>NC_092150.1:78515455-78829205 GCF_045791955.1 Oncorhynchus clarkii lewisi
TCTTACCAGAGAGATGATGTTTGTTTCTGTCAGCGCGATGCATGAAGAAACCAGGTGGCTGTACCGACTCTAACGTATCGCGAGTGAGCCATGTTTCCTGGAAACAGAGAATGTTGCAATCTGTGATATCTCTCTGGAAGGCAACCCTTGCTCGGATTTCGTCTACCTTGTTGTCAGGAGACTGGACGTTGGCGAGTAGTATACTCGGGAGCGGTGGGCGTTGTGCCCGTCTACGGAGCCTGGTCGTAATATTGGTATGTTGACGTTGCTCTTATATCCAATAGTTCCTCCAGGCTGTATGTAATGAGACAGAGATGGCCGCCTCGCGTCGCGTTCTTAGGAAACATCACAGTACAGAATGGATCCACATCTACTGACTCTGTGTTGGCTGTAGAGTTTTCTCTACGCAATCTGTTAAATCTTTCTCTACTCCAATCTCTAGAGCACTAGACATGAAGTTCTTCCTGTGAACATGTTTGGGCTTGTTTTTAAATTACCAGTCTAACACTAAATTGGTGGTTGTCTTGACAGTTTTTTTAGAGAAGTTACATCAGAACTGTCTGAAAAACATCAAATGTATCTTTCTCGACCCAGTCTCAAACCCTGACACAGCATGGGAGAACACAATACCCAGTTCTATGTATCCAGTCGACAGATAAAACATCTTACTACATCTCCACACATCATACAGATGGGAGTATTTTACCTGGGAGAGTAGAGATGACATCATCACTATCAGTGGTCTTTTCAGCAATATCTAATTCAGTAGGAGATGAACATCCTCTTTTAGTTAATTTAAAGAACCCATCATCAATCATCACCATCATCATCATCAGACACAGCAGTAGATTTCAAATCAAATTCATCATATATCACTAATCACTAATACCAGGAAAATGAATCAGGTTTGATATTCAACTTTAAAATCATCAGATCTTCTTATTCAGATTATAGGAGCATTTGCATAGACTTCAGATCTGTCACTGGTGTGGTAGAGGAGACTGAGAAAGAGAAAAGGGTATACAGTACTTGTTGGCATATGATTATTAACACCACACTTGTACACAGTGACATGCACACTCTGATTTAAACAGTAATACTCACTAGTTAGAACAGACAGATGAACAGGAGCATCACCTCCATGTTGTGGTCCAGTCTCTGTAAGGAACTGTCGACAGATGTAGAGTCCAACATCCTCAGCTCTGACATCACTAACATGTAGAGAACAGTTAGACCCCACACTCAGTCTGTCTGCTCTCTCTGTCTGGTCAACTTTGATCTTCCCCAATGTGACCTCTTGAATAGTACGAGTAGATAGAGCTCTGTTATAGAGCCATGTAGTAGAGGAGCAGTCTGGATAAACCACATTGTTACACGGCAGACTGACATCATCTCCCACTCTGGAGAACATAGAGAGAGTTTCTCCACTGACACCTGGAAGGAGTATGACATCAGATAATTATTAACTGGTAATACAGAAGACATTATATTTCATAGGTTTTCTTATTGATATTCTTCAGTGTGAATAATAGTGTAATATACTGTCTATTATATAATAGTGAAGATAAGAGTAAACAAATACACAACAGAAATGTCATCATAATATTTGTCAAATGTAAACTGAACTACTTTGGCCGTGTGAAATAAATGTGTTCTATGATCTCTAATGACATATTCTTACTCTCTCTCCTCTGTCTTACCTGTTAGCAGGTACAAAACGGTCACAAGCAATCCCAAAAATGATTGAGGGATGTCAGCCATGATCCTCTCTCTCTCTCTCTCTCTCTCTCTCTCTCTCTCTCTCTCTTTGTGTCTCTGTCTCTGTCTCTCTGTCTCTGTCTCTCTGCCTCTGTCTCTCTGTCTCTCTCTCTCTGTCTCTCTCTCTCTCTCTGTCTCTCTCTGTCTCTGTGTGTGTGTTTCTCTGTCTCTATCTTCTGTCAGAGTGTATCAGCACTACGAGTTTCTCACCATACAGCAGCATCTCTATTCACCATTATAGAATCACTTCCTCAAAGTGGTCATGGTTTTTCTCTAGTTTCTGACACAATTGAGTTCAGTCACATGCCCATTCATCAGATGGACACACTCCCTCTCCCAGACCCCCACATGCATGTGTGTTTAGGCACACACACACCTCACTCCCCTTCTTGGCTTCCATGGCAACCCCCATGGGAACCTTTTCCCAATATAATCTTTCCCCCAAGGGAACCACACCAGATGGCATTCTCACAAACAATCGCAACATTGTTTAAATAATATGTAGAACTTTTCTCGCAGCTCTGGTATATAAAGCTTTTTTGAGGACTTGCTCACAATTCATCTGTGGCACCACAATGACCAAACAATATACTGTATGTGAGGCTCGTGATCATATCTTTGATCATGACACTGGTGAGGAGGAGAGTCTTTGTTAAACTTTGACACAAAGTGGTCTGTGATGAATAGCACAATATGTTTCATCTGAGTATTTGTTCAAGTCAAAATAATCCATACATTGTGCTTTTTTTTACTCAAAAACTAGTTGTATGAGCTCAGGTCAATGAGGCCTACAGGCCATAAATAGCAAATAAAAGTCCAAAACTTGTAATATTCACAAGAACTTAAGTTGATAAAAAGATCTAACACAACGTTAGGTGATATTATATGTATTATTATGGATTTATAATCCGCTATAATGGGGCAGTCATTTTGGAACGGGAACACAGAATTAATTAACATGAAACAAACACAACAGGAGGGTTAAGATGAGTGAGGACGATCATTTTTTTATGAGCATGACCTTATTTCTATTACGGCATATTGGATGTCTGTCATTAATATTCCATTCCACCAGCTCAGTGTAATATCGAAGAGTTTAGACTACTACATGATACTAGAATTGTTCCTATACCCAGGTGCATAGATCAAGTTAAACATAATTAAAGTGACAGACAGTGGCACATTCAATGCCTTCTTGCACACTATTGCCTGCATCTAGCTGATCTAGTCATTACTCCAACAGTTGCAAACAAGTTTTTATTTGACAAATTGAGGTATCTTAATTGCCGTATCGTTCCATTTCCCTCCGTTTAAGAAACGTTTTTACAGAATCAGTGGAATGAATACACCCCTGATCATATGCCACCATAGTTCACTTTCACAGCAGCGCCATACAAACTGCATGATCACTTTGCTTGTTAATTCCTTCTCGCATCTATACACTCTCATCGTTTCCCTTTGCTTGTGGGATCCAGTGCAACAACACATCAGCTGTCTGTGACCAGGCGACAATTAGCTAAGGTCAGTCAACATAGTTATTAGAACTAACGCGTTAATAAACCCTCTACAATAATGCTGTAGAGTGTACAGTTAGCAAGCTGGCCCCGGTGGCAATAAATTAATAAAATCAGAAGCTTACCTTGACTTGGAAAAGTTCCTGTGTTGGACAGCCATAACCAGTTAGCTAACATAGCATCCCTCTTTCTTTGTGCAAGGTGTTTGAGTAGGCTACTCAAACATACAACTAAATATAGCTATCTCTCTCTCTCTCTCTCTCTCTGGACTAAGACTCTCCTTAATTTTTTAAGAAATGAATTTGTTCAAAACTGTTGTTTCTCTCTCCTTGAGTCACCTACTCCACCTTATATGTGAGCTATTTGTAGATTATGCTCTCGATACTAGATTAATTCTCTGATCCTTTGATTGGGTGTCAGTTCATGTTGCAAGAGCTCTGATATGTTGGCGGATGTCCTCCTGAAGTTATCATAATTATTGTGTAAGTTTACAGATTCTGTGTACATTCAGCTTTTATCTAAATAGTTTACAGGACGGAAATAAGTCAAGTGACATAGTCAAGTGACATAGTCAACACGTCAACATGACATATCAGTGTAATCAAGTCTCTTGTCTCTCCAGGATTGGAAGTCATTCAGAGATGCTGCTGCCACATCATTGGCACTTCCTACAACTCCCTCCCAAGGCCTTCAAAGTGCTCCTGCACAACCACCAGTCCTCTGAACAAGTGTCTAACCCCTACACAGTAACAGTATGATTTGAGGAGTTCAATACAACAAGCTGCACTACCAGACACCACAGATCATTCTTGACAAGAGCTCTCAAACTATGCAAATGTAATTCTCCACCACTAAAGATATTTAATATGACTATTTATTGATTTGGTGGTGTCTATTTGTTGTGTGACTTTTGATGACCCACTGTCCGTATATTAAGGCAGATTCTACCTGTTTGTGTATGACATCACATTTTATGTATGTTTCTGCATATGTACCAATATGTTCTAAACCTGTCAAGGACTGAAGTGGACATTTAATCACGTTCCTGTAATGCCAGGGTATATTCCTCTTACCAGATTATGGAAGCAAGCACATAAGTGTGATTGTAGTAAAAAGGTATAAAATAATGATATATTTGAGAATGGTTGTGTTTACAAATTAAATATACAAAACATTTCCTCTGAAGGCTAATATCCGAGCTATGTAATGGAGGGAATTTCATTTGTTAGAGGTAAATGTAACTGCAACCAATGATGTAGCTTTATAAACAGAAGAATGAATATTAATTTCTATGTCTGCAACTGGTCCTTCTTTCAGTGGTTCTTTCAGTTCTGTTCTGTTTTTCTGAGGCGGAGCAGAGAGAGAGAAAAATAGGTTGTGGTTATGGGTCTTTTGACCACTGCATCTGCACTTTAAAAGAACATAGTCATTTTGCAACTTCAAAAGAAGAAGAAGATCTTGATTGTTTTTAACTTTGAAAAACAAGACTCCTCTGGTCACCAACCCATACTGGGATCAATGAATTGTGAGCCAAATGAACACAACACACATTAGATAGTATCACATGGCCCATCAGTCAAGAGACTTCTAGAAGACCAGTGATCTGAAGTCATCACAGTGCATCTATGTGTGGTTCATACTGAAAGCGGAAGTTCCATTCTAGCCTCTAATTAGAGGACATCAGGATGCAATATAGAGACATATGGTATTACTGCACAGAGAGAACACAGAGTTCGAGGTCATGGCTGTAAACAAACATAATATAATTCTGGTGGAGCTACTGATCTGCTCTTCTCTTGGCTGCTAGGACACTGGATGTTATGGGGGAAAGGGGCTTGGATCGTTTGATACGTATTTGAGTCTAAAAGAAAATTAGATTTATTTTTCAGTAAGCACCTGTCTTGGTTTTACTTGCTTAGCGTTCAGCATTTGTTTATTACAGTATTTTAATTTCAGCAATTAACGCTGAGACCTTTTCTGGAAGACGTATTCTGTCTATCTAGGTTTCAGTGGAGACACTGTCTATGTTCTCCAGAGAGGGAGATGATGTCAGTCTACCATGTACCAATGTGGATCATCCAGACTGCTCCTCATCGACATGGCACTATAACAGAGCTGGATCTATTGGAGCTATTAAAGAAATCCATCTAGGGATGGTGAAAAATAAAGAACAGAACAACATAGCTGACAGACTCGGTTTCGGGTCTAACAGTTTTTACATGTTAGTAATGTCAGAGCTGAGGGTGCTGGACTCTACTGTCACGATCGTCTTTGGAATCATCGGACCAAGATGCAGCGTGATATGGTTTCCACATATTTATTTGTGAAATGCACAACAAACAACAAAAAATAACGAAAAGTCAATGAAGTTCAAACAGGCAACTAAACATAAACAAGATCCCACAAACACAGGTGGGAAAAATAACGACTTAAATATGATCATATTCTCAATTTATTTGTTCTGACAACCAGGTAATCAAACAGCAACAAAAATGCTAAATACGTGTTTCAAAATTGCCCTCTTGAATTGAATCTGCCACAGTACTGTATATTACATTACATTACACTGTTTTCACATTAGGCAATTGATAAGGAAATGTGTTTTAATAAATGATTAGAATGTTACAGTCCTGAAACCATAGGTCTGATACCATGTGATTGTATGAAATTAATTTGAATCATTAGATTATTATAATACATGTGTGTAAGAGTTAGACTCATTTGATTATTATATTATAATACTGTGTGTGGTTTTAGATAGAATCAACGTTTTGGGAACAATGTGTCTAGTGTTTTGAGAACAGACTGTCTGTCTGAGCCAGATTCGGGGCCGACTTTGGCTGGAACACTGAGAACTTCCCAGTCCCAGGTCTCTCCCTATCTTATGGGAGGGTAGGAAGACACTATTCTCACGTACTCCCCTAGGCTCTATTGGCGGGCGGATTTGATGGTTGGTGTGGAAGTATGTGTGTCGCTATAAATTAAAGATCCTGTACTGTACATGTCAGAACGTTCCCGTGAATAAACATTTAACTTTGGTAGACTGGGCCTCTGTCTGTTTCCTTTTCTATCAGTTTCTTACAAATCCTGATATAACAGACTAAGGTTAACTTAATTTAATTGGTAAATGAACAGGAGTATAGAATTCTCCTGACAGCAATATACTTTCACTACCCATTAAAATTGACTGAACCAAACATTTTCATAATTTGGATACCATGAAATTGTGTGTTTTCTGAAGACATCTTTCACAATCGTTGATGCCAAAAATAAATATACTTTTTCCAGACATAATTACAATACAGGTGTACTGTAATCAAATGAAACAAGCCACTAATTTGCATCAAGCCTGTCTAGAGCATTTGGCCATAGCTTCTAATCAACATTGCAGTAAATGTCCTCATTGTTTATGATCTTGCTGAAAAACCTTTGGCATGGCTGTTACTGTAATTTAATTATACCAATATGTTTTCATTAATTGAATTCCCTTAATCTATTTTATGAGAATTTGTAAGATTCTTGTTTGCATAAAATAGACAGAGACCAGTCTTATCAATAATAGGTAACAGAATTTATTCTCGGAGCGCGCTGCCACGTTACCACGAGCAACAGTTTATAATTAACAGAAAACCTAGGAATGCACTCACTGCCTTATCTAAAACACCCCAGAGCTCAGTTTCGTCGGTTCAACCATAGGTTAACAACCCTATCTGCTTACTTAACCCACAACCCATTCCTTTCTTCCTAGTTGGAATGGTGTTCATTAACTTTAATTACTCCTTGTCCGTGTCACACAATCCCTTCTTATGAACTCATATTGTTAATCAGATATAATAAAACAGAGTATAAGTTTACTTAGTTACAGTTCTATTTAAAATGAGGATATTGTTTATTAATTTATTCATAATATTTCTAACAATGGGGAATCCTGAAATTGATCGGGATTGATGTCATTACATGCCTCATGGGATGGCAATTATATACCTTCCACGTAGCTCTGCACTCTAAAAAGAAAAAGGTTCCTGGAGTATCCTTTAGGGGTTCTTAAAATTGAAACTGTGGGGGAACACCTATAAGTTCTTTAAAGAACCCCTTTTAATGTGTCCTCAAAGAACCTTTTGGAGGACGTTTCAGGGTACATTTTTTTAACTACCTTCCGTCCCCTATTATTAATAATAATACGCATAACAATAACACTATATTTTAGTTCTGTGTTTATTGTGATTTTAGTGGCAAAGCAGAATAAAAAAAATATAAATATGAGGTAAACTCCCAGCAGAGCCCCAAGTATAATGGGTATATCCTCTGGCGTGTTGATGTGTTGGCGTTCTCCGTATCCATAGCCAGAATGATTTTGCAGTGCGTGGTGATCTAACAGGTTTCCTGTTATATTCATCAGAGGTGTAGGGAGGGTGAAGTCTATGAATCTAAAAAATGAATAACAAAACCTGCACACAACAGAATTCATACACAACAGAATTCATACCTTGGTTTGGTGTTGATATGAGCCCCTACCAGCCTTTCAAAACACTTCATGGCTACGGACGTGAGAGCTACGGGTCTGTAGTCATTTAGGCAGGTTGCCTTGGGCACAGGGACTATGGTGGTCTGCTTGAAACATGTTGGTATTACAGACTCAATCAGGGACATGTTGAAAATGTTAATGAGCACATGCCCGGAGCACACGTCCTGGTAATCCGTCTGGCCCCGCAGCCTTGTGAATTTTGACCTGTTTAAAGGTCTTACTCACGTTGGCTACGGAGAGCGTGATCACACAGTCATCCGGAACAGCTGATGCTCTCATGCATGCCTCAGTGTTGCTTGCCTCGAAGTGAGCATAGAAGTCTGGTAGGCTCGTGTCACTGGGAAGCTTGTGACTGTGCTTCCATTTATAGTCTGTAATAGTTTGCAAGCCCTGCCACATAAGACGAGCGTCGGAGCCGGTGTAGTACGATTCAATCTTAGCCCTGTATTGACGCTTTGCGATGGTTCGTCGGAGGGCATAGCAGGATTTCTTATAGGCTTCCGGGTTAGAGTCCCGCACCTTGAAAGCGGCAGCTCTACCCTTTAGCTCAGTGCGAATGTTGCCTGTAATCCATGGCTTCTGGTTGGGGTATGTACATACAGTCACTGTGGGAACGATGTCCTCGATGCACTTATTGATAAAGCCAGTGACTGATGTGGTGTACCCCTCAATGCCATCGGAGGAA
Source organism: Oncorhynchus clarkii lewisi (assembly GCF_045791955.1). Taxonomy (NCBI): domain Eukaryota; kingdom Metazoa; phylum Chordata; class Actinopteri; order Salmoniformes; family Salmonidae; genus Oncorhynchus; species Oncorhynchus clarkii. Next base: position 78,523,938 of record NC_092150.1, read on the forward strand.
TCCCGGAACATGTTCCAGTCTGTGATAGCAAAACAGTCCTGTAGTTTAGCATCTGCTTTATCTGACCACTTTTTTGGTGCTTCCTGCTTTCATTTTGGCTTGTAAACAGGAATCAGGAGGATATAATTGTGGTCGGATTTACCAAATGGGGGGCGAGGGAGAGCTTTGTATGCATATCTGTGTGTGGAGTACAGGTGAACTAGAACTGGTTGCACATTTAACATGTTGATAGAAATTTGGTAGAACTGATTTAAGTCTCCCTGCATTAAAGTCTCCGGCCACTAGGAGCGCCGCCTCTGGGTGAGCGGTTTCATGTTTACTTATTTCTTTATACAGCTGACTGAGTGCGGTCTTAGTGCCAGCATCCGTCTGGGGTGGTAAATAAACAGCCACGAAAAGTATAGCTGAAAACTCTCTAGACAAGTAGTGTGGTATGCAATTTATCACAAGATACTCTACTTCAGGCAAGCAAAATCTAGAGACTTCCTTAGATTTCGTGCACCAACTGTTGTTTACAAATATGCACAGACCGCCCCCCTCGTTTTACCGGAGTGTGCTGTTCTATCTAGCCGGTGCAGCGTATATCCCGCTAGCTGAATATCCATGTTGTCATTCAGCCACGATTCCGTGAAACATAAGATATTACAGTTTTTGATGTCCCTTTGGTAGGATATTCGTGATCATATCTCGTCTAATTTATTGTCCAATGATTGCACGTTGGCGAGTAATATTGAGGCTAACGGCAGCTGTCCCGCTCGACTTCCGCGGATCCTAACGTGGCACCCCGCTCTTTGTCCTCTGTATTTGCGTCTCTTCCTCTTGCAAATAACTGGGATGTTGGCCTTGTCGGGTGTTCGGAGAATATCCTGTTCGTCCTGCTTGTTGAAGAAAAAATCTTTGTCTAATCTCAGGCGAGTGATCCTTGTTCTGAAATCCAGAAGCTCTTTTTTGCCGTAAGATACGCTTGCAGAAACATTATGTACAAAATAAGTTACAAATAACGCAAAAAAACCCACATAGCTGCCATTTCTTCCTGCGCCATTTTACATAAAGTCAGAATAAAACCTATCCGTCAACGTAACCAAGACTAAGGAGATGATTGTGGACTACAGGAAAAGGAGGACCGAGCATGCCCCCATTCTCATCAACGAGGCTGTAGTGGAGCAGGTTGAAAACTTCAAGTTCCTTGGTGTCAGAGAGAATACAGTAGACGGCACACGTCAAACTTCATGACCCTACTTTATGGGTCAGGTGTGTATGCCCATATATGGGCATCCTGCAGCCTTCCGTTCTCACGCCTCAGAGTGAGTGTTTATTTAACCAGATAGTGCTTCTGTTCCTTTGAAGCTGTCATGATGATTGATGTGTAGGGACCTCGTTGAACTGGGAGATGTGTTTGAACATTTCAAAGAGTATGGCCCCCCCTGTTGTAGTGACCTTAGGGCTGTTGTCTATGAAACAGGAATGTCCTGGGTTATTGGGGGCAGCCACATTATAAATAAGAGCTTAACACCACAAGCGACCTCGATAAACCACTAAAGAAATGAAACATGGATTTTGTGATCAGTGACACACCCGTGATGACCGTAACAACGGAAGCAGGACCTCGGTTGAAACAGAGAAAGGTCCGAGTATAAAGCAACAATATACGATGTGACATGTATAGAACCCAAATACCGCCCACAACTGCGCTGAAAGATCAAGTGTTGATGTCTTATGGACAGCTATGGGGTAATCTGTTTGATTACCTGGCCTGTAAAGTGAAGAATATACAGACCAGACTTTAGGAGTGGACTACAGGCTTGAAGACTGGCAGGTGTTTCGCGAGGTGGTGTGTCTCGAACTGAGAGCTATTACAAAGGGGTATAGCTTGTTCACGGGCTATGAGACCCGTTGGAAAGGTGCCCCTGACTCCTCAGGAAGAATATCTCATAGGGTGAAAATACAAAGAAAAAATGAACTTCCATGTGGGTGCGTAGAGTTCTATATCAGCAACGAGAAAATCCGCAATGAAAACAACAGTGATGGTGGCCTGACTGGGGATTTTAGGTTGCGCATGCTTATTCCTTTTAAAAGGTGGGATATAATGGAATTTAAAATGTTAGTTAGTGGATGCTCTTTTTGTACAGAGCCAACAACGGCAGAGTATTGTTCAGCTAAGGAAGTGCATGATATATACGAATCCTAAGTATTATGATTCAAAAGAACCCCAAGAAGTTTCATCCTCAGAAGGGTCAGCCCCCGAAGAAAACTACGTTAACCACGCCCCGATACCAAAGGACTGGTTCAACAATAAAAAGGTTGACCATAAAGCCTCCGGTTCATCATTTCAGCATATACCATGGATATTCATATACCATACCAGGACTCCGATACGTCATGGGTACCAGACCCTAAGGACTTTATGCCTCACAGCCCTCCATTCTACTCCCCCCAGGCAAGCCCCCCGACACCCCCTACATGTACACCCCCTGAGGATGTGTTTGGTGGGGTGGTCAGTACTATTTTTGTGGGCACCATCAAGGCCTCTGTAGCCGCACATTTAGACGTGGTGATTGAAGAGTATATAAGAGAACAATGCCACGGTTGTGTGATCAGTCACCCCAGTCAGCGCCGTCATCCGTGTTTATACAAGCCCCCAAGATACTACTTCTTCAACCATTTTGAGGAGCTGGTGAAAAGACTGTGGTCCTGCAGGTTTATACCTTCGCTGGTCAGAGCCCTGGAGTCTATGGGTCTTGTGCCATCTATTCCCAGGGTTTACGGTGTAACCGAGGCTTTCCTACATGAACTGAAGGAGGTGATCTACATCCACGAGAAACTCAAAGAAATCCGGCACACACTGGTGGACGACAACAAATACAGGGAAGCTGTGGTGGCTGATGTGATGACTTTCTGGCTCAATAAACCCCAAGAGACCGAGTGACAATACATATTTGTTATTTAGATGTAAAGAAATGCATACGATGTTAGAGACAATAAATACAAAACATATTTTGAGAGAACATACAAATGTTATGCAGCAAATGATTGAAAATGAAGTGAACAATGTGTCATTCTACACAACCCACAATACATGGGCTAATGCAGAGCGTGTGCTAAAAATGGAGCAAATCATGAATCATGTAAGACATACGGGGGAGAGTCTAGAATGGACACAACTGGTATACCGTCTTGTGGATGATTCGGAAGAACTAGAAACATCCTTGTCTAAGATTTTACTTTATTTGTTTGAAACACAGTTTAATTGTAACGTATCATATTTGTTTATATACTTATGTAACGGATGTGTGTGTTTTAAAAATTCAGCGATACAAGTCTGTAAATGTAAACCAAGTATACAAGGTGTTTCATGCATGGGTATTTGAGAAAATGGGGACTAATATCCTGCTACGTATCCTGACTTGTCTGTATACGTAATACTTAATGTTTGCAAAATGAAAATGAAATGTTCTCGTTATTTGAAAGGGGCTCATTAATGTTATTGTACATCAGAGAGGCAAGAAGGATGGCAGAGCAGATGTTGAAAAACCTTTATTTTACCCCCTCTAACCCAGGGACTTATGGGGGAAGGAGCGGCTGCAGAGAGCTATAACTGAAGAACAGGTAGCAGGTTAGGCGTTGCTCTAGTGAATGAATGCCTAGCAGAACAGGATGCTTACACTCTGCATAAACCTGTGCGAAAACAATTTCCACTAAATATAGTTTTTTTCTACTCATCCCTTGTCCCAGTTTCAGGCGGATCTATGTGACATGGAGGCCCTTGCAGATAAAAATTATGTAAATCGCTACATGCTAACGGTTATAGATATCTTCTCTCAGCAAAAAACAAACTATACGAAAACTGACTACTATAATGCTTCAGACGGCAAAATTACTCAGAGACTCACGTTTACATCTGTTAGTTCCTCAAGAAAAAAAAACAACTTGCCCCTGTTACGGATGTCTACGTATCAGGGGAAAAGCTTGAATAACTAAATTCAACCTAGCTAATTTCCCGAAACATATGCTGTTATGTTTTCTATAGAGGTTGCTTTTCAACTTTAAATACCCTAACATGGTTCCACACAATGGAAAGAGTGCTCAAATTCACTGGTGTTACATAAACAATCAAACCTGGAATCGACAACCATCCGAATCCATTATCACGATGTTTTACGATTCAGACATCCAGTCTCCCTTTCACATAGCCTAATCCAATCCAAATAAACGCCCCTTTTTGCCTACCTAACGTATCAGCTGCTAGTTTTTACATCCAGTCTCCCTCTCCCATACCCTAATAATTCTGACAATCCCTTCACATCATTCGTTTTAAATCTCTCGATCTTTCATGTAACTCATTCAGTCTATCTTCAAATTGTCGTCCCAAAATGTTTTATACACTGCCATACACTCGAACCACTGTGATAAACGTACACTGTCCCTTTAAGATAAGACATTTACTTGTTCCCCGTGAAGAAACACATAGTATTTTTAGAATACGTTAACTTCTTGTTCGAATTCACTGGCGTTACCTAACCAAAAATCAATACTCGGAAAAGCCATCACAATTTTTACGATTAAACTATTCTTAACTATTTTATAGTCCAAAGCGTTGCACTATATAGCCACATTGATTGCCTAGCACTTCCGTAGCAAAGTTTAAGCATCTTTTCAGACTATCTTTACGATACTTCTCCTTTTTTTTATGTATTTGGAACTTTTAGCCACTTTTGAAAAGTAACTCCAAGCTATAATGCACACATTTTCCCTCTAAATGCCACAACCCATTTTCTCTGTTTAAATTTGAGGAACGATGTTGTTCAACGTGAAACGACGACGCAAATCTGCCTGCCTTTGTAAACTATATATTCCCTATTCAGATTGAGTTCAGTTTTAAATTCTAATCATCAAAGTAAACCCAACCAAACTTCTCAACTTTCTATACCCTAACATTTAAACGTACCATGTTTTGTGCTAAATTTATCGCATGTCAGTCGATTCATAAAGAGCAATAACATCCGGATAGCACGAAATTGTATCATATCTTTCCGTTATTCCCTACATTTAACTTTAGGTGACTTTCTCTTCTATGATACATTTATTTAAATACAACTCCCATCTCAATACATTATTCCACCAGATCATTTTGGGCAAAATAGCGTATTACATCGAAATTGTCTCGCCATTATTTTTAATGACTTCTTTTTTCAATTCTATCTAAAACACATTTTAACGTTTCAGTTCATATTTTATACTAACACTGGCGACCGTATTTTTCGGGCAAAACATGCAAATAGATGAATTACAATCTAAAATCAATTTTAGTCTATCGGTTTCAAAGCTGAAGTACGTACCTTGGTGTCCCGCTATTAAAATGATTGTTTCCCCGCCAATAATTATATTATTATAATTGTCCTTAGTCGCAAAACTTCGACACCGGGAATTCCCAGAAAATCGTCCTAAAAAAACCCTTCCTGGCTATATTAGTAGTATCAGCTTCCATTCAGGTTCTTTGTCTGAGTCAGATTTTGGACGCCTCCCTTCCATTCTCTATGTGCTCCTATAACGGTAATCTCCCGCTAGTTTCCGACACTTCTTTTCAGGAATTTCTAAACATCCTTACCGTTACTTAGCTATGGAAATCTTATCAATAGCTTTGACTGTTGAATCAGATATTAGGTCTTACCTTACAACTATAAGCCCAGGGGTTGTAAATCCCTAGTTAATATCTTATTTTCCGGTTGTGTCAGAGGGCTTTTAAAGAACGCTAATAATCGTTATCTCACGCCACTATTTTTCAGGCTTCCCTCTCGCATGGAACTTTCCTGTCTATAGATTTGGCTTTTATCCCATTCCTCTAGATTTTGGTTCCCTCTCCTCCTTATTTGGATATTTCAGTAGTATTTGTTGAATCGGAACGATGATCAATACTGCCACAATTCAAATGACCATTCCAGTTATCTTGCGCATCCCCTTCCTGTCTCCCCACACCCAGTATTTGTACAAGATCACCGTCCTATCCCCCAGCACTTAATCAATATCCCGTCTTAATCTCGGGCGGGTTTGCCTCTCATGATTAAGTTTAGTTTATTTACGGTAGTGCACATTACCACAGGTTATTTTCGAACCTGCTCAGTGTATATCGGTTATACAAAACCCAGTGTATGTTGGTCATACAAAACCCTGTGGGAATAGCAAAGCTCCCATTATTGATGAATTCTGAAAATTTTAGAACATCAATCAAAGAACTCAAATCCCCCCAGAATCGAGAATAAAGGCTACTGACCTGCTGCCGACTCGGAAAAGCACTGTTCGTTTGGATCTGTCAACTCCTTGTCATCTGGGTTAACACACTGGGCCTGTTTTTAACCTCAATCCAGAAGCCAGGTCTTTTATTAATTTTTTTTTATTAACGTGCACGTTTTTTTCCGGCGTACGACCTCCAGATGGCAGGGACGGATTTTTAGATCCCGGCTTCGAAGGACCAATTGTTGAAGGAATTTAATTCCTCTGTTTTAATTCCCAATCAAAATTAAACACTCTGTCAATGCATAAGGATTTGTATGACCCTTATTTTATAGGAATGGACAGAGCCCCAGTCTTAACCTCTTGAAACTCTTGAAACAGTATTTCATTTTTGGATGAAAAACGTTCCAGTTTTAATCAAGATATTTTGTCACGAAAAGATGCTTGACTATGCATATAATTGACAGCTTTGGAAAGAAAACACTCTGACGTTTCCAAAACTGCAAAGATATTGTCTGTGAGTGCCACAGAACTAATGCTACAGGCGAAACCAAGATGACATTTCATACAGGAAGTGAGCCAGATTTTTGAGGCGCTGTGTTCCAATGTCTCCTTATATGGCTGTGAATGCGCAAGGAGAGAGCCTACACTTTCTGTCGTTTCCACAAGGTGTTTGCAGCATTGTGACGTATTTGTAGGCATATCATTGGAAAATTGACCATAAGAGACTACATTTACCAGGTGTCCGCTCGGTGTCCTCCGTCGAAACTATTGCGTAATCTCCAGGTGCGCGCATTTTTTCCATTTAGAACAGAGGAGAAACCAAACTGCCACGAGTGACTTATCATCGAATAGATATGTGAAAAACACCTTGAGGATTGATTCTAAACAACGTTTGCCATGTTTCTGTCGATATTATGGAGTTAATTTTGAAAAAAGTTTGCTTTGTTTTTTCTCAGCCAAACGTGATGAACAAAACGGAGCGATTTCTCCTACACAAATAATATTTTTGGAAAAACTGAACATTTGCTATCTAACTGAGAGTCTCCTCATTGAAAACATCCGAAGTTCTTCAAAGGTAAATGATTTTATTTGAATGCTTTTCTTGTTTTTGTGAAAATGTTGCCTGCTGAATGCTAGGCTTAATGCTATGCTAGCTATCAATACTCTTACACAAATGCTTGTGTAGCTATGGTTGAAAAACATTTTTTGAAAATCTGAGATGACAGTGTTGTTAACAAAAGGCTAAGCTTGTGAGCTAATATATTTATTTCATTTCATTTGCGATTTTCATGAATAGTTAACGTTGCGTTATGGTAATGAGCTTGAGGCTATAATTACGCTCCCGTATACGGGATTGCTCGTCGCAACAGGTTAAAAGTCAAGTAACAGCCTTTAATTCAAGAGAGTACTGAGTTCATACACATTTTACCACAGGTTATAAACTGAAAATGACGTCAGCGTTTTCTAAATTTTCCATCTCTTCTTGACACTGGTAGAAAGGCCCTATAGTTCTCAAGCCTTCCCTCCTCGCCTAGAGCCAAGGTCAGTCAGTGTAGATAAGCATTCTAGACAGTCTGGAGATAGTCCGTCGCTGCCAGCTGGAGATAGTTCATTCATTTGTACCAAGGAACAGACCGTCATTGTTCTAAACTCTTGCCCACGTTCACACACACACATTATTTTCAGTACTGGGATCAAGAATGAAAATTCATACATGTACAAGTAACATAATAGTATTCGGATTATTCAGTCCAGATTGAAATGTATACATAATTAGTCATCATTGATAAAAATTCCCTTAACACTTTACCTATTGACAGAAATGATTTTGCAGAAGGTTACACATTGTATGCTTTTAATTTATCACCTGATGATGACACCTCAGGAAATCTTTCGGTGGTGTCCCAAGGTAACCTCAGGCTGGAAATGCGTTTCCGTACACCTTTAGCCTCTACAGTTACCATGATTGTTTATGCATGCTCTGATTCAATCGTGGAAGTGAATACCCGAAGACAAGTCTTAGTGGATTATTATTAAGGATCGTTGAGCAAAGACATGAATACCCAAGAGCTAGAAGATCTCATGAGCTGCTTGATTGGAAAACAATTTTGTGGAGTATGGGCTTGGGATGAACTACCTATTGAGAAATGGCAGGAGCGACCATCCATGTTTATTGTCAATACCCATCCTAAACACATGCCGGGTGAACATTGGCTAGTTGTGACATTAGAAGACAAAAATACAACTTTTTTTGATTCCTATGGCTTTCCCCTGGGATTTTCACATTTCCCCAAATCTATTAAACAGTTTTGACCAAAAATGGATCAAAGTTCTACTACAGCATCAAACAAGCACAAGATAACCTTTCCACTACATGTGGTCAACACGGTGTATTCTACCTATGCCAAAGAGCCCGTGGAGTTTCTTTTGAAGATGTTATGTCTCTTTATAATGATGATTTAAGAAGTAATGATAGATTGTTTTGTTAGAAAATATCAAAAGTGTTCAAGTATGTCTCCTTTAAGACCTTGTAATCAAGGCGTATGCTCACGTCAAATGTTTCAAGAATGTCACAAACGTTAAATTGTATAATTTTTTTCAAATAAAATTGATTGAATTTAATCACAGACATTCAAAAGTCTAACCACCTTGAGAGATCAGGATTAGGAAAAGGTCCGTAGACGTTTGGGGGGGTAAATGAGTTATCATCAGCCCTTTCAAAGGGGGGAGGGGTTGTTAGAACATCTTTAGGGGTAATGTAGCTCGTTGAAGGTATTTGTTTAAAAGTTTAAATCTGTTGACGAAGCTTATAGTTTGGTACACCTGAGAGGGGAAAGTTGAGATTGCCAGGGCCTTATAAGAAACTGATTAACGTAAAGACTTAAAACTCAGGATTCTGTAAAAGCATACCACAATGAGGATATGTGTTTACTTATAGCTTCCTGTGCCAACCGGAAGTGCCATAATTGGTGTCACAGGGGCTGTTTCGAAGGGTTAAAAAAGTCAGATCTTTCCAAAACTTCATATGTGCGATTAGGCCACCCTCATGAACTGTAAATCAGTCATGACTCCCATAAAATTTCAAAGAAAAACTAAATCACACACACACACAGCTTGGAAGGAGGGACACATTGGGGTGCGTAGAGACAGACAGTGCCTGCAATAGTTACCTTTGTTCGAGCTAAAAAATAACCGTCAGACCTAGAGTTCTGAAACTTTAGAAACCTGTTCTAGACCTCAGGTCGATAGTGCGTGGTGAGTTACGTGGCTCTAGAAGGTTCTCGGACCGAGAAACAGCCTTGTACATTTGCAATAACTTCAATTAATTTTTGCATCACGAAAATGCCGACATTTAGAAATGTCCCAGAGTCGCAAGACTAGGTGCATTGCGACCGCCTCGGCCCATATAGACCATTCTGTCTGATAGCTCATTCAAATACCCCGTAGCAAGGCATGGAAAAAAGTGGATTTTCAGCATTAGGGTCTTGCTCGGGCACCAAATGACCTATCGAGCCGAAACTCGGGATTCTGGGTCGCCTCACATAGGCCTACACATAATGTCAGAACTGGACCCGCAGCTAGAACGTAACTATGTGTTTTACGTTTTATTATGGTTTGAACAGAAGGCGTTGTGAATTTTTCCAAAACGAGTTGGAAAAAGTGGGTTTGGTGTCAGTTTGTCAGAATGATATCTAATTGACTGATGGACGGCGACTTGCTGGTGACTTTTGTCCATTTGCAATATGTTTAAACAGTGAGGTACCATCGCCAAAGCGACATTCTGAAATCAACCCTAACGAGCGATGGAGAGGAACCAGAATCACTGCCCAGCCATCCCGAGTTTATCGGGCCAGTCAATTTCGCATTCCTGCAGGATTTTTGAGCATGCCAAATTTGTGATGGTAAATGCCCATTGAAACATATTGCAAATGCACATGCATATGCAATATGATTCAACAGTGAAAAAAACATCACCAAATGGACTTGATGAAATCAACACTGAGATTGAAAATTACAGGTTTTATATATTTACATTTTCATTCCCCCTTTCAAATTATCTAACAGATCATCATCACACATAACTTGGATCACATACTGTGCTCAGCAGTACATATTGTTTCTTCCCACAAGGCTAGTCCAAGTGAACAATTAGCAATGGCAAATCTGATTAGCAAACTGAATGACACTTATTTGCATTACCCTACAACCATAAACCCAATTCAGGAGACTGCAGGACAGCAGTATTTCACGGGTTGTGGCTGTTTATTCCAAGCAGCAAACAACTCCCAACCAACAAAAATACATAGAATAGCAGCGCTGCTTGTAAAAATACTCTCATCAACTCTAGCTTCGATTTGAAGTTGTGTAATGATGATGGCTAAAACTGTACATTCCCACACCACCAACTATACTGAACAAAAATATTAAATATAAACGCAAAATGCAATCATTTCAATGATTTTACTGAATTATAGTTCATATAAGGAAATCAGTCAATTTAAATAAATAAATTAGGCCCTAACCTATGGATTTCACATGAAAGGGCGGGGGCGCGGAGCCAGGCCCACCCACTGGGGGCCCGGCCAATCAAAATGAGTTTTTCCCCACAGAAGGGCTTTATCACTGACAGAAATACTCCTCAGTTTCATCAGCTGTCTGTGTGACTGGTCTCAGACGATCCCACAGGTGAAGAAGATGGATGTGGAGGTCCTGTGCTGGCGTGCTTACACGTGGTCTGCGGTTGTCAGGGCGGTTGGATGTATGACCGAATTCTCTAAAACAGCTAATGAACATTTCTGGGATCTTTTATTTCAGCTCATGAAACATAGGACCAACACTTGACATGTTGTGTTCATATTTTTGTTCAGTAGAAGAACAGTTGCTTGAAGGACTGGCTACAGTACATCAAAAGGCTGGCTACAGTACATCAAAAGGCTGGCTACAGTACATCAAAAGGCTGGCTACAGTACATCAAAAGGCTGGCTACAGTACATCAAAAGGCTGGCTACAGTACATCAAAAGGCTGGCTACAGTACATCAAAAGGCTGGCTACAGTACATCAAAAGGCTGGCTACATCAAGACTTTGATTGTAGATAAATGTCCATCAGGATCATCAACGATGATTTGGCATGATCCTGTCATGTTGACAATTTTTGGGGGATTGCACAATTTGGTTGTTTGATTTACTGAAAACACAGAATGGTGTGTGTGTGTGTTAAAAGTCTTGGTCCATAGACCACTTCCTCTTGCCTTTGCTTTGCTAGGTGCAGCCAACTCACTCCTAAAACGCTACTTCTTGTTTTGAAAATGGCCTTTGTGGCATCGATATCAAGTCAGAAACATTTATTCTAGTGTCAAAATTGTCTACCAAGTGTTCATTTGATAATTTTGGTCATAAAGTAAATCTTCTCCAAAACTGAGATTTGCGATATGTTAGGAAAAAATGGTATGTCACGGAATGAAGGGTACCATAACCGTTTACCATGGTTTGGGTTGATTTTAATCCTGCCCAAAGCTGGCTGCACCCAAGTAATCATAAATTCTGAGTGCAGCTGTATGCGACCTGATCATAATGAAAATGGTCAATTTGGCTAGTTAGGGACCATCAGTAAATTACACAATGAGAAAATATTTTAAAAGGTCAAAAGCTCCAAATTTAAATGACTTCAACTCAAATGAAGTATAAATTGTAAAAAGTCTTATACAAATATTGAAAGCATTTATTGTCCCATTTACATCGGCTGAAGCTAATTGTCTAAATTATTGGGCTAACTCTTTCCACCTGCGAACACACACAAGAGACACCCACATCAAACCACATCCAGAAACCAACCCACGTTTGAATTCAGTCATGTCCGGTAGCATTTCTTAATGAACCAAATGAAAAATTGGCCAAATCAGTAAGTGCAGTCGCCCTTTAAAGTTTGTGTGGACGGTGGTCTATGAGCACATACTGTATCTAAAAAGGAAAACAAACCCACACATTGTACACTCATATGTCAAGAAACATATCAAGGGCCTGTTCCAAAAGGTAGGAGTTTTTGTTTCTAGCGAAGGACCTCCACTACATTCAACTCAGAAGTAGTGTACACACATTCAGCTACTTACAGTTGCATGTTACTGCCCATGTTATTGATCCCACAGTTAATTGAGACACAGACAGACAGAGGTACAAAGTGAGTGGATCCACTGCTGTCATTGTGTTACTGTTAAGTTGCTGCTGACTTAGGGCCGTATTCTGACAGGAGTTCTGACAGGAATTCTGACATGCTTAAATCAAACATTTGATGAAATCATTGATGTAACTATGCGATATGCTTGAACGTTTGAGTAACTTTTGCATATCTCAAGTGGCCTCTAAAGGCCAGGGGCCGTAAGTACAGTTGAAGTCAGAAGTTTACATACACTTAGGTTGGAGTCATTAAAACTCGTTTTTCAACCACTCCACAAATGTCTTGTTAACAAACTATAGTTTTGGCAAGTCGGTTAGGACATCTACTTTCTGCATGACACAAGTCATTTTCCCAACAATTGTTTACAGACAGATTATTTCACTTATAATTCACTGTATCACAATTCCAGTGGATCAGAAGCTAACATACACTACGTTGACTGTACTTTAAACAGGACCTTGTGAAGATGCTGGTACAAAAGTATCCATATCAACAGTAAAATGAGTCCTATATCGACATAACCTGAAAGGCCGCTCAGCAAGGAAGAAGCCACTGCTCCAAACCCGCCATAAAGGAACCAGACTACGGTTTGCAACTGCACGTGAGGACAAAGATTGCACTTCCACTGGTCTGATGAAACAAAAATAGAACTGCACAAGGTCCTGTCGGCTTGATGGTGAGTTGACGTTGCTCTTATATTCAGCAGTTCCTCCCGACTGTATGTAATAAAACCTAAGATGACCTGGGGTAACAATGTAAGAAATAACACATAAAAAAAACTAAATACTGCATAGTTTCCTAGGAACCCGAAGCGAGTCGGCCATCTCTGTCGACGCCAGAAATGTGTTTGAGACAAGTCTCTGAATGTCCTTGAGTCGCCCAGTCAGAGCCCAGACTTGTTCCTGATCGAACATCTCTGGAGAAACCTGAAAATAGCTGTGCAGCAACGCTCCCCAGCCAACCTGACAGAGCTTGAGAGGATCTGCAGAGAAGAATGGGAGAAACTTCCCAAATACAGTTGTGCCAAGCTTGTAGCGTCAATGAGGTATTCTCTGTAGAATGATGAGGGGGAAAAACAGTTTAATACATTTTAGAATAAGGCCGTAACCTAACAAAATGTTGAAAAACTCAAGGGGTCTGAATATTTTCCAAAGTACAGTACAAGTCAAGGTCTGGACACACCTACTCATTCAAGGGCTTTTCTTTATTTTGACTATTTTCTACATTGCAGAATAATAGTGAAGACATCAACACTATGAAATAACACATATGGAATCATGTAGTAACAAAAGTTTGTGTTAAACAAATAAATATTAGATTTTAAAGACTTCAAAGTAGCCACCCTTTGTCCCCACACATGCTGAGCACTTGTTGGCTGCTTTTCCTTCAGTCTGTGGTCCAACTCATCCCAAACCATCTCAATTGGTTTAAGGTCAGGTGATTGTGGAGGCCAGGTCATCTGATGCAGCACTCCATCACTCTCCTTCTTGGTAAAAATAGCCCTTAGACAGCCTGGAGGTGTGTTGAGTCATTGTCCTGTTGAAAAACAAATGATAGTTCCAATAAGCACAAACCAGATGGGATGGTGATCCCTGCAGAATGCCGTGGTAGCCATGCTGGTTAAGTGTGCCTTGAATTCTAAATAAATCACAGACAGTGTCACCAGCAAAGCACTCCCACACCATCACACCTCCTCCTCCATGCTTCACGGTGGGAACCACACATGCGGAAATCATCCGTTCACCTACTCTGCATCTCACAAAGACATGATGGTTGGAACCAAAAATCTCAAATTTGTTCTCATCAGACCAAAGGACAGATTTCCACCATTCTAATGTCCCTTGCTCATTTTTCTAGGCCCATGCAAGTCTGTTCTTCTTATTGACAGGTGTGCGGGATAATCAGCAGTCTGATGACCTAGAGGCCGGAGAGGGAGTATACGTGACAGAGGCACACCTGTTAATTGAAATGCATTCCAGGTGACTACGATATGAAGCTGATTGAGAGAATGCACTGTCATCAAGGCAAAGGGTGGCTACTTTGAAAAATCTCAAATATAAAACATTCTGATTTGTTTAACACTTTTTCGGTACGACATGACTCCATATTATATATCATAGTTTTGATGTCTTCTCTATTATTCTACACAGTAGAAAATAGTAAAAATAAAGAAAAAACATTGAATGAGTAGGTGTGTCCAAACTTTTGACAGGGAATATATATATTGGTTGTTCCCACAGCTTTAGATGTGATTAACTCTATAGGACCATATGGTGATGAAATGTCATTCAGAGTTCATGAGCAGTCTGATGGATGGATAGATAGTAAGATTTAGTGATTTACTGTATATTCCATCCAGACTATTATTTCTGAAATATCAAACCGTTATTACACGTGGAAGGGATAAAAAATAAAAAATTAAAATACAAGTTATTTATTGGTCCACAAAAACTTGCGTCCTTCATTCTCATGCATTTGTTTCTTGTCTTCTGCATTCCCTTATATAATACAGAATCATCAAGACAATTGGGGAGGGGATATTTGCAGTTGTTTTAAGGACCAAATGTCTAAAGGATGGAAAGTACTATGTCTGTAAGACAGTAAAACAGCCTCTAGAAAGGTAATTCAACTCACAGACTAGCAGAGATGTGTACCTTTTAATACAGTCATTAATACACACAACTGTATTTGACATGGTGATACATAAAACTGTAGAGAGGAGAGAGAGAGAGGAGAAAGGGGAGCGAGAAGGGAGAGAGAAGAGAGAGCAGTGAGAGGGGTGAGAGGGAAGAGGGGGAGAGGAGAGAGAGAGGAGAAAGGGGAGCGAGAAGGGAGAGAGAAGAGAGAGCAGTGAGAGGGGTGAGAGGGAAGAGGGGGAGAGGAGAGAGAGGGGAGAAAGGAGTAAGAGGGGAGTGGGGGGAGAGAGAAGAGAGAGGGGAGAAAGCAGAGAGAGGGTATATAGGGGGCAGGGAAGAGAGGGGAGAGAGGGGAGAGAAAGGAAAGAGAGGAGAGGGGAGAGAGAGAAGAGGGAGGGGAGAGGCGAGAGAGGGAGAAGGGAGAGAGAGGAGAGGGAGGGAAGGGAGAGGAGAGAGAGGAGAAAGAGGAGAGGGAGGGGAGAGACAACCAGCACTGGGGACCACCTTAAGCATGACAGATGACAGGTGACACACACACACACACACGCAAACCCCTGCGTCGTACTCATAGATGCTAATCTAGCACTGTAGAACAATACTCAGACTGAGTGTAGCTGTCCCCCCAGTAGCCAGGGCCTGTCCCTACCCCACACCCTCCTTCTGCACTGCCAGGATCCACCGTGAATGCCTCCCTGCCATCGTATCCAGGACCTGCCACTCACTGTGACAGAAGCAGGTCAGTGGTCAAAAACACAGGCTCCATCCCAGAACTCGTTCCTCCCTGACCTCCCTTTCCTGAAGCTGCTTTTTATTGGATTTAAGTTAATGTACAGAGACAGACAGAAGTTCAATATAGACAAAGTGCAGATATGTTATATTTGAATCATTTTCTTATGCCTATCTGTTACGTTCCCCAGTTTATGTGTTGTAGTTTGTGTATTTGCATGTGTTTTATTTCAGGAAATGGCTTCCTGAAATCCCTCAAGCAGCTGATTGGTCGACTCCAGGGCTAATTGGAGAGCTGACCCCGCCCCCTCGTCAAGACACAGCTGTCTCCAATTACCCATTCCTTCTGAAGCTATATAAAAGCCAGTGTTCTGTTCAGGAGGAGAGAGATTTGGAGGTAGGGATTGCTGAGAGAGATTTTGCTGAGAGAGATTTTGCTGAGAGAGATTTTGCTGAGAGAGATTTTGCTGAGAAAGATTTTGCTGAGGTCATTGCAGAGCGATTGTTTGTGATAGAGATTTGCTAGAGATATTTTGCTGGGAGGTCATTGCAGAGTGATTGATTGTGATAGAGAGATTTTTGCTGGAGGTTGATTTTGCTGGGAGTTCATTGCTGAGAGTGGGTATGTTCTGTGAGTTTGTTGCTCAGAGCTTATTTGATGTACTTTGTTTCTTAGTTTGTTTGTGAAATTATTTGATATTCTGTTTCATTTGTTCCCAGGGGAGAAGGGGAAGGCACCTTGGGAGTGTTTAGGCAAGAGGCCCGCGGGCATACATATACCCGTAGTATATTCACTGTCTAGGCACACTAGGTAAGACCTGGGTGGACCACCCCCTGTATTTTGGTTAGGGCACCAGGTGGTGCTAAATTAGGTAAGTAGTGGGTAGGCAGGTAAGATAGGAGAGGGGGCTTTGAGATTTACTTTCTTTGCTTTGGTTCCGTCCAGCCCCTTTTCCACATATTACCGTGTAAAGGAATAAAGTCCTTGTAAACGGTACCACATTCTGCCTGTTGTCATCCTTACTCGCACCTACAGTCCATACCTTTTTCACTTCACGGAGAGTTTAGTTGTAGCAGGGTGTTGCGTTCCCTCTTCATAGAGGCGTGCGTAACACTATCATTGTCTGTAATGTTCACTGTTTTTACAATGTAGAATTACACTACCGGTCAAAAGTTTTACAACACCAACGCATTCAAGGGTTTTTCTTTTATTTGTACTATTTTCTACATTGTAGAATAATAGTGAAGACATCAAAACTATGAAATAACACATGGAATAATGTAGTAACCAAAATATGTTATTATTGAGATTCTTCGAATAGCCTCCCTTTGCCTTGATGACAGCTTTGCACACTCTTGGCATTCTCTCATCCAGCTTCACCTGGAATGCTTTTCCAACAGTCTTGAGGGAGTTCCCACATGTGTTGAGCACTTGTTGGCTGATTTTCCTTCACTCTGCGTTCCAACTCATCCCAAACCATCTCAATTGGGTTGAGGTCAGGGGATTGTGGAGACCAGGTCATCTGATGCAGCACTCCATCACTCTCCTTCTTGGTGGAATAGCCCTTACACCGCCTGGAGGTGTGTTAGGTCATTGTCCTGTTGAAACACAAATGATTGTCCCACTAAGCCCAAACCAGATGGGATGGCATATCGCTGCAGAATGCTGTGGTAGCCATGCTGGTTAAGTGTGCCTTGAATTCTAACTAATTCACAGACAGTGTCACCTGCAAAGCACCCCCGCACCATAACACCTCCTCCATGCTTTACGGTGGGAAATACACATGCAGAGATCATCTGTTCAACCACAGCGCGTCTCACAAAGACACGGCGGTTGGAACCAAAAATCTCAAATTTGGACTCCAGACCAAAGGACAGATTTCCAGCGGTCTAATGTCCATTGCTCTTGTTTCTTGGCCCAAGCAAGTCTCTTCTTCTTATTGGTGTCCTTTAATAGTGGTTTCTTTGCAGCAATTGAAGGCCTGATTCACACAGTCTCCGCTGAACAGTTGATGTTGAGATGTGTTTGTTACTTGAACTCTGTGAAGCATTTATTTGGGCTGCAATTTCTGAGGCTGGTATCTCTAATGAACTTATCCTCTGCAGCAGAGGTAACTTTGGGTCTTCCTTTCCTGTGGCGGTCCTCGTGAGAGCCAGTTTCATCACAGCGCTTGATGGTTTTTGCAACTGCACTTAAAGAAACTTTAAAAGTTCTTGAAATTTTCCAGATTGACTGATCTTCATGTCTTAAAGTAATGATGGACTGTACTTTCTCTTTGCTTATTTGAGCTTTTCTTGCCATCATATGGACTTGGTCTTTTACCAAATAGGGCTATTTTCTGTATATCCCCCCTACAACTGATTTGCTCAAATGCATTAAGAAGGGAAACAAATCCACAATTAACTTTTAACAAGACACACCTGTTAATTGAAATGCATTCCAGGTGTCTACCTCATGAAGCTGGTTAAGAGAATGCCGAGAGTGTGCAAAGCTGTCTTCGAGGCAAAGGGTGGCTATTTGAAGAATCTCAAATATAAAATATATTTGTTTAACACTTTTTTGGTTATTACATGATTCCATGTGTTATTGCATAGTTTTTATGTCTTCGTTATTATGCGACAATGTAAAAAATAATACAAATAAAGAAAAACCCTTGAATGAGTTGGTGTTCTTGTCACGGATCCCTCCAGAACGTTCATCACGCACATGTGTCCCCTATTCCCACTGATTAGTACTTAAGTTTGCCCTTTGGTTTCCATTGGGCAGTCGATCATTGTTACAATGTGCGTTTGGAGTGCTGTGCTTTGAGCTTTCGTGCCCTTGTGGATTGCGCAGATGATTAAGGGTCTCGTCCCAGGTGTTATTTATTCCAGGTACTCCAAGCTCTTATGTTTTGGGTGTGTTTTCTGTGTTTTCTTACGTGATTGTTTTCTGTGTTTTGTTACGTGATTGTTTGGTCTTCGTCCCCGTGCCTTTACACAGCACGCCGTAATTTGGGCTTCGTAAAAAAACTATTCCGCATTCCTGCGCCTGTCTCCCAACCCTTTATATCAACGTGACAGTTCTAAAACTTTTGACCGGTAGTGTACATTTTACGTGAGATGACGTAAAGGCATATTTTCGTCTCTGTATGGGCAGCAGTTATATTCTACCCTACTCTGATAAAGATAATTATAGGTTCTGTCTTCTTGTCCCTCCAGCCCAGAGAGGAGTCCCATCACCAGGCCTTGGAGAGCAGTACCATGCCCCCACTGGGTAGTACCAGTGATTTGGTGTTGTTCCTATTTGTTTAGTACAATGTTTGATGATGCACTGTCCATATATTTAAGCAGATTATTCTACCTGTTTGTGTATAACATCACATGTTATGTACGTTTCTGCATATGTACCAATATGTTCTAAACCTGTTAAGAACTGGACATCCAATCACGTTCCTGCTTATGGAAGCAGCACATAACTGTGAATGTTGCTAAAAGGTCTTAAAAATGATAGATTTCAGAATTGTTATGTGTTTACAAATTAAAGGTTCCATCTTATATCAAACCATTTCCTCTAAAGGCTGATATCCCACCTTGGTATTGGAGGGAATTTCAATTGTTAGAGATGTAACTGCAACCAATGATGTAGCTATATAAACAGCAGAATGAATAGGTATGTATATGTCTGCAACTGGTCCTTCTTTCAGTGGTTCTTTCAGCGCAGACCACTTCTGTTTTTCTGAGACTGAGCAGAGAGAGAGAAAAAGAGGTCCTGACACCTCATTCTTAAAAATAACACAGCTAGTAATTTCATGCATTCAAAATAATACAAATAAATATTGAGATGCATTTGCATTTTACAACTCAAAATATCATAACAGTAAATATATAGAAATAAAATATATATATATAATATAAAAATATACGTAACAGTAAATATATAGAAATATAATATAAATATATATATAATATAAAAATATACGTAACAGTAAAATTGAAATATGTCCTTGTCTTTCACAGTCTCCCTGTCCACAACAGTGACAGATCTAAAGCCTGATAGAACAGTGAGTCAGGTGGTCTCTACTCGCTTTTGATGGAAAGTGTAACTCACACATCATTAGAGGTGTTACACTGAGCTAGTGGATGAAACAAGTACTGATCTGCAGGTAGACTCCAGATACCAGGTCACACAACCTTCTCCCTGTGACAATCCTGAGGGAGAACAACAGGAAGTGGATACGTCAGCTGACTGAAGGAGGAAAAGTGAAGACCTTCATTGACTTCACCTCCATGTTCTCAGAAGGTATGTAGTATTCTTGTTATAATCCTGTTATAATTTGTAAATAAAGTTAAGATCTGTAATGACATTAAAGTGAATGTCAAACCTGATCCTTTCTCCTGATATCAGTGATTAGTGAACAAGCATACTGCTCTCTACTGAATGTGTCTGATGACTTATTTAAAAATTAACTTAGAGAATATTCTTCTCCTAGTATCAGTCCACTCTTAGAATATGGCTCCATTTCATTCAAAAAAATGTATTCCTTTCCTTCTTCCCTTATTCACTCCCCTTCATAGATCTGACAGGTGGTCGTAAGGAGTTGTTCCATGTAGTTTTCAGCCATATTTCACATTTCCAATCTTACCAGAGTTAAAGAGGGCAAAAGAGAGGGAACATTCACATCCCACAGGAATGAAACACAGCCTTTACCTTTGTTGGAATTTCAAATGCTATCAGCAGTAAACTGGTGATTTTATCATCGGTGGCTGAGGTGTAAAACTGCTTCATTTCTACCATAACCCCTGACTTCTGACCCCTGGTTTAACCCGACAGTACCCCATGCCAGAGAGCAGGATCCACAACTACATGTACCAGCTCTGCAAGTCTCTGGACCACATACACAAGTAATCACAGATGAGCATTAGGAGAGCGGACTCCCTTCTGATGTGTGTGTGTGGGTCAAGGGTCATTTCAGTTAAGTTTATTGACATGTAACTTCTCTCCCCACAGTCATGGGCTCTTCCACCGGGACATCAAACCAGAGAACAATCTGATTAAGGTGAGACAGATTCCCATAGACAGAGATGTTTTGAGTTTGGAGGAGAACTCTACTGAACCTACCATGATGGCACTAAGAATGCCATGACAAACACTCAGTTACATTGTTACTATACTTTGTATTCAGTCACTGTTTTATGAAATTGGATGCTCAGTAAAATGTTTCTTTATCATTTAAAAGCCACACATTCCAGCCTTCATCAGCCAGCCTCATACAGTACTTGGTGGTAGGACAGTATAAAACACACACAGTAGTAGTATTCTGTGTCTTCTCCCCTAAACAGAAGGACACTGAAGCTGGGGGACTTTGGCTCGTGTTAGAGTGTTTACTCCCACCCTACACAGAGTAAATCTCTACACGTTGGTACAGAACCCCAGAGTGCCTCGTAACGGACAGACACTACTCTCACAAGTATTCATTAATCAGGTAGCCTCCAGGGCTGTGTCTTGTACAAGATCATAAGGAACCAAACCAATCACATTATACTCTGACAGACGTACCAGTGAGTTTCACCACTAGGTGGTGCCATGTAACTAGTTAAAGGGAAGTGGGATCCTCTTCTTGTCCTAAACCTAGTCCCTACTTGTTTAGTGGAAGTGTGTGCATCCCAATAATATCTCCTTTCTCCTGAAGAGTGCACTCGTTCACTACTTCCCACAAATCTAAACTCATTGGACTGGTGGGAGTTTCCACCACCATATTTGTTTTAAATCAGAGAAGGGAAGTGAACAAGTGCACTTTGGGAGAAAGGAGAGACCATTGGGACATCACTTGTGTAACCCCGCCTCCACCCTCTGTTTGATTATGCGAAACCCTCCACCTCTTCCTGTCTCTTGCAGCCTCTGGCCTCTCTTTCCTGGGTCAAACGAGCTGGACCAGGGCTCAAAGATACATGATGTCCCTGGAACGCCCAAAGTAGCTGTCCTCCGCAAATTCAAGCCGTGAGCAGAGACCTCTTATCATGACTGCTACTTTGTTATTGATAGAAGTCACTGCTTGAACATAGCCTAACTTTGACATATTCTGTCAGTTTCTAGAAAAGGGGTCCAGCTACTGTTGTTATTCTGGCTGTTTGACGTGACTAAGTTAGCCGTAGTTGGCTAGCATTAAGCAAGGGGTAAGAACGTTACCAAACATTTGGGCAATGGAACATTTAGAACCAACGACTGGGTCGCGTCCATAGATACAGAACAAAAAGACTTAATGACTGGGTCGCATCTGGCAACCGAACCGATAGAATGAACGACCAGCCGGCTTCAGTAGCAACCTTAGATTTGTGTCAGGACTATATCTTGTGAAAGGATGAAATAGCATGAATACATTTATGACATTTTTTGAATATGTTCGTAATCTATTGTATAAAAGTGGTTTGCCCCGACAACACCTGTGCCAATACATACTCCAAATACAGGATTCGCTGGCATTATCACTTAAATATTGTACTTGTTAGTTGATTTCACAGGCATATTTCAATCTCTGGTTGGACAAAAGTTACATTTATCCTATTCTGATAAAGATGATTATAGATGCCGTCTTGTCCCTCTAGCCCAGAGAGGAGTCACATCGCCAGGCCTTGGACAGCTGTACCCCCCCCCCCGGATAGGACCAGTGGAGACCCAAAACACTGACTGCCTCACTACTCCCAGCCCCATAATGCTGGTGTGGGTGGTTAAGTCACAATTTGGTGGTTTAATATAGGTTCCAAGAAACCCTCCATTCAGCTCTTTTAGAGCCATAGCTAAACAGTTAGTCCAACAGACTTGTGTTAAGCCTCAAGACTGATTTCATTTGAATTAACTACTAGGTCTCATGTGCCCATACAATACTACTAAAACAAACGGTGCTGAAGCTAAACTCATGAGAAACATTTAGAGGAAAGTCCTCTGGTGACTGACTATCCATTCAGCCCACTAGTAAAAGACTGGAGGTCAGAGACAAGGTCTGTCAAAGCTGTTTAATAGGAGTCACACGGTGAGGGGAAAAAACCCTCCCACTGTTAGACCTCCACTGCCTACCTGGGTGCATCACACCCTCCCTATTCAGGGAGGTGAAACTGTCAGGGGAGAACTTCCCGGAAGCTTGGTAGCGCTACGATCATGCTTATAGAAGTCCATTGTCAGCAATGGTTGGAAGATGACCTTAGAGCTACAAAGCTTTAAGCAATGCAATAAATAGACAATTTTCACCTAATACATTTCGATGTGAACGTTTCACTCCCCTGAGCTAGCCCCAGCACTCATACCACCAAGTATTGATGTTCAAGAAGTGTCAGTTGTCTGGATCACACATTTTCGACATCAGTCCTGTCGTCATAACTCCTGTACCGCCATAGTCCACACAACCATAACACCAGTTCAGTCATATTAGTTATATACTAGGTAGGTAAGTGAATTGACACGTTTAGAGTACTGGTGCCTATTAATGGGTGAGAGACCTATGTCAGCAGTAGTCTTCCATGTTTTACCTGAGCTCTGAGTGATGGCTGAATTAGACGGCTCCTATCTTAGCCTACGGCCCGGTCCTAAATCAACCTCTAGCACCTACGACCTGTGCCCTCGTGCAAATCTGAGAGGATTGGATAGGCATATAAGCAATATAGTGAAAATTGTGGTGCTATATCTACTTACATAATCCAGGTCTACGCAAGGGCATAGGGTGGTTTTGGGAGTGGACATACCTGCCTACATAGTGGTCTGCAGCAACAGGCTAGCTTTCAGCACTACCTATTAGATAGAGGTTTCCATGGAGACAAACATATCATTAAGAAAAATACACCTGAATTCTCTTTATGTACAACAGAAAAGCAAAAACAACCTGCATATTCAAGATTAATTTTTAATATTATTATGTATATATTTTTCTGCATTAGAAATATCACTATTTTCTGAAATGAAGAACTTCCAACTGGTGTAATAATAATTTCACCCATAAATCATCAAAGTACAATATTTACATATAATACAGAGCCCATTTTTAAATCTGAAATAATATTAAAATAAATGTTCAATAGATATAAAAAGGTTTTCATTCTATTTATATTTTTAACAGCCTTGTCAGGGGAGTCCTTGCACACTCCAAAATTGTAAAGCCATTCTCTAACTTAAGTGCAAACAATTCTCATTTTTTTCCTTCTTTAAACCCCTATGATTGCAGCATCCAGACAGAGATACCTCGCATCAACCCAAGTGCATCCAAAGGCTGTCTTCAAATATCTTGTTGTTGTCCCATTATAATTATGAATTAAAAATGAACACAGAACAGAAAGAAAAAAAATAATCAGTGCAAAATACTCAAGCTGTGATGTTCTGATTTAAATTAAAAACAGTTTATTTTCTTCTTTTAGTTAAAGGAAGCTAACTCCTCTGGTCTCCCTTTGCTGTGAACATGAGATCAAACTGCACCAGGGTTAGTCAGGGATGAGGGACTAGTGAGAAGAGATAGCACCTGTCCCTAAACAGCCCCTAACCCTTAGGTACTCAGGTAGATCTGAGGACTGGATAGGGGAAGAAATGTGGCTACTACCATATTGATTAAACCTATCCAAGTCTTTCAGATCTACACAAAATGTCAGAAGTAGTAGTGGCTAGGGGTTGTGTTTCTGGACCGGGCTAAGCTATTAGAGAGTCTGAAAACAAGCCTGAGCTCTTCCAGGGTTTGTTTCTGGAGCGGACTAGAGAAGGTTGAGGGGGAACAGAGGTGGAAACAAATAAAACACAGCCCTGCCAGCCTCCTGTCCCTGAACAACAGTTTCAATGCTCATGGACCATTTCAAGCTTTCTGCATGATCCTTTACACCCCTTTCAGACTGTGGGCCTCTCCACTTTCAGTGGTGGTGAAGGTGCGAGAGTGAAGAACAGCACTAATGGGCTATGGCGAGGTGTGGACAGGTCATCCTGTCCCATCTGTCGTCTGGTGGAGCTCGGTTTAGTTTAGCAGCACTAGCACCAGGGCTATACTACAGTCCCACTAGGAGAGTTGGTCGGGTTCTGAGATGGCAGTAAGCCCTGCAGGGGAGGAGAGGGGAATGAGTTAGAGGAGGAGAGACTTTTTGGACACTCAGAAAGGAAAAAACAATGCTATTTGAAACTTGTCATCAATGGGAAACAGTAGGTTACATCATCATCACAAAAAAATGTTTTTAGCACCAAAACAAATCCATAACATTTCTAAATTGCCAATTAAGCTCCTGGATTGATAACCATCCCTGTAAGGGTATCACAGTGGGCAAAAGAGGATGCTGCATAGCAAACCTAAACTGCCAATCAATAGTCAATCAACATTTTCAGAAATCTATGAGAAGTGTCTAGTCTAGGTGCCAGATGTCAAACTATAGTGTCTAGGGGAAGATCTCAATTACATACTCCTCCTTCCTCACCTCCTTCTCAAAACCCATTGGAGAAGGTCAGAGGGGCGGGACCTCTGGCTTTCTCATCCAATAGGTTTAAAGAAGGATTCAAATGAGATCTTCCCTAGGGGTTGGAAGTGGCTAGGGGTCTAGACTCACCACTTTCCCGGGCCTGGCCCATGTGCAAATGAAGCCCTCCTGGCAGGCTGTGACCAGACAGTCCTCCAGGAAGATTAGCACAGTGAGTCTCTCATGAGCGATCTTCTTACACACCAGTGGCTCCAGCAGAGGAACCTCCTCCATGCGCGGGCACAGCAGCGTGCCCAGAGTCTTAGCGGCATCCGCCTTGGCTGTCCGCGCCGCAGAGCTCAGTTGGTTGAGCTTGTCACTGCTCTTGCTGCTGATGTGGCCCATGCTGTGGTTGCGTTTGTGATCCTTCTCGTGGCGCTCCTTGCGTGTGTCGTGTAGCGACAGCGTGGCAAACTTGCTGACCCCGGTGGCGATGAAGGCGCTGTCGATGATGCTGCTTCCTTTGCTGCTCATGTGGCTGTTAGGCGTGGTGCTGCCCCCTGCGGGGCCAGTGGAGTGCGGCAGGCTGTTGGAGCGCGGCAGGGGAGCGGGGACTGAGTTAGAGAGGGTGCCACTGTTACCACTGCTACTGCTCACGGTGTTGTTGCCATTGGTGCCAGGTGGGTTAGTAGTAGTAGTAGTAGTAGTAGTAGTAGTAGTATTAGTGGCCGACCCAGTAGCTGGGGGGCTGGTGGCACTCATAACGTTTGTGTGAGTTCTGGTGCGTGACAGGGGCAGGTGGGGGAACAATATGTCCTCAGTCAGGTCCCACAGACACAGCTGGGTGTCCTGTCCCACCGAGCCAAAGCGATAGGTCACGCTGACCGGCCTGCCGTCTGTAGAGTTCCTCTTGGAGAGATGTGATTGGGAGCTGTTGGCCCGGTCCCGCCCACCTGCAAAATGGATCTGCTCGTGGAACTCCTCGTCGCTCCCGCTGAACTCTGCGGGCGGGTCGCTGTCCTCCACACTGGTCGTACAGTGGTCGAACGCCACTACACTCACCCACGACTTGTGGCCATGGCCCCTGGCAATCACCCTGCAGTCTGAGAAGGACCAGACAGTCACCAGGTCATCCTCCCCCCCAGCCACTATGTAGCGTCCGTCTGGACTCCAGCACACACACAGTAGTCCACCGAAGTAGCTCTTCATGGTGCCATGCAGCTCGGCCGCGTCAAAGCCGAACACACGCAGGAAGCCGTCCTGACTGGCACACGCCAGGAACTTCCCATCGGGGGAGAAGGCGAACTCGTTGAGCGCCCCCTCACCCACCGTCCAGCGTAGTAGGGGGTTGCGGGCCGACTTGCTCTTGCAGGTGTGCACGGCGTAGCCATCGCCCTGTTTGAGGAGCTGGTAGTGGGGTGGTGTGGTGCCACAGGTGTGCTCTACGTTGTACAGGTACAGGCTGCCGCTGGAGTGAGCCACCAGGAAGAGGCTCTCTGAGCCAGGGACCCACCGCACACACGTCACACCAGACTTGTCTATGAGTCTCTGAGGGTAAGGGACGGAGAGACGTAGACGTGAGTGTTGTAAAACATGCATTGAAAAGAAAACGTTTTAAACCGAGGACATGCTACTCAAACCCGTCTAAGTTCCAATAGCCACACTACCGTAACACCTAAACAGATGCCCAACACATCGTGTGGATATGGGAACGGAACAGTCATATTCTAATTTGCATTTGACGACAGTTTCCTCCCAGGTGAGGAAAGTCAACCACATACAGTGGGGCAAAAAAGTATTTAGTCAGCCACCAATTGTGCAAGTTCTCCAACTTAAAAAGATGAGAGGCCTGTAATTTTCATCATAGGTACACTTCAACTATGACAGACAAAATGAGAAAAGAAAAATCCAGAAAATCACATTGTAGGATTTTTTATGAATTTATTTGCAAATGATGGTGGAAAATAAGTATTTGGTCAATAACAAAAGTTTCTCAATACTTTGTTATATACCCTTTGTTGGCAATGACAGAGGTCAAACGTTTTCTGTAAGTCTTCACAAGGTTTTCACACACTTGCTGGTATTTTGGCCCATTCCTCCATGCAGATCTCCTCTAGAGCAGTGATGTTTTGGGGCTGTTGCTGGGCAACACAGACTTTCAACTCCCTCCAAAGATTTTCTATGGGGTTGAGATCTGGAAACTGGCTAGGCCACTCCAGGACCTTGAAATGCTTCTTACGAAGCCACTCCTTCGTTGCCCGGGCGGTATGTTTGGGATCATTGTCATGCTGAAAGACCCAGCCACGTTTCATCTTCAATGCCCTTGCTGATGGAAGGAGGTTTTTACTCAAAATCTCACGATACATGGCCCCATTCATTCTTTCCTTTACACGGATCAGTCGTCCTGGTCCCTTGCAGAAAAACAGCCCCAAAGCATGATGTTTCCACCCCCATGCTTCACAGTAGGTATGGTGTTCTTTGGATGCAACTCAGCATTCTTTGTCCTCCAAACACGACGAGTTGAGTTTTTACCAAAAAGTTATATTTTGGTTTCATCTGACCATATGACATTCTCCCAATCTTCTTCTGGATCATCCAAATGCTCTCTAGCAAACTTCAGACGGTCCTGGACATGTACTGGCTTAAGCAGGGGGACACGTCTGGCACTGCAGGATTTGAGTCCATGGCGGCGTAGTGTGTTACTGATGGTAGCCTTTGTTACTTTGGTCCCAGCTCTCTGCAGGCCATTCACTAGGTTCCCCCGTGTGGTTCTGGGATTTTTGCTCAACGTTCTTGTGATCATTTTGACCCCACGGGGTGAGATCTTGCGTGAAGCCCCAGATCGAGGGAGTTTATCAGTGGTCTTGTATGTCTTCCATTTCCTAATAATTGCTCCCACAGTTGATTTCTTCAAACCAAGCTGCTTACCTATTGCAGATTCAGTCTTCCCAGCCTGGTGCAGGTCTACAATTTTGTTTCTGGTGTCCTTTGACAGCTCTTTGGTCTTGCCCATAGTGGAGTTTGGAGTGTGACTGTTTGAGGTTGTGGACAGGTGTCTTTTATACTG
This sequence comes from Oncorhynchus clarkii lewisi, assembly GCF_045791955.1. Lineage (NCBI taxonomy): Eukaryota > Metazoa > Chordata > Actinopteri > Salmoniformes > Salmonidae > Oncorhynchus > Oncorhynchus clarkii. The sequence continues at coordinate 78,552,165 of NC_092150.1, forward strand.
ATAACAAGTTCAAACAGGTGCCATTAATACAGGTGGATACAGTGGAGGACAGAGCAGCATCTTAAAGAAGAAGTTACCGGTCTGTGAGAGCCAGAAATCTTGCTTGTTTGTAGGTTAAGAACACATTTTTACTTTCAATGACGGCCTAGAAACGGTGGGTTAACTGCCTCGTTCAGGGGAGGAACGACAGATTTTTACCTTGTCAGCTCGGGGGATTCAATATTGCAACCTTACAGTTAACTAGTCCAACGCTCTAACCACCTGCCTCTCATTGCACTCCACGAGGAGACTGCCTGTTATGCGAATGCAGTAAGCCAAGGTAAGTGGCTGGCTAACATTAAACTTCTTATAAAAAACAATCAATCACTAGTTAACTACACATGGTTGATGATATTACTAGTTTATCTAGCGTGTCCTGTGTTGCATATAATCGATGCGGTGCATAGCGTTGCTCCAATGTGTAGCTAACCATAAACATCAATGCCTTTCTTAAAATCAATACACAGAAGTATAGATTTTTAAACCTGCATATTTTGCTAAAAGAAATCCAGGTTTGCAGGCAATATTAACCAGGTGAAATTGTCTCACTTCTCTTGCATTCATTGCACACAGAGTCAGTGTATATGCAACAGTTTGGGCTCCCTAATTTGACAGACTTTTACATAATAATGACATAACATTGAAGGTTGTGCAAAGTAACAGGAATATTTAGACTTATGGATGCCACCCGTTAGATAAAATACGGAACGGTTCCGTATTTCACTGAAAGAATAGAAGAAGAAGTCTTGTTTTTGAGATGATAGTTTCCGGATTCAACTATATTAATGACCTACGGCTCGTATTTGTGTGTGTTATAATATTATAATTAAGTCTATGATTTGATAGAGCAGTCTGACTGAGCGGTGGTAGGCAGCAGCAGCAGCTCGTAAGCATTCATTCAAACAGCACATTTGTTTGACAGCAGCTGTTTATGACTTCAAGCCTATCAACTCCCGAGATTAGGCTGGTGTAACCGATGTGAAATGGCTAGCTAGTTAGCGCGTTGCGCGCTAATAGCGTTGCAAACGTCACTCGCTCTGAGACTTGGAGTAGTTGTTCCCCTTGCTCTGCATGGGTAACACTGCGTCGAGGAATGCTGTTGTCGTTGTGTTCCTGGTTTGAGCCCAGGTAGGAGCGAGGAGAGGGACGGAAGCTATACTGATACACTGGCAATACTAAAGTGTCTATAAGAACATCCAATAGTCAAAGGTTAATGAAATACAAATCGTATAGAGAGAAATAGTCCTATAATCCCTATAATAACTACAACCTAAAACCTCTTACCTTGGAATATTGAAGACTCCTGTTAAAAGGAACCACCAGCTTTCATATGTTCTCATGTTCTGAGCAAGGAACTTAAACGTTAGATTTTTTACATGGCACATATTGCACTTTTACTTTCTTCTCCAACACTTTGTTTTTGCATTATTTAAACCAAATTGAACATGTTTCATTTTATTTGAGGCTAAATTGATTTTATTGATGTATTATATTAAGTTAAAATAAGTGTTCATTCAGTATTGTTGTAATTGTCATTATTACAAATAAAAATAAATAAAAAAATTAAATGGCCGATTAATCGGTATCGGCGTTGAAAAATCATAATGGGTAGACCTCTACTTGATATTCAGTCACAGGAGACTCATCTTAGCCAGTCTGGCTAAAGTGAACTCTGCTGGACCCACCTCCTCATTGAAGAGCTTGCTAGTCTCCTTCTTGATGGGGTCGATGAGCTGCACCTGGCCAGCCGAGAAGCCCACCAGCAGGGAGACGCTTTCCGCCGTGGCCGTGAGGGGGTTGAAGTCATGACACGTGGGCTGCGTTCCTTTGTAGATCCTCTTGTCTATGGGCTTGCTCAGGTCAGCAGCCTTGTGAAGAAACACAAGACAGTCAGAATCACATATAGCAATTATCTTAGTTCAACATACACCTCAGTGATTTTACAAGGCCACTCCTGTCACTATAACACCTGCAGGTAATGCACTGACCTAATGAGAACCAGTGGTAATGCAACAGAAGGCCTATTAGCCAACTGAAATACAGACATGAAAGACCTCGTCTGCAGTGACCTCAAGTAGCCTCAGCCCCACCGCTTCCTTTACTTCTCTCCAAGGACTTCCACCATCCTTCACACAACCCCCCCAAAAAACATCCTAGTGACCTAGAAATCATTACCTAGCAAGTAGCAACATTCTGTCAAACTTGCCCAAGGACAATCATGTCAAGGGCATTAGAGGTATCGCATGTCCGCAAATTCCACTTTATTAAGCTACCTCAGAGGCACCAGACACCGGTCCTGCTGCCCAGACAATCATTAGCACCGGCAGAGAGCGAGACAGACCAAAAGAGAGACAGACACACAGAGAGAGAGACAGAAAAAGAGATGTCCACTCCAGTGGGGAAATATAGGTTACCTTGCAGTGCCAGTGTCTACCAACAGTTGTCTTGGGCAGAGACAGGCCTATGGCGAGACAACTTGATTCTAACCAGACAAATGCTTGTGTGAACACTGAGGGGGTTATGTCAGTTATTTTTAGTTTTTTTCAATTTAACCTTTATCTAACTAGGCAAGTCGGTTAAAAACTCATTCTTATTTACAATGACGGCTTACCAAAAGGCCTCCTGCAGGGATGGGGGCTGGGATAAAAATATAGGACAACACACATCCCGACAAAGAGACAACACTAAATAAATAGACCCAATACAACATAGCATGGCAGCAGCACAACATGGCAGCAGCACAAAAAAACAGCTGTTGTCAAATTGCTGTTGTCAGCTGTTGTCAAATTCATAGGTGTAAAACATCTAAGAGCACTGGGTTTGTGGACAGCTGGTCGGTACTAGGCAGTTGGTGGTACAGTAGGACGCTGTAGATGGATTTGAGGCCCCCGGAAAGTATAGGTTAGGTTATCACCCATAAGATGAGTAGCGATATTGATGAGGGACAATAGTTTTTCCTGTCAGCATGAACTGACCAGGAAAACCTCCTGGCCCTAGGGTTGATACTGTAGGACTCTGGTGGTCTAACTCACAGTTTCCAAAACTAGATCCCAGGGCCCCCCTCCTGGGTGCACATTTTAGTTTTTGCCCGAGCACTACACTAAGTGTAGGGTAAACATTAAACCATGCACCCAGGGGGGGGGGGGGGGGGGGGGGCAGGACTGAGTTTGGGAAACCTTGGTCTAACTGAGTGGAGGACCAACGGAGGCAGTGGGGGAGGTAAGGCTGTCATAAGACTGTTGACAGATCTGTCAGAGCAGGGCCAGCACTAATGAAATTAGGATCTTTTCCACACTTCAATATGCCAAGAATCCATGCAGTTCCAAAGCCCTGGACAAACCAGTAGCCAAAGCCCTGGACAAACCAGTAGCCAAAGCCCTGGACAAACCAGTAGCCAAAGCCCTGGACAAACCAGTAGCCAAAGCCCTAATCTATCCACGGAACTTTTACTAATGTGAAACTCATAAGAGACAGGTCATTGATTTAGCCTACATCTCTGTGTCCCATCCAGTACAATATCCTGCTGATCTGTGTACCATCATCAGATGAATAATACCATGGCAAATTCAATCACACCAAGGGCCACAGATATGATCCCTAACAGACCTAACTCTGAACTCCAGCATAAGAGAGATAAAAGTGTGAGTGACTGCACACTGGGTCAGCGGCAAAAAAAAATACCCATTTTGCCAATTAGGCAAGAGGATGCTTAGCCTTCTGCCTCCTTGTCATCAACTGAGAAATGTCCTCACAGACACTGCTAAAATATAATCCAATGCCACTATCAAATTAATTAGGAGATTTCAACACAGACTAGGCTATGTCCTAAGTCTTTGGTAATGAGCGAGAGACTGTAGGCCTATTCACAAAGCCGACCCACTGGGCTCGCTGACATCTCAGCTGTTTGCTCGGTTTTCTAGTCAGGCAGTAGCTCTGCTGTCCTATACCTGATGGGTATACTACAAAGCAGGACAAATGAGTTAGCCTTTGAACACCAGAAATTACTATTGATTTTCTGGTTCATTAAGAAAGCTAAAATTAGACGTGTTTTTGGTTGTTCAGACAAATTAGACCATGTCGATTTCCTGCTCATCTTTTTATAAAATTGTTGGGGAAGTTAACTCACTGGCTAACTCATTGGTCCTGCTTTGTAGAATACCCCTCTAGTCTTCGCTGATTACAGGAAGGACTACAGAGACCTCAGTTCAGTCCTGTACCGTGGCTATTGCCAAATAGCCCAATATACCCCGCCAAAGCCTAGTGGTTAGCTTCTTCCAAAATCAAGCTTCTCTTGGTAACAGCAGATAATCCCCTCCTGCAGACAGACAAACTGCAGACAGTTCAGGTCAGAGAATGTATAAAATGTTTGCAATGTGCTCGTTAGCATTTAGTTTGCATTCTCTATGGGATGTTACATGTACGTGTTAGCATTGCTAACGTTCGGATAACAGGCTCAACGGGGTTTGAAAAAATGCGCCCCTTGTGCCGGTATTACCGAATATCCCGGAATCGCACAAGGTCAGTATGAAGGTACAACAATCTGGATACCGTCCAACCCAACTAATCACTTTGCTAGATAGCGATAGCTACTAAATTAGCAAATCAAATGCACAACTGCAGAGCATTTAGCACATTTTAGACAGATAACGTAGAAGTTACAAGATATCTAGCTGGCAAACATTTAGTTATGAATTCCGTACTGAAACTATATCACCTAGTGCTTCCTGCACACCAGTGAGTGACTCACAAGGCTCTGGTCTCGTTGTTGTGTGCTTGTAAACAAACACCACGTGACTGGGGCCTACCGGTAAGCTTCATAATGAAACATTATGTGACAGCTGAAATTATTAACATATTACACAAGTTGACTGCAGTTATTTACTTGAAAAGTAGCTACAAATATTCAAATGTATTAAAAATGTTCGAAGACAATTTCAACGATATTGAAAAACCATCCCATGGCTTTCCAAATACCCCGGTATACCACTAAAACCAACATCCATTAGTCAGAAACACTTGCAAAAATTGAGGTGATAACTTAAACTTAAAATATCTTACAATCACCCACACAAATCTACTCCATCCTCGAAGTCCCCATGTTAACACCAACTAGGCCAACACAGCAAGTCCTAGAAGCAGTCCAACATCTTCCTCATCATAACAATAGAAATGCCCGAGCAGCCACAACACACGATAAGTTAATGGTGTCTGACAATGTGATATAAGTTTCACTTGTTTTATGTTTTGAATAAGTTTAGAAATGTGAAGACACAAACAATAGGACATTTCATCGTCATTATCACGAGATGCCTTAAACAGCTCGATGCAATGACATCATCCCTGTCACTATCAGACCCAGACAAATCACTTGCAATTCATCATCCAGAAACACAGCTCGCTTCCAACCAAACACACTTTCACAATAAACAGTACCAAGCTGGCTTTGGGGCCTTGAAGGACTAGCATAGGACACATAACTAGTTGTCTATACAATAGTTGACTATTCTATGATCGCAAAGAACCTGTGCAGAGTAAATAAAAAAAATAGCACTAAAAACACCACTGTTGTCAGTTATCACTCTAACCTCATTATACACAATATGTACATTACTTAACGTGTCGCATTTAACGTACTCTGCAACTGCAGAAGATGTCAATCAACATGTCAGAACTGAAGACGGGCAGTTCCAAGGTTAAAGCGTGCATATTCACATAGCTAGAGAAAACAAACAGTCCAAGAGGCCATTCACTTGAATCGAACCGGTTAGTTGGCTAACTAGGTGGGCGATATACACATACCAGCACTTCTCCACAGGGTGCGGGCAAAACAAACTGTGGCGATGCTACTAACTAGCTAGTTAGCCACCATAGCTAAGTGGCCTACTCTGGTTAGCTATCTGCGCACGTCAGCGAAACTTCTAAACTGGACAGCACATTGCTATGCATTTGAACACGCACATTAGCGTTTTAATAATAAAAGTTGTCATCTTTGAGTGCTGTTTACCTTTCTTACGCCTTTGTAGATGTAAAAGTACAGTTCCCGGCCCACATTGAAACAGATTCTGTCGCCGTTGCCTGACTGGTCGTTCACGTTCACGAATGAGACTTTTACCGGATTTGAGCCCTGTGAATTAAAAGGCACCCTGTTAGGGCGGCTATATTCGGAGTGAGTGAGGAGTTTATAGACACCTTCCCGAGTGGTGAATTGAGTTTTAATTTCGTTCATCTCCTTCCCTCCTCCCTCCGCAGCCATCTTGGAAATTGGCGTTCATCCTGTCCAAAACCCGGATCTTACCAACGATGTGTATTCAACCTGGATGATATACCGAGACTGGGTATTAAAGCCAACGCGCACCCATCTTGGTACTCCTCCTCCGTTAAAAAAAAAAGATTTGGAAGTTACATAAATGCTTGAATAATGTTTAAATTCATTTTTGGTACGTGTATTATATTACATACACCTTAATGCATAGTTTTAAATTGTATAATGTTAGCTAAACATTAAAAACAAATATATATATATATACAGTACATTTCAAAAGTTTGGACACACCAACTCATTCAAGGGTTTTTCTTTATTTGTTAAACTATTTTCTACATTGTAGAATAATAGTGAAGACATCAAAACTATGAAATAACACATATGGAATCATGTAGTAACCAAAAAAAGTGTTATATAAATCAAATATATTTTATATTTGAGATTCTTCAAAGTAGCCAACATTTGTCTTGATGACAGCGTTGCACACTCTTGGCATTCTCTCAACCAGCTTCATGAGGTAGTCACCTGGAATGCATTTCAATTAACAGATGTGCCTTGTTAAAAGTTAATTTGTGCAATTTCTTTCCTTCTTAATGCGTTTGAGCTAATCAGTTGTGTTGTGACAAGGTATGGGTGGTATACAGAAGATAGCCCTGTTTGGTAAAAGACCAAGCCCATATTACGGCAAGAAAAGCTCAAATAAGCAAAGAGAAATGAGAGACCATCATTACTTTAAGACATGAAGGTCAGTCAATCTGGAAAATTTGAAGACCTTAGAAAGTTTCTTCAAATGAAGTTGCAAAACCCATCAAGCGCTATGATGAAACTGGCTCTCTGAGGACCGCCTCAAGAAAGGAAGACCCAGAGTTACTTCTGCTGCAGAAGATAAGTTCACTAGAGTTACCAATCTCAGAAAATGCAGCCCAAATAAATGCTGTCACAAAGTTCAAGTAACAGATACATCTCAACATCAACTGTTCAAAGGAGACTGCGTGAATCAGGCCTTAATGGTCGAATTGCTGCAAAGAAACCACTGCTCAAGGACACCAATAAGAAGAAGAAGAGACTTGCTTGAGCCAAGAAACACGGGCAAAGGATATTAGACCAATGGAAATCTGTCCTTTGGTCTGATGAGTCCAAATTTGTGATTTGTGGTTCCAAACTCTGTCTCTTTGTGAAACGCAGAGTAGGTGAACAGATGATCTCCGGCATGTGTAGTTCCCAACATGAAGCATGGAGGAGTTGTGATGGTGTGGGAGTGTTTGCTGGTGACACTGTCAGTGATGTATTTAGAATTCAAGGCACACTTAACCTGCTTGGCTGACCTGGCCTCCACAATCACCTGACCTCAACCCAATTCAGACGGTTTGGCATGAGTTGGACTGCAAAGTGAAGGAAAAGCAGCCAACAAGTACTCAGCATATGTGGGAAATCCTTCAAGATTGTTGGAAAATCATTCCAGTTGAAGCTGGTTGAGAGAATGCCAAGAGTGTGCAAAGCTGTCATCAAGGAAAGGGTGGCTACTTGAAAGAATATAAAATATACTTTTTTTGGTTACTACATGATTCCATATGTGTTATTTCATAGATTTGATTTCTTCACTATTATTGTACAATGCAGAAAAAAATAAACCCTTGAAAGAGTAGGTGTGTCCAAACTTTTGACTGGTACTGATAGAGCATGCGCTCCTCAGTTGAGACCACAACCAACGCGCTAAAAGCTTCAATGTGTTAATACTTCAGTTTAGCGAGAGTGGTGAGGAATTTGGTGAGGCAAAATACATGTATAAACCCTCGACAAAATGCATGTGATAGTTTGTCTAGGTAGCAAAACGTTCCAGTGGAATTGCATGGACATATACTTTCTTATTGTGGAGAATTCGGTCCTTGAATCATGTTTTACCTTAGCCCATAGGCCAGCAGATGACGATATTGAGTCGTTTCATCATACCATCCAAAGGCAGTTTATGAAACGTGAATGAAACTGTGTATGATGTGAAACCATCCAAAGGTAAGATGAAATGGCTCAATATCGCCATCTGGTGGCCTTTAGGCTAGGTAGACCATCATGCGAAAAACGCTCGTGAATGCTGCAAATGTCGAAGTCGTTCTAAAAAAGTAATCCTTCAATTTGGATATGACCATTTTACAATTGTGAAATGTATATTCATGTTGTGGATATTCATATTTAATTAATTTGATCGAGCCTACTACATTATTTTCGTCTGTAGCCCACTCTTCATCCATGCAACATCAGATCTCTATTTTATCTGATCACAATTCTTCTGAATTGAAAATAACTCACAGGGAACACATCTAACCCAAATGTAAGGATACGCTTGAATGAATTAAATATGTTTATTACCATTCAAATTGCATACTCGAGTCATCCGGTCCCAATCATCAGAGTTGTAAGCGATTACATGTATTCTTTAACGTTCATTATTTGTCCGGTCCATAAGTTCCCCATATCATGATCTGAGTCAAAATGGAATTGTTCTGTCTTCTCTAGCAGTTGCCTCTCAATGTTTCCAGACATCAGGGGAGATGCAACTTCTCCAAACAACTAGATACATACTGCTTTACTCGCCTGTTGCTAATAGCGCCATCCTCTGGGCAGTCATTGCTCAAACACACATGCCGGAGAATTCTGGTCTTTTCCATCATTTTCTCTATGTTCATGATTTGACATTTGTCTTACCATGATGTCTGCTAAAAATGAAGACACGAGTTGCATCGTACTGCTTTCTCCATTATATACATTTTCTAATTTCAAATCAATCAAATCAAATTGTATTCGTCATGCTTTCGTAAACAACAGGTGTCAACTAACAGTGAACTGCTCACTTACGGCCCCTTTCCAACAATGCAGAGAAAATAGCCTACTCATGTTCCATTCAAACAAAATCAACATATTCCACATCTTGTTTATATCATCATTATAACTAAATCAGCAGTAGTGTCACCATTAGGACACAAAAAAGGCCCTCTTGTTGAGGTAAAACCACGCAAAATGATTTCTTTCTATAGACATGCATGTGTATTAAGGATAGACAGGATCAAAGACTGTGGAAGTAAACTCTGTAGCCAATCTCCCAACACAGTTTCCGTGGCCTGGAACTGAACCATTACTCTAACACATCAGCTATTCTTTCTCAATCTCACTAGCCAAAAAAAGACGTGTTGCCTGTTATCTTTTCGGAGGCCTTCTGCCCTGCGTCTCTGTCCAAAGGGTTCTGGTGGGAGCAGGTGGTTGGAAAGGCCATGGTGGGGCCTGCTGGGCCAGGCCTGACAGACGCTATCAGGACGCCTCTGGCCCCTGAGTGACAGGCACCCCTTGTGACTGTGCTGCCCTATAAGGACACATGTGGTTTACGGCGACAGACCCCTCACAGCTCTCACTATCACCCTCACCCTACTGGTACTTTCTTTAGCCCCCCCCCCCCCCCCCCCCCCCCCTTACTCTATACTGTAGTGGGACTGGGCATTCCTTCTGGAAGCTTCTGAATGGGAGCTTCGAGAAAGCGCCTCTTGTATAAAAAGACAGGAGCAGGCCCAGGGGTCCTCAGATACAGCGAGTGAGAGGACATTCACCTGAATCCATAGAGGATTAGGACCAGTGAAATACAGAGATTTAAATACTAGATTAATCTGCAAAGGAACAGCAGAGACGCTCTGAGATTCAATCTACAGTGATCAGAAAACGCCAAGTGAAGCACAGGAGCACATTCTTATCTAGTCAAGGTAAGAGGGAGAGGGAGATAGATGAAAGGCAAACCAAATGAATAGCTACTTGCAACTCGGGAGTGTAAGGAAGGTCAATAGAAAATATTCTGGATATACATTATGCATTCATTTTATAAAGGTGAAAGACCAGCAGGAAACAAGCAGCCTACAGTATGTTGGTACTCCATACGGAATAATGTATACCGGGGAAGAATTGAACCGTATTCATCTGAAATAGCATTAAATCAGTGGGGAGAATTTAACAGACCGTTTTCCTGGGTCTGGTAGAACCCTTTGTGTGAGCATGCTAGGAGATGAGCACATGGAATATGACCCTGGTTAGAGGGAGAGAGAGACATGGCAGCTGAAGAGAAGGACGAGAAGAGAGGCTTGGCAGTCGGCACAGAGAACAATTACAATCAAGTTACCTATAACAAGTTATTAAAGAATGCATTTATCAGACCTCAAAGTGTCTTAGACCAGAACCTATAAGATGAATATAGTCAGTTTGAAGCGAAGGGCAATGATGGATTCATAGATGCATTGATCTGGGAAAAGTAGTTTTATGAAGCCTTGATCATTTTTATGGACAAGATGCTGCTTTAGGAAAAAGTGTCTTCAATTGGGAAGAATGTTAATGGCATTTGATGAATACTTCTCAATATATCAGTGCTTTAAAACAATCAGGACTTTTAAGAGCAACTATAATAGTTTTGCTGAAATTAAATAACACACAAAACCCTATAGTAGAGAGGACAATTCCATGCTGAAGACATAATAAAACTCAACATTTCTCTATTCAAGACAAAAGTCTTACATCATCTTAGTCACATTCACATGGCACCACTACAGCTGTTGGCAAGGGGGTGTGAAGATTCTGTAAACTCCACCCTATTTTCAAATGGCAGAGGCCTTGATTGACAGATGGTGCCTGTGCAACAGGAGCCTCCAATGGAGGGCTGTATAACAGCTGCCTTTCTTCCTCAGCACTTCTATCTCTCATTGCCATGTGGCTGACTAGACTTGAGGCTTTCTAGAAAAAATCAGGTGTCTCCAGATGTTAAAAGCTTTAAATAGGCAACATTTCCTGCAATGACTATTTGTAAGCTACTATAAGTTTTATTTTCTTCAATTGCGCTGAAGCAAGACTTATTGAAAAATGCAGCAAAAAGCCTAAAGTGCTTTTAAAAAGCATGTCTTCTGAATAGCCTTAATACAAGGATATTCAGCCATTCATAGGATAATAAAAGTACAATTAAAGATCTTTCAATGTCTGCCATTTTGTTTCTCTAGATGCCAGAGATTGCCAGCCACACCATGGAGGAGGAAGTGGAGACCTTTGCCTTCCAGGCTGAGATCGCCCAGCTGATGTCGCTGATCATCAACACCTTCTACTCCAACAAAGAGATCTTCCTTAGGGAGCTCATCTCCAACTCCTCAGATGTGAGTAGATTAATCATAACGCTGAATTGTCCCATGTAACATTTTACCTTAGTAACCAACCACTCATACACTGCACTCTGAGCCAATAGAGAAAACAAGTTATAGCTCAGAGTTAGCATGCTAACCACCTTGTTAAAGTAGCTCAAGCTATCAACCAAGATACTTCTTTTTACCATTGTGACCTCTTTTTTTCATGTTCTGACAGGCTTTGGACAAGATCAGATACGAGAGCTTGACAGATCCCACCAAATTGGATTCCTGCAAGGACCTAAAGATCGAGGTCACCCCTGACCTGCGCACTCGCACCCTGACCCTGGTTGACACCGGCATCGGCATGACCAAGGCCGACTTGATAAACAACCTTGGAACCATCGCCAAGTCTGGCACCAAGGCCTTCATGGAGGCCCTGCAGGCTGGAGCTGACATCTCTATGATCGGGCAGTTCGGTGTGGGTTTCTACTCCGCCTACCTGGTGGCTGAGAGGGTGACTGTCATCACCAAGCACAACGATGATGAGCAGTACATCTGGGAGTCTGCAGCTGGTGGCTCCTTCACTGTCAAAGTTGACACTGGTAAGCCTTTTCAACAGTATTGATTAATGTGCTACCACAAACACATTTTTCCAATACAACACTATAAACCCTCTTCCTGCATAACTTGAATCTGCTGTGCAACAATGTCATTCTAAAGGTAGTAAGCCTAGATCCAATGTGTGAGTCTGATTTGTCCGACCTGAAGGTGAGTCCATTGGCCGTGGCACCAAAGTGATCCTGCACATGAAGGAGGACCAGTTTGAATACTGTGAGGAGAAGCGCGTCAAGGAGGTTGTGAAGAAGCACTCCCAGTTCATTGGCTACCCCATCACACTCTATGTAAGTTCTAATAGAGCTCTATATTTCTTTAGTCGTAACAAAATATTGGTGAGATTAACTGAAATATACTGTATAAACTAGGAAAGTAACCTTTCAATAATAGTGGACCCAAACATTGCTCCCTATAGTAGGCAATTTCTTAAAACGTTTTAATAACATGAACATTTTCATCAAGGTGGAGAAGTCTAGAGAGAAGGAGGTGGACCTTGAGGAGGGAGAAAAGGATGAGGAGGCTGATAAAGATGCTGCAGCTGAGGACAAAGACAAGCCCAAGATCGAGGACGTCGGCTCTGATGAGGACGAGGACACCAAGGACAGCAAGAACAAGAGGAAGAAGAAGGTCAAGGAGAAGTACATCGACGCAGAGGAGCTGAACAAGACCAAGCCTATCTGGACCCGTAACCCTGATGACATCACCAATGAGGAGTACGGAGAGTTCTACAAGAGTCTGACCAACGACTGGGAGGACCACCTGGCTATCAAGGTGAGTCTATGATAGCAACCCGAAAACTCAACCCTTATGGGTTTATCTTGATCCAACCTATGAATTAATATATTATTAGGACTGTATGAGTCAATGTTTATCTTTTTATTCCCACAGCACTTCTCAGTGGAGGGCCAGCTGGAGTTCCGCGCTCTCCTCTTTGTACCCAGGAGGGCTTCCTTTGACCTCTTTGAGAACAAGAAGAAGAAGAACAACATCAAGCTGTATGTGCGCAGGGTCTTCATCATGGATAACTGTGACGAGCTGATGCCAGAGTATCTCAGTGAGTACTGTTCCTTAAACCTTTCATGGATACCTCCTGAGCACCTACCTCAATCAGGACTTCAAATAAAGCTGTAAGTAAGATGTCTGACCAATTGTCTCGGTCGTTCTCTCCAGACTTCATCAAGGGTGTGGTGGACTCTGAGGATCTCCCCCTGAACATCTCCAGAGAGATGCTGCAGCAGAGCAAGATCCTCAAGGTGATCCGCAAGAACCTGGTCAAGAAGTGTATAGAGCTTTTCATCGAGCTCTCAGAGGACAAGGACAATTACAAGAAGTTCTACGAGCAGTTCTCTAAGAACATCAAGGTACGCTCTTCCTCACTTTGAAATGGCTTTTCCAAGGTACTACAGATTTTCTCCCAAACTTCTCCTTCTCTTTTTGAGGGAGCTTTAGCTTTAACATCTTCCATCGTTGTGTGCCTTTTAGCTGGGAATCCATGAGGACTCTCAGAACCGCAAGAAATTGTCAGACATGCTGCGCTACTACACCTCCAACTCCGGTGATGAAATGGTTTCCTTGAAGGACTACGTTTCCCGCATGAAGGACACCCAGAAACACATCTACTACATTACTGGTGAGCTTCCCTACATTTTTTCTCTCTATTATTTTTCCTTTGTTAAATCAATGTTACATTGAAAACTTGAGAAAGAAGCAGGGCAATCCAAATGTTAATAACTGTGTATCCTCTTCTAGGTGAGACCAAGGAACAGGTCGCCAACTCTTCCTTTGTGGAGCGCCTCCGCAAGGCCGGCCTGGAAGTGATCTACATGATTGAGCCCATTGATGAGTACTGTGTCCAGCAGCTGAAGGAGTATGATGGCAAGAACCTAGTCTCTGTGACCAAGGAGGGTCTGGAGCTGCCTGAGGATGAGGATGAGAAAAAGAAACAGGAGGAGCTGAATTCTAAATTTGAGAACCTCTGCAAGATTATGAAGGACATCCTGGACAAGAAAATTGAGAAGGTACAAGCACAATTTACCTGAACCTAATCCCTCTGCAAAGTGTCTTCACCTTTTAATATCAGACCACTTACAACAATCGTCACTATGACTACTAATCATCTGTTTTCAATATTGACAGGTTTCAGTGTCCAACCGCCTGGTCTCCTCCCCCTGCTGCATCGTGACCAGCACCTATGGGTGGACAGCCAACATGGAGAGGATCATGAAATCTCAAGCTCTCAGAGACAACTCCACCATGGGCTACATGACAGCCAAAAAGCACCTGGAGATCAACCCAACCCACCCTATTGTCGAGACTCTGAGAGAGAAAGCTGAGGCCGACAAGAACGACAAAGCCGTGAAGGACCTGGTTATCTTGCTATTCGAGACTGCTCTGATGTCTTCTGGATTCACACTGGACGACCCTCAGACCCACGCAAATCGCATCTACAGGATGATCAAGCTTGGCCTGGGTGAGTTGATCAAGCTTATTCGCCCTCAGCTTTTGTCTTGGTTGATGGGATTGAAAGTCTCCTCCTAGAGCAATATACAGACAGGGCTGCAAACACCAAGTAACTGACAGAAATATCATGGTAGTACAATGGTAAGGAATATGGCTTTTGCTTTTTCCATACTTTGGCTGTCTGAATAGCAGTTAGTACACCAACTGAAGATGGTTTTCTAATGTAGGCTATTTCTTCCCATCTACAGGCATCGATGATGATGATTCAGCAGTGGAGGACATCCTCCAGCCCAGTGAGGATGACATGCCTGTCCTGGAGGGAGATGATGACACCTCTAGAATGGAGGAAGTTGACTAAAGATATTACAGAAGTACATCATTTTATTTAAGAGCCTTTTAACTCTTTATTTTGTAAGTAATTTTTTTGTTTGTCCCAAATAGACTTTCCAATTTACATTTCCCATGACTGTCAAGCTGTGGAGAAAGTATTGTATTTAATCAATCATAATTAATCACTACCATAATCACATAGTATACCGGCTGCCTATTCATATAGTATACCCTATTCAACTGTACTTTAATAATAGGCTATTTAATGTCAAGTCAACAGGGATTTGACTTGTCTTTTTGTAACTGTGAGCTATTTTCTATGAAAAACGACAAGATTTATAATAAAGATGTATTTAGAAAAATATCTTACATTGTCTCTTTCTGGTTGATGAATCCTCTTTTTCAAATAGTCTGGATTATTGTGATGTCTGGCATGTTTATAATTCAACACAAATTTAATATCTCAGAGATGGATGAATGGACTATTTATTTTGCATCACCTTAGCCTCTCCTAGGTGCTCCCTGTAATGACAGTATTTCACATCTTGTTTTCTTGTGAATTCTTTTGAGTTATCATGATGATGAACATGTCATGATATTGTCGTGGAAATTCAACACAGGGACACTATATTGGTATGTACTGTACCAATGACTGTTTGTTTATATGAAGGTATTAACCCTGATTTTAAAAAAGAAAATACAAAATGAACCCTGATATCGCCACGCCCATAAACCCGCCTTCACAGAATTGAATGCAAGAGGGGCGTGGACAGAGTTCTAGCGTTTGATTGACATTCCATCGCTCCTCTCAGTGCACACACTCATCCTACACACTGTAGAAGCACAGTTTTGGAAGAGTCCAGACGGTTCTAGAAGCTGAGGATTTCTCGAAGACACTCAGCTGGTATAAAACCTTGCCAGTTGTCCTCCTCTCCCCATCTTTGGCGTTAGCTGGCTGGGTTGTGTTTGGTCAGGAACCAACTTCTGAAGAAGAGTACAGGGACATTTCCATCCACAGTAAGGTAAGAAATGAAATAACATTTTCCAACAGTAAGATGAGTGTCACTCTCCAAGTCATACAGTCAGTGGTAGTCCAGTCTATTAACGAAATATATAGATTATATTTCATTTCTTTGCCATCAGAAAAATCCATCCAAAACATTATTTTGTTGCAATGAATTCCATTGTACTTTTCCTAATTACCTTACATTATTTCAGCATAGCCCACCATCCATACGTTTGCATTCATTATGTTATGAAGCTGACCTATAAAACCTGCAGTATATCCCGTCATGGATCTTGACTGTCTGTCACACTTTGATCATTTTCCGAAAATGATTTTCATTCACTTTACTAAACAATAACTATTCATCACGATTTGGATAATATTTATTCAAGTAGGAAATTCATAAATATAAACATAACTAGTTATAATACACAGTCGCGAGGAGGAGATTGCGATATGATAGATAGAAACGGATTATGCGCTGGTAGGTTCTAGAATCATGTTATTTACCGTACCAACCGGCAGGTGGAGCATGTTTGTCCGATGTTACTTCAAGCCACGTGCTTTCGGTCAGATTACACTGAGATTTGACGATGAATGAGTTTTATTTTTTATATATAAGAACTCATTCATCGTCAAAGTAACTGTTGCTTATTAGCGCATCGTCATTATGGCTGGTACTTTCATAGCCTACCAGCAGTGTGGAATGTAGAATATTCGATTATATTATAGTGCGCCTGTTAACAGTAGACAATTATCCATTGATGTAATTTCCTTACAATGAATTTATTTCAGTTTATTTTGTTGAATACTTTGCTCTATGAAATAAGCTATGTAAAATGTAAGAATATACTTATTACATTTTGAGGGAGACATTTGGAAAAGTGTTCATACTTTTAGGGGGGATTATATTTATGACTATGTGGTCGTCTCACCTTGCTATCTTTAGATGAATGCACTAACTGTAAATCACTCTGGATAAGAGCATCTGCTAAATGACTCAAATGTGGCAAGGACCTGTGGCTTCTCTGCTGATGGTTTGCATTTGGTGGATTATGGTCATGAAGTCAATGCAGCTGTGAGGAACAGCGAGGACAGTCTGTCACACACCATCTGTCTGTTTTAAACTATAAATCCCTTACGGAACTCGATGCAGGTGCACGAGCTAGTGCGCACATTAAAGGCCCAGTGCTGTCAAAAACATGATTTCCTGTGTTTTATATATATTTCCACACCGAGATTGGAATAATACTGTGACATTTCGAAAATTATGATAATTCCCTTTTAGTGTAAGAGCGGTTTGAAAAGAACACCTGACATTTTAGCCTGTTTTGGTGGGATGGAGTTTTGGCCTGCCTGGTGACATCACCAGGTGGTAAATTATTTAAGATGCAATATGTAACTTTTTGGGTGACCTGACCAAATGCATATAGAAATGTGAGTTAATGATCTGAAATTTCATTGAAAGCAAGTCTAAGAAGCGGTAGATCTGTTCTATGTGCGCTATTGTTATGCTTCCCTAAAGTTTAGATTTTGCATCGTACTTTTGGTTTTGTACACCAGCTTCAAACAGCATAAAATTGTTATAGAAAATATATTTCACGGCAGTTTAGATTGTACAATGATTCTCGACACTACTTGTTTTGTCACATGAACTGAAATTAGCTGA
This sequence comes from Oncorhynchus clarkii lewisi, assembly GCF_045791955.1. Lineage (NCBI taxonomy): Eukaryota > Metazoa > Chordata > Actinopteri > Salmoniformes > Salmonidae > Oncorhynchus > Oncorhynchus clarkii. The sequence continues at coordinate 78,569,684 of NC_092150.1, forward strand.
ACTATTTTAATTTTTGCAACCAGGAAATGGTTCAGTGATTTCTACATAGTACACATTTAATAGGCCAATAAGAAAGATACTTCCAAACTTCTCTGCCAATAATGGCTAGTTTTCAGTTTCCCACTCAGACCACTCCCAGACAGTCCTAGCAAAATTCTTGCTTGAGGAAATAACTCTTTGCTAAAAAGCTGTTTTGGGGTGGAGTTGAAAAATGTGTTTTTGACGGTGACGTCAGATTGCACAACTTCGGCTGCACTGACAGTCCAAGGAGTGACGCAACCTGTCAGAAGACAATCTGGTGTGTTGTCTCCTTCTCAGAGTGTGTGTCTGTCTCCACAGATGCCAGAAGCCCATGACGCTCCGATGGAGGAGGAGGCAGAGACCTTTGCCTTCCAGGCTGAGATCGCCCAGCTGATGTCGCTGATCATCAACACATTCTACTCCAACAAAGAGATCTTCCTTAGGGAGCTCATCTCCAACTCCTCAGATGTGAGTACTTCAGACACCACAAGCACTTAGACTTCTTGGTAATTTAGTATTATTTGACAATTCATAAAATACACAGGCATTTTACTTACATTCCTAGTTTATTGCGCCACTATTAATATTTGAAGTATCTTTAGATTGTTTAAATTCATATTTTATTAAACACAATAAAATATTGACGTAGCCTGCAGGATACATTTACATATAATTAAGAGTTTTGTTAATCTTGTGCTGAGGTCGGTGTGAAATCAAAATTCAGGTGTATTTAGACCTATTTATTTTCATTCGACTACTAGGCTCTGGACAAAATCCGCTATGAGAGCCTGACAGACCCGACCAAGATGGACTCTGGCAAGGACCTGAAGATCGAGGTCATTCCCAACAAGGAGGAGCGCACCCTGACCCTGGTTGACACCGGCATCGGCATGACCAAGGCCGACCTGATAAACAACCTTGGAACCATCGCCAAGTCTGGCACCAAGGCCTTCATGGAGGCCCTGCAGGCTGGAGCTGACATCTCTATGATCGGGCAGTTCGGTGTGGGTTTCTACTCCGCCTACCTGGTGGCTGAGAGGGTGACTGTCATCACCAAGCACAACGATGATGAGCAGTACATCTGGGAATCCTCTGCTGGCGGATCCTTCACCGTCAAAGTCGACACGTCAGGTAAAGACAGATTATAGTTTTACAGTGAACTGTACCACTTAACTCAATGTTAAGATTATTTTCCTGGTATGGTCTGTCCTAAACGCTGACTTGACTCCCATGTCTCTCTCCAATAGCTGAGTCTATTGGTCGTGGCACCAAGGTGATTCTGTACCTGAAGGATGACCAAACAGAATATTGTGAGGAAAAACGGGTCAAAGAAATCGTGAAGAAGCACTCCCAGTTCATCGGATACCCCATCACACTCTTTGTAAGAACTAGTAGGCGTGAGTGGATTAAATTGTAACTAGTGTGAAATCAACCCCTAATGTAGTGGGAACTGCACTGAGTGATTACTACGTTGTTGGAAGTACATCTCAAGGATCCTTTCAGATTTGCATAAGAGGTCAAGGGAGGGGGTAGGAAGAGATTTCAGATTGGACAAGTAACTGATTGGACGATAAATTGATGCTGATAACATTTTTCACTTTTTTCATTTTTAAATCGAATGTGAAACACAGTGAATGAAATATTTCTGCCAACTACCCCCTAAAAATAACTTCCTGTACACTAACTCTGTCCCCTAACATGCCCATGATCCTCTCTGTTCAGGTGGAGAAGGAGCGCGACAAGGAAGTGAGTGATGATGAGGCGGAGGAGGAGGAGAAGGAGAAGAAAGATGGGGAAGGAGAGGAGGACAAACCTGATATCGAGGACGTAGGCTCGGACGAGGAGGATGACCATGATCATGGCCATGACGGCGCATGTGGGGACAAGAAGAAGAAGAAGACGAAGAAGATCAAGGAGAAGTACATTGACCAGGAGGAGCTGAACAAGACCAAGCCCCTTTGGACTCGTAACCCTGATGACATCACCAACGAGGAGTACGGAGAGTTCTACAAGAGTCTGACCAACGACTGGGAGGAACACCTGGCTGTCAAGGTGAGGATATTCTATTTATATTGGCCAACAGAATATGTTTCCACACTGTTTATTTACAAAGTTTCACTCTGATTTGTAGGTAGTCATAGGTAGTACCAGTATTGGTAAGTTTATAATGCTTGAGCTAATTTCATAATGGCATACAGTATACATGTACATGAAGATTTGTTTTAGTTAGTAGTTGACCTTCTGTTTTCTTCTACAGCACTTCTCAGTGGAGGGCCAGCTGGAGTTCCGTGCCCTGCTCTTTGTGCCTCGCCGTGCGCCCTTTGACCTCTTTGAGAACAAGAAGAAGAAGAACAACATCAAGCTGTACGTCAGGAGGGTCTTCATCATGGACAACTGTGACGATCTGATCCCTGAGTACCTCAGTAAGTCAGACAGAACTGAAGTAGATGCTCACATAGAGCAGGTCTGTGAATGATTAACACAGCTATAATCTCATCTGACCCATATTGTCTCGGTCGTTCTCTCCAGACTTCATCAAGGGTGTGGTGGACTCTGAGGATCTCCCACTGAACATCTCCAGAGAGATGCTGCAGCAGAGCAAGATCCTCAAGGTGATCCGCAAGAACCTGGTCAAGAAGTGTATAGAGCTTTTCACAGAACTCTCAGAGGACAGAGATAACTACAAGAAGTACTATGAGCAGTTCTCCAAGAACATCAAGGTCAGTTTCATACTAATGTGACACTGTAAACATAGTAATAATGGATTATATTATTTATACAGAGCTTTTCACTAGTTTTCTGACAATTGATGTGTAACAGCAGCACCCACCACATGGGTGGTACACGTCAACCGTTTTGTGCCAACATGCTCACCACACATCAGCTATCATCATTGTAACATTACCTTCAAGGTCAGCCTGAACTAAATCTAGGTTGCGACAGTCACCTTGTATCTCATGGTATAATAGGATGTAGGAGACAATCTAGGTGGATACTATGTCATATACCCTGTTCTTTGAAGAATGTTCCACTAACCTTTAACTGGTCGCCACCTGTCTGATCCCCTCGCCATCTTGTCTCCTCTAAACCTGATATAAGCTGCTTAGGGCCCTGTCGCTCAGAGTGCTCCTTACCACCATCTTCTGTCTTGCTGAAGTGGGTTTGCATGACTAGGGTCAGCCTCTATGGCATATTGTTAGTGCTTGCATAAATCTAAACTTGGAATCCAGGGCCTACCTTAAAACAATCTGCAGGGGGCACACCTTTCATGTCCTCCGGAATTATGTGAAATCTGGCTCTATTCTTAAAGGACGTTTACCTTACTGACACAAGGCAACAAACAAGCCCCTTCTAGATATCATATTTGTCAGAACTTTGGGTTACTTCCTGGAAAATGTAAAAGTCTCGTAACGCACCAAGATACTTTCTGGGTGACTTGTTGTTTAACTTAAATCTGTTTTCTTTCCCAGCTGGGTATCCATGAGGACTCTCAGAACCGTAAGAGGCTGTCAGACATGCTGCGCTACTACACCTCAGCCTCAGGGGACGAGATGGTCTCCCTGAAGGACTACGTCACACGCATGAAGGACACCCAGAAACACATCTACTACATCACTGGTGAGGAAACACTCCTCACTGTACAGCCCAGTTCATAGGTTGTCAGATGGTAGGAACTTGTTTGCTCAAGTTGCTTTACCTACTGCATGTTCCAGGCGAGACCAAAGACCAGGTAGCCAACTCCGCGTTCGTGGAGCGCCTTCGCAAGGCTGGCCTGGAGGTGATCTACATGATTGAGCCCATTGATGAGTACTGTGTCCAGCAGCTGAAGGAGTACGATGGCAAGAACCTGGTCTCTGTGACCAAGGAGGGTCTGGAGCTGCCTGAGGATGAGGACATGAAGAAGAGACAAGAAGAGCAGAAGTCTCAGTTTGAGAACCTCTGCAAGATCATGAAGGACATCCTGGAGAAGAAAGTTGAGAAGGTGAGGACGCTTAATCACACTGCTTACAGATATCATGTTGCTGAAGAGGTCCTTTATGATAAGGAAAATGTTTACCTCAAAATGTCACCAATAAACCCCACTTTATTTACAAGCTCACTGACAGTACAACGATTGCCTGATTCAATGCTGTCCTAATCATCCTCCTAATAACCAACCTATTCTACCCCCCCCCCCCCCCCCCCCCCCCCCCCCCTAGGTGACAGTGTCCAACCGCCTGGTCTCCTCCCCCTGCTGCATCGTGACCAGCACCTACGGCTGGACGGCCAACATGGAGAGGATCATGAAGGCCCAGGCCCTGAGGGACAACTCCACCATGGGCTACATGGCTGCCAAGAAACACCTGGAGATCAACCCAGACCACCCCATTGTGGAGACCCTGAGGCAGAAGGCAGAGGCTGATAAGAATGATAAGTCTGTGAAGGACCTGGTCATTCTGCTGTTTGAGACGGCTCTACTGTCCTCTGGGTTCACCTTGGATGACCCTCAGACACACTCCAACCGAATCTACCGGATGATAAAGCTAGGCCTGGGTTAGTTGATTTGCTCAAACAAGGACGATGTTTGTGATCAATTGTAACCCCTTTGCCTGTAGTCCTTTTGTGTTTTCTGATCTGAAGGACCCATGTTGGTGTAATCAATAAGGTCATAGTCTCCATCTAGCCCTCCAGTATACAATACTTAACATTAAGTGGCCTAGATATGAGAGAGAACCTTGTTAAAGCTTCAGTAACTGACCGTGACTCATTCCTCCCCCATTCCCCTGTCTAGGTATTGACGAGGATGAGCTGACCCCTGAGGAGCCAACTTCAGCCCCTATCGAGGACATGCCACCACTGGAGGGAGATGAGGATACATCCAGGATGGAGGAGGTTGACTAGACCAGCTTGCTCAGCTGCTGTGTTACTGTAACTATGTCAGTTAGCTTTGGCACTAGTAGTATTGACAGGATTAATTTGTTTGTTCATAACCCTGGAATGCCCCCCCCCCCCCTTGCCCTCTTACTTGATCCAAAATCCCTTGACCTGCATTGACCACATGCAGTTCAGATTAATTCCCCTAAATGTTAAAATCTTTTGAAGAAAAACAAGAGCCTGTTGACACTTTTATTTATTTTTTTGTATCTTGAATTGTATCAAGCATTTTTGTATTTATTGACATTCCAATGTTCTTTTGTGTGTTGACTGTATGACTTGACTGTAAATATATTCTCGAATTGATACGAACTTCAAATGTTGGGGACCCAAAAAATAAAAGTACCACGTTAACCAATTGCATTGCTTCATTTTGCTATTTGTGTTTTCGAATAAAATGAGCTTTTCTAGCGGTTTAGTTGGATACTGTACAAATACTCAAGTTATAATGGTGTACAGCTTCTTCTGTCAGTAGGGTAAGTTGATTAAAACCATTACATTCAGCATCCTGCCATCAAGGGAAATCAGTTATTTCTTACTTTTACCACTTTTTCTCCTCAATTTCATAGTATCCAATTGGTAGTTAGTCTTGTCTCAAAGCTTCAACTCCCGTGCGGACTCAGGCAAGATGAAGGTCGAGCTGTGTATCCTCTGAAACACAACCCAACCAAGCCGACACTGCTTGACACAATGCCCACTTAACCCAAAAGCCAGCCGCACCAATGTGTCTGAGGAAACACTGCACCTGGCGACCATGTCATTGTGCACTGCGCAAATACACAATGGGATAAGGACAACCTTGCCGGCCTAACCGGGATGACACTGGGCCAATTGTGCGCCACCCCATGAGTCTCCCCGTCGCGGCCAGCTGCGACAGAGCCTGGACTCAAACCCAGAATTTCTAGTGGCACAGATAGCACTGCATTGCAGTGCCTTAGACCACTGCACCACACGGGAGGCCATAAGTATTATTTCTAACAAAGATGTCTACATATCTCAGAATTCATTATAACATTACAGTTTTGAAAACCATAGCTTGTCCAAAAAACTGGTCTCCTGGCACAACTTATCCCAGGACTGGGGTAAGTTGAGCCACGGTACAACATAAGTTAGGCCACCTACACATTTCTGTATTGAATTAAATATTACCACTTTTTAAAATATTATTTATTTCCCTAACTCAATTCAACACAATCACAAGTGCTTTTTTGTCTTAATTTTAACACAGCCTTAACACCTTACACTTTAAACATGGGTCAGGCCCTGTTAACTCATATCCCAAGTGATAATGCCTTGAATTATCCCTTGGAAGAAAACATTTCAATTTGCTCAACTTGCCATTGGCTTACACATTTTCTCAACTTACCCCAAGGCCATTGGCTCAACTTACCCCAAGGCAAACATTTTGACTAAATTAGCCCACAAAGCTACAAGGATGCACTTTCATGCTAGATTTTAACACCTCACATTGAAACTAATAACCCAACTGATGAAAAAAACAACCTTAAAATGATCTACTTTGGTTTAGAGGTTTCATGACACTTGTAAGACATTAATTTGACTTGGTGAAATTTCTTACCACTTTTTCCATGTTTCTTCCTCCACACATTCCATGAAATGACCTCTTAAATATTTGGTCAAATTATTAATTATACATTTTGTGGGTGTCTCAACTTACCCGTTTGGCTCAACTTACCCCACTCTCCCCTACGGTGCTGACAAATACTGCATTACAATCCTTGTCTACGATAACAATTACACAGTTGCATAGCCTATGAATAGACAGCATGAATGGAAGGAGAAGAACTCCATAATCAGAATAAATATGCAACACAACATTATGCACTTTCATGGCATCTGCGTCTACTATGCTATCCCAAACAGACTAACAGAGATAGTTGGCATATTAAACATGAACTGCAATACTAGTACCAGCCACATACTATTAGCTATATGTCTCCAGCAGCTGAAAATTATTTATTTTTTTACAACCATACAAAATAAAAACTGCTATCTACCTGCCATGTTGGAGTAGGAGCCAGATAGACACCCATCCAACTTGACTGATGTCAACCAGCTGCAGTTGTAACGTGTTTTGCCAGCAGGGCGGGTGCCAATGGGTTGGTGCTCCCATGCACACTCGAGCACTGTCTGTTAAAAAAGAGACGTTGAGTCGCCTGACAGTTAGCAGCCTAATATAATCGGCGAGGATAGGCGAAAATGTTCTGATGATGCTTCATCCAGACAAGTTGTGAGACACAAAGTTCTATGGGCAGAGTAGCCCACATTTTGGGAGCATGGAGAGGCCAGAGACAGACAGACTAGTGAATTACAGAAGTTGGGTAGTGGAGAAAAGCCACTAGTGAATGCTCTGCAAGCAGTACAGTGGGTGAAGGCGCGACATGAGCATGGTGAACAGAATGCCATGGAAATGGCAGCGAAGAATGAGAAGAGCTGGCTGCAGCGGGAAGATATGTGTTGATGAAGAATGGCCAAGTACAAACTGTATTCTGTTGTCTCTGATGGCTCAGATTTTTAACCTGATGAGAGTGAGGATGAATGACCTGTGGTGGCAGGTGTGGTGAAGCCTTCCGAGTCCGAGCCTTGCCCCGATGATCATGCAAAGGATGATTCATGCCCAGTGGGAGTGACATTTTTGGAGCAGGTGGATCCCTGCCTTTTGGCTGATCCATATGTAGTCTCAGGCTGGGTAGAAAATAAGTTGTGTACTGTTAAATCTGTGAAGATAGCTCAAAGATGACTTGTGACTTCTGTCCAGAGGTAGCAGGCTCTTCTCATCACACGCCTAGGAACAAGACCTGTGACTTGCTTTGTTCTGCAGAACAGGGCGCCTTTGAAAGGAGTGATTACTGGGTTGGTGTTAAGATGCAGCAACTGAAATGGAAAATTCCCTGTCTGTGACACCCGTCGTTTGGTGCGACACAGACACGGTGGCGAGCATGGTGAAACGGAGAAGACATCATCTATCCTTTTCAGTTTTGAAGCAGTCTTAATCTGATAAACTAATGTTAAGATGTCAGTTATCCCGTGAGAGATTTTGTGCCAAACCCGCTAAGGTGTTTCAGATGCCAAGTTTATGGTCATGTTGCAATAGTGTGTAGGAGGGAGATTCTAAGATGTGAGAAGTGCAGGAGGCCTGGGACAAAGGAATGTGTAGTATTGGTGGAAAAAACTGCCTCAATTGTGAGGGTGCCGATGTTGCTGGGGATCAGAAGTGCCCAGTGCAAGAGAGACAGGTTGAGGTTGCCAGGGTCAGAGTAGAGGAGAATGTGTCATATGCTGAGGCAGTGAAGAGAGCGCAGGATGAATGGTCAAAGGTGAGCAGTAGGCCTAGGCCAATACAGTGATATGAATTTGTGCTTCAGTAAGGTTGGCTTCTTTGCCTTGGTTATCAACTGTACCACAGAAATGGAATGTAAATCACAGAAAATAGATGCAGAGCCCCACATGTTTTGAGCCCCACCTGTTTTGCATGTTATTTTGGCATTAATACGCATCAGTTTGAAAACAATGGATAAATATATATATATTGAGTTAATAAAGTGCTTTCTGTGGTGGAGGGGCAGCCATCTGGAAAATACAGAGCGTAGGGGTTGGTAATCTTCTCTAGTTGAGCCGTGATTGGTTTAGTGTTCCATCACTCATGGGACACTACGTCACCGCCAAATCTACAGGGAGAGCTAGAAAGTTCAAGCCCCCTTGGGTGCTGCCATAGATTTACATTAGAAGTGCCTATCCAAGAAGGGGCAGGATCATTGGCCACAGATAAAATTACTCATATCACATTATATCTACCGTAGCTTTGATTGGACTGATCATGAACAACACTTAGGCTCCCGAGTGGTGCAGTGGTCTAAGGCACAGCATCTCAGTGCTAGAGGTGTCACTACAGACCCTGGTTCAGTTCCAGGCTGTATCACAACCAGACATGATTGTCACTGGAGGCTTTGTGCCATGGAACATCACTACAGGCTCCGGGCCACTGGAGGCCTGGTACATGGAACCGGAACAGGTCTCACTGGACTGGGGAGATGCACTGGAAGCCTGGTGCGTGGCACAGCCACCAGATACACTGGGCCGTAGAGGCGCACTGGAGGTCTCGAGCGTAGAGCTGGCACAACCTGTCCTGGCTGGATGCCCACTTCCCACAGAGCGCACCACAATTATTTTTATTTAAAAAAAAACACTTGAACAAAGTAACAACGCGAACAGGTAACAGAGACAAAACAAAAAATAACTACCCACAAAACACAGGTGGGAAAAAGGCTACCTAAGTATGATTCACAATCAGAGACAGAGATGAAGACAGGAGGTGAAATGGAAGTGAATGAGGGGGAAGTATCGGAGGTGGTAGGTGCGGTAAAGTTATGGAGATCGAGGTATGCACCGAGGATCAGGATGAAGAAGAGTCTGTTACAGTAGAAGTGAAGCTTACAGAAAAAGTGGACTCCTGCCTTTTGGCTGATCCATTTGTGGTTTCACAAGGTGGGCGAAAAAGACTTGGGTCATGTGGAATCGGTGAGGGTAACTAGAAGTGGTTTAGTGATAATTGTGTGTGTTTCTGTTGGGCATAGGAAGAATGCTTTCGGAGTAAAACTAATGGAGGCTAGAAAAGTGAATTGTTTTGTTCTCGAGAAAAGGGAACCAATGAAAGGAGTGATAACTGGGGTAGCAGTAGATATAAACGTTGACCAGCTGAGGGCAAAGATTCCCGGTGTATGTGATGCCTGTTGTTTGATGCGACACAGACAGGGTAGCGAGAGTGGGGAAACAGAAGAGTCATTGTCTGTTCTTTTGAGTTTTGAAGTTGAGTCTTTGCCTGACAAAGTGAAGTTAGGATATATAAGTTATCATGTACGAGCATATGTGCCGAATGCATTAAGACGTTACAGGTGTCAAGCTTATGGACATGTGGCAGCAGTGTGTAGGAGGGAGGGTCCAAGGTGTGAGAAATGTGCAGAAGGGCATGAGACAAAGGAATGTGTAGCATTGCGGAAAGTTGTGGAAATTGTAGGGGCGCCCATTGAGTTGGGAATCAGAAAATTCCCGTGCGAGAGAGGCAGGTTGAGGTTTCCAGGGTTAGAGTAGTGAAGAGAGGCAGTGAAGAAAGTAGAGGAAGGTGGGTTAAGGGGGAGGAGTGGTGAGAGTAGTAAAGATATACCAGTACAGAGGGATAGGCCAAAAAGTGAAATACGTTTCAGTAAGATTGGACTTTTAGCATTTATAAAAATGGTTATTAATTGTACTGCAGGGATGGATCAGAAGTCTCAGAAAATTGAGGTTGTGGTGGCAGCTGCAGAGGTAATTGGGTGTGCGAGACTTGACAGCAGAAGAGTTACAGGATGTGTTAAGTGGTGATGTCTCATCCTTTCAGGGTAATGGCATGAGGTGAGATTATAGAGTATAGTGTGAGAGGGTATTTATTTAGTACTTTTTTTTTTCAAGTAAAGTATAAGGGAGTTGTACTCCAGTCTAGCCGTTAAACCTCATAGATGAAGAAGAAGAAGAAGAAGTTATATCGACTATGTCTGTTTTAGCTCGCTCATTATTGTCTTAATTGAAATTACGGATTGCCTCTTATCCGCTCATAGTTCCCTTATGCCATAGTTTGTACATCTCAATTGTCAGTAGAAACCACATTTGTTTAAGCAAGTCAGCCATATCAGCTATGTTATTTTGAAAGGCAGTAAATGAGGCTGAATGAATAGTTTGGCTGCCAGGCAAGGCTCCTCTGATAGCAAGGATTTACTCCATGGGGCTTAAAATAAAGCTCTGCTGTTGGGACAGCTATATGTAGTCCCTAACAGTGCAATGCATGTTTTGTTTAGTATTGTAGAGTGGCTTTGCTGGCATGCATAAAACATTATTACTTTTTTTCTTCCCACCCCATGCTAATATTGCCACTGGGTGTAGAGGTTTTACTGCAGAAGACATAAGGTTTTAAACACCCTCCCAGGCCGTCAGCCTGGTATAGGATCAGTAAGGGGCGAAGTAGTGAAATGTGGGGGTGATTTTTATTAAATAGTGGTAGGTTACATGGGTGTAGGTTAATTGGTGGTGAAATTCTTTCATTTTTATTTTTGTATCACAAAATATAACGTGATCTACCACACACTACCGCACAGTAGGTGGCGGCATGCACAAACAAAATGTGCGAACGCCATGATACCAAAGAAGAAGAACTGCTAAACGTTGTTAGGCTTTAGCTTCTGGAGAGCGTCAGAGAGGGAACGAGGGCGGCTACATTTTTGCAATGCCGAATAAAGCGAAAAAAGAGAAGGTAAGTTGGCTTGCAAAACCGCAGATACGAGTAGTGGAATGTACAACAACTTGTTTTATGTTTTAAACTACGAACATGCGGCCATCGACTCGACATTTGCAATGTCTCATTATGACTAGCTAATGTTAGCTAGCTATGCTAACTTGGATAGCTACCGTTAGCTGGCTAGTTGCATGTAGCTAGTCAGATTATTTGTAACAAAAAGTACAGTACGATTTGAGGGACATAAACGCATAGCTAACGTTAGCTACAATTTAAAGTGAACTTATTAAAGTTACTAAATAACTTGTTCAACTTCAACAAAACTGTCAAATATTAGCTTTGCTTGGGAATGTAAACATGAAGAAGTGCTAGCGTTTGACATTAGTCAACTTGCTCCCCCCTGTCCCTACACATGACTTAAATGACTTGTTAATAAGGCATGTCTAAAATATGTTTTCTTTACAGGAGTCAAAAGTTGTAAAAACTGGAGGTCAAGAAAACGACCATGAGGTAACTAAACACCTCGCTAGCTCTTGAGAACCTGTCTATGAATGTGCAAGATAAACACTTAACGTTAGCTACTACAGCACCAAAAACTATATATATATATATATATATATATATTGCAAACATTAAGATGCCATTTTGGTCTACCCAAGCAGTGGATATGAACCTGATTCGCATGTAGAGAGGCTGGTTGTCCGTTTCTAAAACATGGTAGCCACTATCCCTTTACTGTGTCAGAATATAAAGAATGCTTGCATAACATTAGCTACTACCATTGTGATCTGAGACCACTTAAGAAGGCTAGCTATGTCAGTTAAAATCAGATGTACTGAAGATGTAGATATGGCCATGAATCCACAGGAACATACACCAGTCAGTGATTAAGCCCTCATAGAAACAGTTTGCCCTCCTCTCTCTCTCTCTGGGGGTGTAATCCAGGGTTATCTATCTGTACTCTGTGTCATCAGCCATGCGGCCGATCTGCTAATGTGCCAGCGTTGTGTCGAATTGAAATCGCTGTATTACTCCCACAACCCAATCCAACCCCTCTGCATACAGCCAGGTTCCGCTCTCCTCTGGGATGCTTGTGGCCACTGGGGTTCTAAGCTTTTGACGTCAGTGGGATGATGACAATGAAACCATGGGAGTCATATTATACAGGCTGGTTCAGGCTTAGTAATACCCTTTGTTTAAGCGCCAGTGGCCTGAGCTGGCACGACCTTCTCATTGTTTGAGCTGGGTTAAACAGGTCGATAGATGCAAGCAGAGAAGTTTGTTGATATTTATTCTGCTTGTTTCTGAACAGCCATGTCTGCCTCTTTGGATACATGTAGCTAGACTTATTTCCTATCTTGTCTCCTGTGTTTTTTGGATGTGTGAACCACACCACTTTCTTACCCAAGGGCCTGACCAGCTGCAGTATGAAGCTAATACAGTATATGAAGCTGACACCGCTATGAAGGTATACAGTTAGGAAGCTAACATATTGGGTAAATTAATCAGCGGGAGAGAAGACCTTCTGTTGTGTCATGGGTCAGTAATCCAGGCCCGTCATGTGTTCCAGCAGCTTTATTCCTCCCATTACTAGACAGTCGGCGGCTCACTAAGGCCTAAAACCTTAAACCCCTGTCTTGTAGTGTGAAAGGTAACATTTAGTTGAGTTCAGTGAATTTGACATATCCCCCTTCTGATGTAACTCCATAGTGGAAAGACAGCCTTGTCAGGTTTAAAGGATCCCAGCAGGCAGGTGGGACAAGACTATAAGAAACTGCCCGCATTTACCAGTTTTCATATCTAACCTAGGGGGGACCGGGACGACTCTAAACGGGGTTGTTCAGTAGGGAAAAATCTTTGGAAATTAGATAAAAATGAATAGTCCCTCCGTTTCATTGTTTTGTTTGGTGTCGAATGAACAAACCTTGGTGCAGGCTCTGATCCATGCCCCCCCCCCCCCCCCCCCCTCCCTCCCTCCACACAGCAGGGTTCCAATAGGAAAGGCAGTAACAGCGTCCCTCCCGCCACTCAGCTGCTGAAGGGCAAGCAGCCGGGTTCCCAGATGCCGGTCAAGAAGGACAAGAGGCAGAGCTCGTCCCGCTTCAGCCTCAGCAACAACAGAGAGCTGCAGAAGCTGCCTGCCTTCAAAGGTACGATTGGACCTAATCTAGGCTAGCCTTAACTCGGCCTATTCAAAGACACATATTTTGTCTCTGTTCACTCCATAATTGAAAATAAATCAAGCTACCTAGGCAATGGTCTGAATCCTGCATTGGTTTGGTTTCTCAGCCCTCCCAACTGATGTATGTGCTGGCCCCTGTCCCTTTACCCATGTCCCATTACCCCCAGCTCTGGCTTATCCTCTAGGTTTAACCCTGGTAAGCTTTAGCATAGCTGCCTGCCATCTCCAAAAGCTGTCTTGCATTATTTTCTGATGTAAATCACAGCAACGTCACCATCACTTTCTCTCGCTCTCTGTGCAAGTCTCTGTACCTCTCCACTGCTCTGCCATGCTATAAAATGTACCTCCGACAGCGTTGCGCAAGACGTGGAAACAAACAGTGGACGTAAAGGGCTCTGACTTTGCGCTGGATTTAAACCAAGTGTCTATATTTAGGGGGTAATCCAGAGATAAGGCTTTGATGCTGCCAGGTCCTTGTTTCAGGATGCTGCCGTTTGCCAGATAAGCGGGTGGCTGGCAGAGAGCTACATTACAACCCACCTACCCTCCCCTGCATTTCTCATGGACAATATCAGCACTGGCGCATGCAAATCCTATGCAGTGTTATAATGTTACTACTGTGAGTGACTGGCATGCAGTTGGCTGTCCATGGCAAACTATTATAGATGTGGTATGTGTGCAGTATGCACATCCAGCAGATTTCATAAGTACATAAGCTATGCTACACCACGTGAAAAGGACAGGACCCGTGCAGTACTTAGGCCTAGATGCAGGGTTTGAAATAACATGGGACATTTGGTGTTTAAGAGCTGGGGCAAAGTGGAGAGCTGCTTTAGTTTCTGTCTATACATTCAACTCTGTCTAGAGTAACCACGCAAGCCAACTGCTTCAGCAGTGATGGTGTGTCCTGTACACCTCTCACTCTTCCCTGTGTCTTCTGTCAGACCGCTTACATTCAGGCAGACACTTATCTCTGATCATGTAATACCTTTGTTTCCTTTCTCTTGTGTTACTGTGTTCTTTACGAGTTCGATAAGCTCAGAGTTGTGATAACAGCTGGTCACATCCATGGGCCCAACGAGGGCTTTTGATAAGGTTGTTCTGCAAATATTGTCCGATGGACCATGACCTTGTGGGTGTTACCAGTGGTCCTGTCCTAATAGGCAGTCAGGCACCTAGCAAGGCCTGCTTTCATTCCACACATTCTCCTCTGGATAGAGATGGACTCTTTTGGACGGCAGCAGTCAGGCTACACCGAGCTTTAGTGCTGCTGCTTTTTGAATGGCTGAACTACAGCAGACTAGACCGCTTCATAGAGCTTTACCAACGGGTTGTCTCTGGACACCTGGGCCACATGAAGAGGTAGAGTGCTGCTTTTGGAGAGTTAGTTCTGTGTAGCTGAAGTTTTGATTTCCGACAGCTACAATGAACTTTAGGGGTTGTTTATTTTGTGTTCCACATAGTTTTAGTAGGTGCTTCTTTTTGACAGCAGGCAGGGGAAGATGCAGCCTGATACCACCTCACATTATTGCTGAGTGGAATATGCAGTCTGCATCCTGTTCACGTGGGGGTAATGCCCCCCCCAAAAAAAAGTTGTTCCAGGATGATGTTGACCTTTTCCACAGTTTGATAAGCATGAGCAACTTGCTACATTGGGTTAAAAACAACACCACAGTGTTTCAGGCGAGTGTCTGTTTTTAGTGAACCCCCCCCCACTTGGCTCTCAACTCTCCCACCACTGCAATGGTTTGCCAAAAGGTGGTGAAGAAAGGAACGAACAGCAGCTGGTGTTTTTGTTTGAGATCCCGTGACAGAGGAGCTGTCTTGGGAGGGATACAGTTTCTCTCGCTCTCTGTTGGGAACTCTTGTCTGGAGGAACTGTTTCAGAGCGGAGGAACTTCACTCTGTGTGACTGTGAACTCAAGTCATTGGCTGGATGACATATGGCTTCAGTAGTAGCTTGAGGTCAATATAATGTGGTGTTGAAGTGTCAGCAGTCTCATAAAATAATTATTCAATTACTTCCATTGACACATCTTTGAAATCGCTACAATACAGACCTTGTTGTTATAGCCAGACTAGCCCGACGTGTCACAAGTTTAGTCCAGTTGTTCTGCAGAGGCTAGTGGGAGAGTTTATATAAATGGCTGGAGCCCGGTGGCCTGTGCCAAATGAGAGTTTGGAGGATAACCAATGAGTGAGTGCATGCAGTCTATCAGAAGAACAACAGCTCTTCAGACAGGAGAATGCCCCATGACTAAGCAGGCCAGAAACAGCTCTTTATCTCTCACACACACACTTGTTTGTTTTAATTATTGTGTGGACCTAAAATGTATTTCCATTCAAAATCCAATTTTACCTAACGTTAACTTCTAACGCCAAACCCTAACCTAACCCCTAAGCTTAAAATAGCCTTTGTCCTTGTGTGGACATGGGAAATGTCCTAACAATGGAGAATTTCTTGTTTTACTATCCTTGTGGGGACTTTTGGGTATTTCAGGTCGGCACGAGGATAGAAGAACAAGACAACACGCAGAGATGGCCGGTGTTTCTGTTGCATGTATTTTAATGACTTCTGAGGATTTTGTATGATGTATTGAACTACACTCCAGTGTATTTTATAACAGATACTTTTGAAAGCTGTAATTTGTATTTTCAAAATAGTTCACTATACCATTTTTTTTATAGCAGTTCAACATTTTGTGTCCCTATTTCACCCTACATTGGTATACCCTACATCAAGTCTGATGGCACTATGGTGTGATATGAGCATCTGATAAATTAACTATATGTAATTTAAAAATGAACAATTGCATAACATGTTGACTTACTCTGATCTCCGCCCTGAAACGAGGTCAATGGAAATACCCAGTGTGCTTTGCAGTTGTTCAGTTTTGCATATTTACATTTTGGTCATTTAAAAGATGCTCTTATTCAGAGTGAGTGGATTCAACTAAGCTGGATAAACAATATATCACAGTCATAGAAGTTTCTTTAACGGTTACTGACAATGTTGTTGCTTTTAGCTCGGCTACTTCCAAATATATTTTAAAGTAGATGTATTTTAATTGAAACATTGGTCTTTAGGGTATTTTGTAGTTGTATTTTGTACTTTATGTCCATCCCTACACACCACACACACTTTTTAAATACTTGAATCCAGAAATGACATTCATGATTCACACATTTCAAAGCTCTTGTATACAAAAAGCTTCCCTTCTCCACACAGCTAGGCTGCCCATAACCGCTAAAACAGAGCATTACTTCACCAGTTGCTTTGCTCTAGTCTTATGCAGGCCTGCAATCTTTAGTTCACGTACTGTAAACCTATGTAAGTGGCTGAGACTGTCAAATATCAGCGCCACCCCACACACAAACCAGGAATTCCTATATAACTAAACTGAATTACCTGTTATCAGTATTTTCTAATTGTAATTAGTTCTACTGGTAACGATACATTTACCAACTAATCTCCTCTTGAATACTGCCAATGGTACTAGTTAACTTACAAGAGAGGCTTCTTCCTTTAACCTTCTTGCAGAGTATTCAGTGTGGCGCACAGTGACATTAGCTCTCTCCCCATGTGCTACTTTGCCAACAGACACGCAGCCTCCTTCACCTCTAATGTAAAGACTGTTGGTTCAGTCTATCTATAGCAACATTAATACTTACTCATACCTTCCTATAGTGACCCTGGACACAGAACATCCAGATCGAAAACACGCAGCAGCTAACCTGACTGGTCACGTTCAGTTCGACCTGCTACAAACAAAGTTAACCCACTCTTCCCCGAGCGCCGAAGACTTGGATGTCGATTATGGCAGCCCCCTGCACCTCTCTGATTCAGAGTTGTTGGGTTAAATGAAGACCCATTTCAGTTGAATGCATTGTTGTACAACTGACTAGGTATCCCCCTTTCCCCAATCCGAGAGCACAAACCCCCACGTGGGGACCGGAGTTTGGAATTTTCTCCATATATCGGTTAAATGTCATGAGCCAGTCACACTTCATGTGCATTGTAAGTTATGGGATGGTAGCGGGTTAAGTGCACAGACGCAATAGAGACAACAGTAAATACAAAGTAGATGATAGTGGACTACAGGAAAGAGAACCGAGCACGCCCCCATTCTCATCGACCGAGCTGTAGTAGAGCAGGTTGAGAGTTTCAAGTTCCTTGGCGTCTACATCACCAATAAACTAACATGATCCAAGCACACCAAGACAATCGTGAAGAGGGCACGACAAAACCTGTTCCCCCTCAGGAGACTGAAAAGATTTGGCATGGGTTCTCAGATCCTCAAAAGGTTCTACAGCTGCACTATCGAGAGCATCACTGCCCGGTATGGCAACTGCTTGGCCTCCGACCGCAAGGCACTACAGAGGGTAGTGAGTACAGCCCAGTACATCACTGGGGCTAAGCTGCCTGCCATCCAGGACCTCTACACCAGGCGGAGAAATTGTCAGACTCCAGCCACCCTAGTCATAGACTGTTCTCTCTACTACCGCACGGCAAGCAGTACTGGAGCGCCAAGTCTAGGTACAAGAGGCTTCTAAACAGCTTCTACCCCCCTTGTTTTTAAAAAATAATGGTATTTTGGAGATATAGTTTTCAAATAACCGAAGGTGTAATCTGAATAAAGGGGAAAAAAGGCCTTTCTTTGCACATGGGGTGAGACATTCTTAGTAATTTACTAGAGAACCTTTTCGGATTTGAGTAACTTTTGTATGACTGATGCATTTTGTGAGGTCTAATGCTTTAGTATTTAATAATTTCTGCCCTCTGAATTCATATTTGTTATGTTAATAGGCCCTTTTTAATTTTGTCTGGCTTGTCATTCCAAAATAAATTGAATAGTTTTTTTGTTCATATAATTTAAAAAGTGGGTCACTAGGTGTAGGCAAAACCATGAGCAAATAGGTCAACTGTGATATGACTAGAGTTAATCAGGGCGATTTCTCCCCCTCCCCCCCTTGATGGCAAGATCTTATCTATTTTTGTTAACTTTCAATAAAAATGTACTGGAGTGAGAATTTCTTTCTATCATGATAAGTATACTGAGTATGTCAACATCCCCGTCAGAACATTTTATTGGGCAACTACACAGTAATGTAAACTTTTGTGATCCAATACATAATGTAATACATTTACCATAATTTGGTTAAATCCTGAGAGGTTAGAAAAGTATCTAGATCCTCTGAGGCTGTGGAGGGATTCTAATTGTGGTTTTAATAGAAACATGAATCCTCAGCGTACAATGAAACCTTTGTTTTTAAGCCATGGATTTCTAATCCCTTAATGTTATTGTTGTATCTAATTTTAACAGCTAACATTTCGATGGCAATAATAAATAGATATGCCGATAGTGGACAACCTTGTTTTTCTCCTCTTGACAGTTTAAAACTTACTGAGATGTAGCCATTATTTACTATTTTTTTTACATAGGGTTACTATACTTAAACCCATTTTAAGAGATTCTACAAAATTGATATATTCTAGGCATTTTATATATGAACTCAAGTCTTACTTTATCAAAAGCCTTTTCAAAATCAGCTATGAAACCCAGGCCTTTTTTCCCAGATATGTCATAGTATTCTATTGTTTCCAGTACATGTCTTGTATTATCTCCAATGTATCGTCAATGTAAACTGTTGTTCAGGTTAGTTATCATTGTTTTAGTTTACAATGGAGCCCCTAGTTCCACTCCTCATACCTCTGATACCTCCTTTGTCCCACCTCCCACACATGCGGTGACCTCACCCATTATAACCAGCATGTCCAGAGATGCAACCTCTCTTATCATCACCCAGTGCCTTGGCTTACCTCCGCTGTACCCGCACCCCACCATACCCCTGTCTGCACATTATGCCCTGAATACATTCTACCACACCCATAAATCTGCTCCTTTTATTTCCTGTCCCCCAACACTCTAGGCGACCAGTTTTGATAGCCTTTAGCCGCACCCTAATCCTACTCCTTCTCTGTTCCGCGGGTGACGTGGAGGTAAACCCAGGCCCTGCATGTCCCCAGGCACCCTCATTTGTTGACTTCTGTGATCGAAAAAGCCTTGGTTTCATGCATGTCAACATCAGAAGCCGCCTCCCTAAGTTTGTTTTACTCACTGCTTTAGCACACTCTGATCCTTGCCGTGTCTGAATCCTGGCTTAGGAAGGCCACCAAAAATTCGGAGATTTCCATACCCAACTATAACATTTTCCTTCAAGATAGAACTGCCAAAGGGGGAGGAGTTACAGTCTACTGCAGAGATAGCCTGCATAGTAATGTCATACTTTCCAGGTCCATACCCAAACAGTTCGATATTCTAATTTTAAAAATGAATCTCTCCAGAAATAAGTCTCTCACTGTTGCCGCCTGCTACCGACCCCCCCCCCCCCTTGAGGATTGATTCTAAACCACGGCTCCCAGCTGTGCCCTGGACACCATTTGTGAATTGATCGCCCCCCATCTAGCTTCAGAGTTTGTTCTGTTATGTGACCTAAACTGGGATATGCTTAACACCCCGGCAGTCCTACAATCTAAGCTAGATGCCCTCAATCTCACACAAATCATCAAGGAACCCACCAGGTACAACCCTAAATCCGTAAACATGGGCACCCTAATAGACATTATCCTGACCAACTTGCCCTCCAAATACACTTCTGCTGTCTTCAATCAGGATCTCAGCGATCACTGCCTCATTGCCTGTATCTGCTATGGGTCCGCGGTCAAACAACCACCCCTCATCACTGTCAAACGCTCCCTAAAACACTTCTGCGAGCAGGCCTTTCTTATCAACCTGGCCCGGGAATCCTGGAAGGATATTGACCTCATCCCGTCAGTTGAGGATGTCTGGTCATTCTTTAAAAGTAACTTCCTCACCATCTTAGACAAGCATGCCCCGTTCAAAAAATGCAGAACTAAGAACAGATATAGCCCTTGGTTCACTCCAGACCTGACTGCCCTCGACCAGCACAAAAACATCCTGTGGCAGACTGCAATAGCATCGAATAGTTCCCGCGATATGCAACTGTTCAGGGAAGTCATGAACCAATACACAGAGTCAGTCAGGAAAGCAAAGGCCAGCTTTTTCAAGCAGAAATTTGCATCCTGTAGCTCTAACTCCAAAAAGTTCTGGGACACTGTAAAGTCCATGGAGAACAAGAGCACCTCCTCCCAGCTGAGGCTAGGTAACACGGTCATCACTGATAAATCCGTGATAATCGAAAACTTCAAGCATTTCTCAACGGCTGGCCATGCCTTTCTCCTGGCTACTCCAACCTCGGCCAAATTTGTGAGGCCATATGCTGGTGCGGTTGGCCCTGGGTTCCTCCTAATGCAAGACAATGCTAGACCTCATGTGGCTGGAGTGTGTCAGCAGTTGCTGCAAGAGGAAGGCGTTGATGCTATGGACTGGCCCACCCGTTCCCCAGACCTGAATCCAATTGAGCACATCTGGGATATCATGTCTCGCTCCATCCACCAGCGCCACGTTGCACCACAGACTGTCCAGGAGTTGGCGGATGCTTTAGTCCAGGTCTGGCAGGAGATCCCTCAGGAGACCATCCGCCACCTCATCAGGAGCATGCCCAGGCGTTGTAGGGAGGTTATACAGGCACGTGGAGGCCACACACACTACTGAGCCTCATTGACTTGTTTTAAGGACATTACATCAAAGTTGGATCAGCCTGTAGTGTGGTTTTCCACTTTTAATTTTGAGTGTCACTCCAAATCCAGACCTCCATGGGTTGATACATTTGATTTCCATTGATAATTTGTGTGATTTTTGTCAGCACATTCAACTATGTAAAGAAAAAAGTATTTAATAAGAATATTTCATTCAGATCTAGGATGTTATTTTAGTGTTCCCTTTATTATTTTTTTGCAGTGTATATAGATTTTTTTTCCCCCCTCTACTATGTTATTGACTTGTTTATTGTTTACTTCATGTGTAACTCTGTTGTCTGTTCACACTGCTATGCTTTATCTTGGCCAGGTCGAAGTTACAAATGAGAACTTGTTCTCAACTAGCCTACCTGGTGGAAAAAAAAAAGAAAAAAAAAAAGACCTGTCTGATTAGGATGAATAATATCTAACAACTTTCTAACTAAATTTATGAGCCAAGCATTTGGCTAGAATTTTTGTATCGCAACACTGAAGTGTACGTTTTTTTTAAATGGACTGGATCTTATATAACTCAGCAAAAAATGAAATTACCTCACACTGTCAACTGCATTTATTTTCAGCAAACTCCACATGTGTAAATATTTGTATGAACATAAGATTCAACAACCGACATAAACCGAACATGTTCCACAGACGTGACTAACAGAAATGGAATAAGTAACAGTCAATATCAGGTGTTGCCACCAACTGTATTAAGTACTGCAGTGCATCTCCTCCTCATGGACTGCACCAGATATGCCAGTTCTTACTGTGATATGTTACCCCAATCTTCCACCAAGGCACCTGCAAGTTCCCAGGCACTTGTGGGGGGAATGGCCCTAGCCCTCACCCTGCAATCCAATAGGTCCCGGCGTGCTCAATGGGGTTGAGATCCGGGCTCTTCGCTGGCCATGGCAGAACACTGACATTCCTGTCTTGCAGTAAATCATGCACAGAATGAGCAGTATGGCTGGTGGCATTGTCATGCTGGAGGGTCATGTCAGGATGAGCCTGCAGGAAGGGTACCACATGAGGGAGGACAGCGTTGAGATTGCCTGCAATGACAACATGCTTAGTCCGATGATGCTGTGACACATCACCCCAGACCATGACGGACCCTCCACCTCCAAATCGATCCTGCTCCAGAGTACAGGCCTCGATATAACGCTCATTCCTTTGACGATAAACACGAATCCGACCATCACCCCTGGTGAGACAAAACTGCGACTCGTCAGTGAAGTGCATTTTTTGCTAGTCCTGTCTGGTCCAGCAACGGTGGGTTTGTGCCCATAGGCGACGTTGTTGCCAGTGATGTCTGGTGAGGACCTGCCTTACAACAGGCCAACAAGCCCTCAGTCCAGCCTCTCTCAGCCTATTGTGGACAGTCTGAGCACTGATGGAGGGATTGTGCGTTCCTGGTGTAACTCGGGCAGCTGTTGTGCAGGTGTTACATGTGGTCTGCCACTGCGAGGACGATCAGCTGTCCGTCCTGTCTCCCTGTAGTGCTGTCTTAGGCGTCTCACATTACGGACATTGCAAGTTATTGCCCTGGCAACATTGCAGTCCTCATGCCTCCTTGCAGCATGCCTAAGGCACGTTCACACAGATGAGCAGGGACCCTGGGCATCTTTCTTTTGGTGTTTTCAGAGTCAGTAGAAAGGCCTCTTTAGTATCCTAAGTTTTCAAAACTGTGACCTTAATTGCCTAACGTCTGTAAGCTGTTAGTGTCTTAACGACCGTTCCACAGGTGCATGTTCATTAATTGTTTATGTTTCATTGAACAAGCATGGGAAACAGTGTTTAAACCCTTTACAATGAACTGTGAAGTTATTTTAATTAATAAAAAGTATCTTTGAAAGACAGGGTCTTGTAAAAAGGGTTATTGTTTTATATACCACTTGGATCCTGTTTCAGTAATAATATCAGACAAGCAAAAAGGTCTGATAATCCACCGTTTATGTAGGAGTGATTAAAACATGCTCTCATCCTCTGAATATATCAAACTTTGTTTCACACTTCCACTGGTATGCCATCCATCCCTGGAGTTTTCCCCGGACTTAAAGGCTTTAATTGCATCAAGAAGTTCCTCTTCTGTAATGTGGCCTTCATCTGTCTTTCTGTACAGATGTTAATTTGACATTGTTAATAGGAAAAAAATCCATACAATTTGCTTCGATTAGTGGAGATGGAGGAGACTGAAACGAAAACTTTCTTAAAGTACTTTAGTACTTTAAAAATATTGTTCGGTGAATCATAGTCCCGCTATTGTTGTTTTCCTGCTGCTCTTTTACTTTGTACTTTTATTTCTTATCCTTATCAATATTTTTTAAACTGCATTGTTGGTTAGGGGCTCGTAAGTAAGCATTTCATTGTACGGTTTACACCTGTTACAACCTTACAGCATGTGACTAATAAAATTAGATTTGAAAATTTGACATTCTTCTTCCTAGCTAGCTAAATAGTGTAGTTAGTATTTCCATTATAATTCAATCACAATGCCTGTTATTGCAGTGTCCTTAGCTCAATAGCTATGTTGTGCTAGCTAGCAAATATGCTAGCGCTAGCTAAAAATGTCGCTATGGGCTGGCAGTGGCAGTATGGGATTGTGGAGAGTGAATTACATTGTTCGTCATTTGATATTTTTCTAGCTGTGGCCATCTCTTACAAAAAGGACTTTCTACAAAATAGCAACATTGGCACATCTAGCTAGCTAACTAACATTGGAATCTAGACCTTAACACTAAGCAACGCAAACGGACATGCATTGCCAAACAATGCTACTGCCACCAAGGCCTTGTGACTGCCAACTTCATGGTCTTTGCGGTGTGTACTAAAGAGCTTGACTACTGACACTCTTCAGAGGTGCTAATTACTCTTGGCTGGTGACAGGTAGGCAATCCTATGTGTCCCTGCTCTTTACAACGAACATGGTTAGTCAGTCTACGCTCCTGTCATTGTCTTATCAAGCAGAAAGGTCTGACATGCATACACGACTAAGAGCAAGAGAAGAATGTGAGCCATAGTCGTTGTGTGCGCGCCGTGTGTCTGCCTGTTGTGCTGGTGTTAGTGATGTAACTGCTCACTCTGAGAGCAGCTGAGGCAGAACATTTGCTCACTAGCTTCCTGTGTTATAACTGTGGCTTCCTGTTTCTTACACCTGGGCCATCTGTATGTGCACGCACCCACACGGGACCTCCGCTTTTACTGAATGATAGTCAATGCCTCCAAGTGTTTTGCTGTTTTTCACGTCTTTCATCAATCACTGTGTCATTATGTATCCTCTTATTGTTGTGAGCCAGAGATAAGATGCAGCCTAACAATAGGTGTGTATAGATCTGACCTACTGTACTTTGTATAAAGAATCAATGGACTGTCTGTGCTTTTCCTAGAGCCAAGATAAGGCGGGTGATAATGTGTAGCCTTTTAGACCGACCCTACACTGTTTGTTTGCTTACTTTTTTTGTTCATTGGGGGCTACTTTGTCTGAAAGTCTTGATTTATTTACATTGCTCTTTCTGATGGGAATTCCATTTATTGTAATGGGTGCGGGGGCAGGGTAGATGTTTGTGTGAGACAGCGAAGGAAAGAGATGAGGGGTAAGGTTTTTAGAGCTTCAGTCATCTTTCCCACTGAGGTTGTTAGCCAGACCTCCTGGGTCTGCTCCAATCACAGCAAAGGTCCCGCCTCTTCCCCAGCCCACCAGCAAATCCCCTCGACCTGCCTCATGCTTATGCATTCTGACAGCCTGCCCCATGTGACCCAGGTTGGCCAATCAGACTCCGTAGAGTGACATCACAAACTAGCCTGTTCCCTCCAACTGCAGCAGAGTTTCATTTTCTGCTCAGAGTGTTTGGTGTTAAAATGGAGGCTGGCTCCTCGCCTTAGCCTGTGCTACCCTCTCCTCTACCCCAGCCCTTAGATGTTGACAGGCACTAGTGCTGCCAGCGTGATGGTTCTGGATGCACCGAGCTCAAATGGGCCTTTTCAGCCCGTGGCCCTCATGCATTTCAGAGGTGAGCAATGCTAGCTGGCTAATTTTTTTTTCTCTGTCTTATCTGGTTCTCTCGTGTGTGTGTGTGTGTGTGTGCACGCTAGGGGAGGTGGGCAAAAATGTTGCCATTTACCATCTGTAGCTGTTTTAATGTGCTTTGCAGATATAAATGGTTTGAGACTAAAGCCTTCACTAGGAGGCGGCAGGGAAGGGTGTCTTATCTACTGTCTGGGCACCTGGGGAGTGTTTGGAGCAAGTGAAGATTGTTTTTGTCGTAGGCAATGAAGGAAGGTTTTTGCTAGGGCATTGCATAGCTCAGTGTGGGAGAAAGGGAGGGGAAGGGGGCTAGTTTTACTGCCTTCTGCCTCTACCATCCCCCACCAAGACTGCTGATGTCAAAGGATGTGAGGTCACAGTCGTTTGTGTTTGCTGTCACCCAGAGCCCTTTTGCTATACTCCTGTCCCTCGCAGTGGAGATGGATGTGTTTTCCCTATATTCATTTAGTTGTTGCCGCTCCCGAAAATATTACTACATTTTTAAAAATCATTTTTGGGATGGTAAAATGTTTTCAGTGTAAACTATAACCAGATATCTGTTCTACATATTTTATATAATGGGGCTACATATTTTTAAATGGGATCATCTTGAGAACTAACAACCATTAGTTTTAAATGTTTTTATAAACAATCAGCTATGTTTGAGTCACTCCGAATAAGAACACAGCATAAGCCATGGCAAAATATGTAGAATTGCAGGAAAATGGCTTTAAAAAGGTCAAATGTTCTCTCTGCCCCATGGCAAAATGTGTAGCTTTAAAACAGACATGTGCAACCACTACTGAAGGAACACTGTTTCATACATCTTCAGTGTTAAGCAGTAGCTTTAAGGACCAAATTAGTACAACAGTAGCAGACACTAGTCATTGAATATACATTGTTTGGTGTTCTGTTTTTACTAATAGTGAAGAAACTACGGTTTCCTGATTGCAAAACAAGGGCATTTTTATGGAAACCGTACTGTATTGTCCCCATGGCCACAGTCTCGTATTATTATGCACATAGATTTTGCCAAGACACCTGTGACCTGCTGCAGCATATTGTTGTCATGACATTTTTTCTGCCGATGTATTATGCATCAGCTGTCGTTCAAATTTCCATAAAAGCTAATGGCCTCTGGCACTGTTGTTGTGAGTAGTCTGCTGAGACACTGTAGGAGTGACACTACCATTTTGGCTTAGAGGTGTAGACTTGTGTTCAGTGTTTCCACTCTTCATTTAGCAGCGTTGGCCCTCGGCTGGTAAATTTGTTGGCATCACTTCAAAATATACTGTATTCAAAACATTAAGGACATCTGCTCTTTCCATGATAGACTGACCAGGAGAATCCAGGGGAAAGCTATGATCCCTTATTGATGGCACTTGTTAAATCCACTTCAATCAGTGTAGGTAAGTGGTCACCAACCAGTCTATAGCCAAACAATAAAACCTTGATTTCCTTTTTTTTAACGGGGGAGCAAGCAAGTGCACCTATTGGCCAGCGCCAGGCCTATCGGATGTCTCAGATTATCATACAGTAACCTGTAAAATAAAGATTCCTCGAGCGCACTGAATACTATGAAATTTCAAAACTTTTCTAACCTTAACTAGAGACCGTCAATGAATACAATAAAGAGCTGCTGTTTTTGGGTGATTTACTTTCACACTTTATATAATCCATAAAAAGCTTGTTCTCCCTACTTCAACCAGCTCTGCCGCTGCAATGAATCAGTAGGAATGTGTATCGATAGGCTTATGCTATTATTATTATTATTATTATTATTATTATTATTATTGGCTTAGGTCTTTTTCAATATCGTTAAATTTCACTTCCTTTGTTCATAGGAGTAATAACATGAATTTGTGCATGAGACATAAATAATGCGGTGCAACTCGAGTTGTGCCATCAGCTTGAAGATAATGTCCCCTCTTCGGTCAGTGCCTTTGAATGGGCTATGTGGAACGCTTTCGACACCTTGTTGAGTACATGCCCTGGTGAATTGAGGCTGTTTTGAGGGCAAAAGGGGGTGTGCAACTCCAATATTAGGAAGATGTTCCTAATGTTTGGAATACTGTCTATTTCTGGCGAGATACACTTAAATGGATAGTCATTGGCTCATTGACTGGAAGTCTATGGCAACAGCTAGCATGTCATTACGTTAGCGCTAGTAGCACCCTGCTGAAAACAATCCTATGGGAAACACTGGTGTTACTAGGCCTAGTTATGAGAAATGCATTCATGCTATTATTTTGCATAAAAATGGTGCAAACATTCAAAGCAGTTGGTTTAGGCAAAGCAGTTCACACTTTCAGCTTGTCCTAAAGCATTAAGTAGGCCCTTCTTGACACAATTGCCCTAACCGTTTTGCCTTGGCTGAGTCCGGGTCTGTGCATCAACCCTTCAGATATGCTTGTGTTCACTGGGAGGTATGATGAAGCTGATCCTAGATCTGTGCCCTGTTTTACACCCATAGCGAATGTTCAGATGCTTTCTCTTAACTTGTAAATGTCTGTGGAGGCAATAAGGGCATGAGCCCATGCACACATACACTGTGTCAGGTGTGTGTGTGTGTGGGGTACACGTCCCTTTAATATTTTAGGCATGATGGGAAACCCTAGGGCTGTTGTGTAATGGGACTGGGGTAGGGTAGGCATGGAGGAGTGGATAATGGGACACGCATGTTAGAGCAACAACGTGTCTGAACACTCCTGACACAGGCATGTTCCACAGCAGGAGCAGTGTTATGCAACAGGGGATAATGAAGAAGAGGGGTCGTGTTAGCACTGGGCTGCCAAATCAGGTAGTTTCTTTTTACTTAAAAAAAAAAAACACCCAGGTTTAGGCCTATATAGAATTGTCCAGTTTGGACAATCAGCTGGTTTGGTGAATTTTGCTGAGCTATGATTTGCTGTGCTATATGATATACAGCCCTCCTCGTCCCTGTTTCCTCAACCTTTTCTGTAGGATTCTCTCTGGTGCTTTGTCCCAAATGACCTATGGTCAAAGTAGTACACTACATAGGGAATAGGGTTCTGTTTGGGACACACTCTTGGTCATGCTGTGTTAACTAAAAGTCTGAGAGCCAGGCAGTGTTTCACTCATAAGGTTGTGTGTTTGGTGGGATGATACTGGTGGAGGTTGTCCTTCTCAGTGTCGGGCTCATTGGTTTTGTAGGTTTAACATATAATTTATTTGCACCAAAGAAAACAAGTGATAAACAACAAAGATTAAAAAAATACAAATCACATTTTCTCACATGCGCTGACTACAACAGGTGAAATGCTTACTTGCAAGCCCTTAACCAACAATGCAGTTTTAAGAAAATACCCACCCCCCCCAAAAACAATTGATAATGAAGTGGATGTGGTTGGAAGCCCAAGGGCTTATATAAAAAGCAATATACAATACAAAAGTAAAAAAATAAATAAAGGTTTGTTAAAATAGATAAAACCCTCAATGTACAAATTAACCTATCAGAAATTATTTATAAGGGCTTAAATCCAGCATGTCTGTATAGATGCCATCCTTAGCACCAATGTACCTGACCAGGTAAGGTATTGAACTCAAGACAGCAATATCTCGCTGAGCTAAAGCCAAGGTTTTAGTTCTGGGAACCAAAATGAATGTTTAAGTCTCAGCTAACCAGCCATGGTTAGGGTACCCATCATGCGAGCATAGTTTTTCCTCCATCTTTGAGAAACAATTTTATATCTGAGTTTCTGCCTTCTCATTGGCCAGAATGTTCCCGCCTGCCTTTGGTCTTTGGGAACATTTAACCCATTGTAAGAGCGGTGACTCCAGTATCTCCAGTATCAGTATATACCACCATCTTTGTCAAAGATGCTTTGTGTATATGGCCCCTGATCCAAAGTCCTTTCTCTCTCCTGCTTCAGTGGTGACCTAGTGTGCAGGTAGTGGTAGTAGGTCAGTTCAACCAAGATCAAAATGACAAACTTGCAACAAAAAAATTCAAGGCACTCATTTATAAATCATTTTTAAACCTAATAGCGTTTGTTTATTTTAACCTGTGTTAGGTACACATTCTGAGTGGTTTACCAGAATGCACCGTCAGAGAGCTTTGTTAGACTGCATTTGTTTTCTCTTCAGATTGGAATTGTCATGTAGGCCTAGTGTATGACGCTGGCTGCTTCTCAATATTGATTTCTGTCAGGTTGTGGTCAGTCATCGCATGCACAGTGCACACGGCAATGATGCGTGATGAGCTCGCTAGCTACACTATATACAAAAGTATGTGGACACCCCTTTAAATGAGTGGATTTGGCTATTTCAGCCATACCTTTTGCTGACAGGTGTATAAAATCAAGCACACCGCCATGCATTCTCCATAGACATTGGCAGTAGAATGGCCTTACTGAATAGCTGTGACTTTCAATGTGGCACAGTCATAGGATGTCACCTTTTCCAACAAGTCAGTTTGTCAAATGTCTGCCCTGCTAGTGAGTAAGTGCTGTTATTGTGAAGTGGAAAGGTCTGGGAGCAACAACGACTCAGTCGTGAAGTGGTAGACCACACGAGCTCACAGAACAGGACCGCCAAGTGCTGTAGCGCAAAAAAAATCTGTCCTTGGTTGTAACACTTACTGAGTTTAAACTGCCTCTGGAAACAATGTTATCAGAATTGGTCGTGGGGAGCTTCATGAAATGGGTTTCCATGTCCGAGCAGCCGCACACAAGCCTAAGATCACCATGCCAACTGTTGGCTGGAGTGGTGTAAAGCTCGCTGCCATTGGACTGTGGCGCAGTGGATATGCGTGTTCTCTGGAGTGATGAGTCACATTTCACCATCTGGCAGTCCGACGGACGAATCTGGGAGAACTCTACCTGCCTGAATGCATAGTGCAAACTAAAGTTTGGTGGAGGAATAAGGGTCTGGAGCTGTTCATGTTTTGAGCTAGGTTCCAGTGAAGGGAAACCTTAACACTACAGCATAAAATGACATTCTAGACAATTCTGTGCTATCAACTTAGTGGCAACAGTTTGGGGAAGCCCATTTACGGTTTCATCATGACAATGCCCCCTTCCACAAAGCGAGGTCCATACAGAAATGGGTTTGTTGAGTTGTGGAAGAACTTGACTGGCCTGCACATAGCCCTGACCTTAACCCCATCGAACACCTTTGGGATGAATTGGAATGCCGACTGCGAGCCAGGCCTATTCGCCCAACGTCAGTGGCCAACCTCACTAATGCTGTTGTGGCTGAATGCTGCTGGGACTTGCTTCCAATGTTAACCCTAGTGGAGTGCCTTCCCAGAAGAATGGAGGCTGTTAGTTTCCCCCCCCCCCCCCCCCGCCCCCCCTTGCTGCAATAACTCCACATTAATGCCCTAGATTTTGTAATGAGATGTTCCACATACTTTTGATCATGTAGTGTATCTACCTGAGTGAGCCTTCATGCACAGAAAGGAGAGTGAGCAGATATTTGGATGTTAATGTTTATTTTATGGCTGCCACGCTCTGTGCCCCAGACCGAAATTGAAAGTGTTTACATTTGTATTCGTTCAGTAGGCTCTGTAATCAGGAGCGTCAGTGTCTGAGACTATTTTTTGTGTATTTTTTTCAATCACTCACTCATTCTCTAGTTAAGTGGCTGGGTTTTTGGTTATTTTGGTTATTTTGTCAAGCAGTGAAAATGAATTTCCTTGTGTGGATAATGAATCTGACTCATCTCTCTCTCTCCCCCCCCCTCCCAGATGTCCCTCCGGCGGAGCAGGAAAAGTTGTTTGTCCAGAAGCTGCGTCAGTGCTGCGTCCTGTTTGACTTTCTGTCGGACCCTCTGAGCGACCTGAAATGGAAGGAGGTGAAACGGGCAGCGCTCAGCGAGATGGTGGAGTACATCACCCACAACAGGAACGTCATCACAGAGCCCATCTACCCAGAGGTGGTGCACGTGGTCAGTAGACACAGTGAAGAATGCCTTGGTCGTAATTATTAGTGCACACTGTCCCAAAACATTTTTAAACATAAAAGAGAAAGAAAAGTGTTTGTTAGGTCCAAAGGAGGGAGGGAGTACTGTTGATAATTTTTGGTTCCTGGTTTTTCAACCCTTCTACACCTTCATGATGTTTTTCTTCTGTTTATTGTGTGGTGCACATAGGCCTAGTCAGTGGAGAAGGCCCTCTGGTGACATTGATGTATTGTCCTTAGGGGTGTGAACGTTTAAAAGTTAAAACGTTTAAACGAAGTTGGGACCAGTAATGTTAAACAGATATACCCTTAACTGAAAAACAGTTAAGTTTTCTGTGTTTATAGATTATTTTAACATATGACCGCCAGCCTGCCTTCTCATGCCTGCCTCTCTCTCTTGTGCTGGCCTGCCTTCTCCTGCCTCTCTCACATGCTGGCCTGCCTGCTCTGTCTCTTGGCTAGCAGTGTGCAGACTTCGGTCTGTTGCGAATAGAATATCCTTGCCTTTTCTGGCACCTACGGCTTTTTTTTGGGGCCATTTGTTTCCAGACCATAATATAGACCGTAAAAATACATTATCTTCGCACAAAACAATTGTAAGCAGCAGGGATCTTGATCCAGGAGGCGATTTGATTCTCTGCTGTAAAAAAAAACAGCTTGATCTTGCAAGCTAGCTGCTTAGCTAACAAGTTCGCAAACCAAATGCATAGTTGGAGCCCCGAGTTGGAGATATTTTATTTGGCATGTCTTAGGTGGTTATTGTAATATATTTTTTATACATTTTACATTATTGAAAACCATAGTCAGTATTTCAAAATGCCCATGTTAACATTTTAACTGGTGTAGCCTACTGTGTTTTTTTGTCTCATATGAAATCACAATACCAGTAGCCTGTTTTGATTACGCTTTTCAGACAATGGAATGTGGTTCCTTGAAAGCGCTGCAGCATGTTTGTCTGTTAGGGTAGTCTACACTATGTATTTTTTTTTTAAATGCCCACACGAAACCTTCTCTGGTGAGATGAACTGACATTTACTTGTCTTTAAAGGAATTACTGCTTCCATCACTAGGCAACCAGAACTGTCAATCATAATCTCGAGCTACTGCGCGAAGCCGGCTCGCCTGCTGCATGCTCGCAGACTACTCACTCCTAAAAAAGTACTTTAAAGTTTGTTAAATACCGTGACTTACCAATACATTTTAGTATAAGACACATCTAGCTACCATACCATTAAACTGCATAAATAACACAGCAGCGTCTATTGTTGTCAGGGAAAAAATACAGAACATTTTTACGCTGAAGCAGAATTCTACAGTCGTGGCCAAAGGTTTTGAATGACACAAATATTAATTTTCCCAAAGTCTGCTGCATCAGCTTGTATGATGGAAATTTGCATATACTCCAGAATGTTATGGAGAGTGATCAGATGAATTGCAATTCATTGCAAAATCCCTCTTTGCCATGCAAAGGAACTGAATCCCCAAAAAAACATTTCCACTGCATTTCAGCCCTGCCGCAAAAGGACCAGCTGACATCGTCAGTGATTCTCTCATTAACACAGGTGTGAGTGTTGATGAGGACAAGGCTGGAGATCACTCTGTCAGGCTGATTGAGTTCGAATAACAGACTGGAAGCTTCAAAAGGAGGCTGGTGCTTGGAATCATTGTTCTTCCTCTGTCAACCTCTGTCAAAATCGACCTTTTTATCGGATCAACAAGAACTTCAAGGAGAGCGGTTCAATTGTTGTGAAGAAGGCTTCAGGGCGCCCAAGAAAGTCCAGCAAGCGCCATAGCCGTCTCCTAAAGTTGATTCAGCTGTGGGATCGGGTCACCACCAGTATAGAGCTTGCTCGGGAATGGCAGCAGGCAGGTGTGAGTGCATCTGCACGCACAGTGAGAAGACTTTTGGAGGTTGGCCTGGTGTCAAGAAGGGCAGCAAAGAAGCCACTTCTCTCCAGGAAAAACCTCAGGGACAGACTGATATTCTGCAAAAGGTACAGGGATTGGACTGCTGAGGACTGGGGTAAAGTCATTTTCTCTGAATCCCCTTTCCGATTGTTTGGGGCATCCGGAAAAAATAGCTACCATCAGTCCTGTGTCATGCCAACAGTAAAGCATCCTGAGACCATTCATGTATGGGGTTGCTTCTCAATCAAGGGAGTGGGCTCACTCACAATTTTGCCTAAGAACACAGCCATGAATAAAGAATGGCACCAACACATCCTCAGAGAGCAACTTCTCCCAACCATCCAGGAACAGTTTGGTGATGAACAATGCCTTTTCCAGCATGATGGAGCACCTTGCCATAAGGCAAAAGTGATAACTAAGTGGCTCGGGGAACAAAACATCTATTTTTTTAACCCACAAATCCTGACAAACTCCAAGCACTGATTATGCAAGAATGGGCTGCCGTCAGTCAGGATGTGGCCCAGAAGTTAATTGACAGCATGCCAGGGTGGATTGCAGAGGTCTTGAAAAAGGGTCAACACTGCAAATATTGACTCTTTGCATCAATGTAATTGTCAAAAGCCTTTGACACTTATGAAATGCTTGTAATTATACTTCAGTATTCCATAGTAACATCTGACAAAAATATCTAAAGACACTGAAGCAGCAAACTTTGTGGAAATTAATATTTGTCATTCTCAAAACGTTTGGCCACGACTGCACTGTCTGAAAAGGTACAGACTTGATGTGGCACTTTTTTAAACTGTCTGAAGTTATCAGTTGTCGCTATCGACATAACGCATCTACAGTAATATGTCTGTAAAGGGATGTGGTAGATATAACTTCATCGCTCAGACCTAGTTCATACATACGTAATCCAACCATTCTGTATTGTAAATTGATGTGGAATTTTGTAATTGATTTAACGATGTTTCTTATCGTTTTAACAAATGTTTGTAAACATTAAGGAACATTTTTTACATTTGTCACATCCCAAATTGTCCTCAAACTTGCTTTTAATGGTCACCAAAGACGACCCTCTGACGTTTGTGTTGCAAACACATTTAGTGTCCATAGACACAACCATTTTGTGTAGGCCTCTGTCTTTCTGTCTTGAGTGAATTCATAACCCTGCTATCAAGTGGTCATGAAAGCTATTAGCCATTTCAATCAATTAAGTTGTCACAGAAGCTTTCAAATGGCATATTCCACATACCACAAAGTTCCCGCATTTCTCAGTCTCACGTTTTTTGTCGAGGGTGCCTTTGGCAGAAATTCTTCAAGTTTTTTCAGTTCTAGTTAGGCTAGATGTTTTCTTTTCTAGTTCCTGAGGCATAGGTGCGTCCCATTCCCTTCCAGGTGAACTCTGTGAAACCAGGACATTGCAGAGAGTGGAAACTGCTTTACACTCACCGAACTTGAATCTGTTACCCAGAGTCAGAAGCGGGCTGACTTTGTTATTCTATAGTACAGCTAGCAGTAGGCCTATTGTCTACCTAGCTAGACATCGGCCAAGGGCTAGCACTGTGGGCTCAATATCTGTGTTACGCCACATATGACTGAAATCAGATTGGTGTGAAAATCTGAACTCATCCTTTGTGGTTTCGTCATCATGGGCTCACCTACCTCTGTAATATATATACATGGCTGGGGATGTGATGTGTCGTGGTGCTGCCTGCCTGCCGGCCAGCCAGCCAGGTCTGAATTAAAACAGGCTTTGATGTTTATCAAAGCAAGAAACCAAGGATGATCAAGGTGCAAATGTCCCTTCATTCTCCTGATCCTGCCTCTATTTGATCAGTGCAGCAGAAAATGCAAGGCCCCTGCCAAATCAGCATAAGAATATACTCTTGGTTTACTTTAGTTCTCCCCTTCCTGAGTCTTTCACTTTGATATGTTCACTGCTTTTAACATCAAAGTGTGGACGAGGCGGACTCTAAAGGGTGTGTTCTTTATGGTTAGATAGACCACAATGGGTGACTCTTTGCGGGGGCGCCCAATTGATAAGTGCATTATTGTTACAGCGCCCCAAAACAAATGTTACATTGAAAATTCAGTCGAGTGCATTTTAACTCAACCTGCTGGGGGTGGGGGGG
The DNA here is from genome assembly GCF_045791955.1 of Oncorhynchus clarkii lewisi. NCBI lineage: Eukaryota > Metazoa > Chordata > Actinopteri > Salmoniformes > Salmonidae > Oncorhynchus > Oncorhynchus clarkii. Next base: position 78,604,738 of record NC_092150.1, read on the forward strand.
GTCGTCATCTGAAAGGTGAGAATGAATGGGAATTATATAGCGCTTTTCTACAAACTGAGGTACTCAAAGCGCTTTAAGGAGAGAAACTCGCCTCATCCACCACCGTGTGGCACTCACGGCAACCATTTTGTGCCAGAACGCTCACCACACATGAACTATCAGGTGGATGATGAAATGGGGCCAGTTTGGGAATTTTGCCTTATCACCGGGGTTAACACACCTACTCTTATGATAAGTGCCATGGGATTTTCTTATGACCACAGAGTCATTTAACGTCCCATCCGAAAGACTGCATCCTATGTACCCTTCAATGCCCTGGGGCATTGGGATCTCCTTAGACCTGAGAAGAGTGCCCCCTACTGGTCTGCCAACACCACTTCCAGCAGCACCTGGTCTCCCATCCAGGGACAAACCAGAACCGACCCTGCTTAGCTTCAGAGGCAAGCACACATTGGAATGTAGGGTGGTATGCTGCTGGCTTGGAGAAGTGAACAAAAAGAGTAGCTTAAGCTTCGGCTGGTTAAAACAAAAAATGTCTGCTTCTCATTGAGGGGGGTGGGGGGGGGTCTGATAAATGTAATCTTAAAGGTCCTGACATCCTCCTCTCTCTGGTTCTACTGGTCTGTGGCTGTGTTGATTGAAAAGGTTTTTAATTTATGAATATGTAAATGATCAAGAAGATGCAGCCTGATGGGTGAAGAGGTCGGCTGGACATCTGTACTGTTCTCTTATATTTAGTTGTATTCACAATACACATGAAACAAAGGGTGTTTCTTAATATGCCTTCTACCCTGCTCCACACCCCCATCCTCAGTCCGTACATTTTGAGGCACTAGGCAGTCCCGTGCTATTTCATTACTTTGGACCTTTTTAGAGTAAATTGAGTCATGTCGGCTGCTCATCTATGCTTGACTTTCCTGGATTACTCTCAGCCGTTATACGTCAAACATTTGTAGATTTAAACGTCTGATTCGGTTTTACATTGCAATATTGTCAGTAAAGCAAATTATCTACATAGACTAGTGTTGCATGGTATACCGGTACCAGGGTAATATCATGGTACCAAAACCTCATGGTACTTATGATACCAACATTTTAGAATACCGTAGTACTGTTTCATAAGATACTACCATGTTTTTGGTTGTCCCTACCAATTTAAAGAACCCGCTGACTCCTGTTTATGGAATCTTAATAGTCAGTTTTGTTTAGAAATTCTGTTGAGTTTAAGCAACATTATCTAGACTCTTGTTTGCGCCAGTCCAACAATGTCCGCCTCACATTCATGCGCCTATCACGTGGCAGCTGTACACAGCCAGCCGGCAGCTGGATCCCCTTCCAGCCATCACTCACCTGCATCTCTGTCTGGTCTTCCTGCGGCATTTAGTCCTCCATCAATAAAACAAAATATATAGCCGTGATGGCGAGTGGGGATGTGATGGCGAGTGGGGATGTGATGGCGAGTGGGGATGTGATGGCGAGTGGGGATGTTTTTCTTGCGCTTTTCGATGAATCGGTTTGATAACAATGTTCAGTCATGTTTCCTAGCTAACAACCTAACTTGACAGTAGGTCTAGGCAAATTTGATTGGCACAGGAAGAAAGGGTCTGCTTTGCTACTCATGAGAAATGAATCCTACCATTTTTGAATCATATTGGCCTATTGGAAGCCTAAAATGTCTCTTACTGGTGCTCCTTAAATTCTGTTTGGTGCATAAGGTTTTTAAAGTTGACAGCAGTATGTTTGGGAGTGTTTTTGAGACCGAGGGAGAGCGTGTGGGTCTGTTTACTGAGGTGGGAGGGTTTCATGCAGTGTTCTCCCTGTACTGACACACAATCTGTTATTGTCACAGCCGTGATTTAACCAGTTTTAGAAACTTCAGAGTGTTTTCTATCCACACATACTAATCATATGCATATACTATATTCCTGGCATTAGTAGCAGGACGCTGAAAAGTTGCGTGATTTTTAACAGAATGTTCGAAAAAGGAGGGGGTAGACTTAATTAACTTTATGCATTAGCTTGCAACTTACTATCATTAACATAAAATATTAGCCTAGACAATGACCATACTTGTTTACTAGTAAAAGGTAACTTGCTAGTGCTGTAACCATAGGTTGTTAACCCTCATGAACCATGGTTAGAAAGCTGACCAAGTTAGCGGGCTAGTTAAGTTAGCACTCACCATGGCTGCATGGGCTACGACACAGCCTGCAAGTACTCTGTGAAAACAGTGAAAACATTAATATAATCTGTTACTAGCTACGCTACAAATACTTACACGAGTCGGGAGACGAGCTGTTCGTGCCTCAGTCACCTCAGCACAACTTTGCCCTGTAACGCATTACTGCCTATAAGACTCGATCTGCAGCCAGCCAGCCAGTCTAATGGCAATACAGACGACACAAGACTACATAAACGTAACTTTGGAATGATCACCTGTGAATATGTGAATCGTAATAGTCTAGCTAGCCAGCTAGTTTAAAAGGCAAAAATGACTGATAACCGATGTTATGCAATCTAGATGACGAGCTGTCAATTCTTCGTGGCTAGTTAGTTTCCAATTGTTTGTGGCCAGTTAGACCTATTGACTTACCCATTGTGCAACCCCATAGTATTGTAGGCAGGTAAACATGCCAAAATGAACACTGTATTTATTAACATATCAAGATAAAATATTGTAGTCCGGCAACATAAGAGATGTGAATGGGCAACAGTTCATTCTCAAGTCAGTTTATTTCTTCTCTTCAGCCCAAAATAATGGCTTCCATTGATTTCAATCATTTTTGCTTTTTTTATGTGGTTGCGTCATATTTCTGTGTATACAGCTTTCAGCGATGCATACTTCGAAATGTTTTCTCCGACGTGTGAGCAGAGCATGGTAGTATTCATTTTGAGACACCCAAAATGTCAGTTTCCAAAGTGCTGGAGTTGGCTAACCATTGACACATGCTTAGGATAGTTCTTCCAATAGCCCTTATGGTAATAATATGAAGTGCTGTGTCGTGACCTGCCTGTCTGTCCTTCAGTTTGCAGTGAACATGTTCAGGACATTGCCTCCATCATCCAACCCCACAGGGGCTGAGTTTGACCCAGAGGAGGATGAGCCCACTCTAGAGGCCGCGTGGCCACACCTCCAGGTAAACACGCACAGTCACGCATACCGCACAGTCATGCACCGCATACCGCACAGCCAAGCACACCACGTACCGCACGGTGTCGCAACACACTTGCAGTTGCGCGCAACGCACACTCCACGGTCGTGCGCACCGCACACAGTCACACAAACAAGCAAATGAACATGCGCACCGTTTCATACCACTGATGTGTACACCTCTGCTCTTTCTCCAGCTCGTCTACGAGTTCTTCCTCCGGTTTCTGGAGTCTCCAGACTTTCAACCAAATGTGGCCAAGAAGTATATCGACCAGAAATTTGTAATGCAGGTAGCTAAGCACTGGACCTTTCTCACTGGAAGTAAATAAACAGGATGTGAGATTGTGTGAGAAAGTACATGTGATCTAAGGTCACCTGCTGCATTGTCTCCACAGCTATTAGACCTGTTTGACAGTGAAGACCCTAGGGAAAGGGACTTTCTAAAGACCACTCTACATCGCATCTACGGGAAGTTCCTGGGCCTGAGAGCGTACATCAGGAAACAGATCAATAACATATTCTATAAGTGAGTAAATGGTCATACTGTACTATGAAATTGTATTGTCATACACCGAGTGTACAAAACATTACGAACACCTGCTCTTTCCATGACAGACCGATCAGGTGATTCCAGGTGAAAGCTACAGTACGATCCCTTATTGATGTCGCCTGTTAAATCCATTTCAATTCGTGTAGATGAAGGGGAGGAGACAGGTTAAATAAGGATGTTTAAGCCTTGAGACAGTTGAGACATTCAATGGGCAAGACCAAAGATTTAAGGGCCTTTGAACGGGGAGACACAACATGGCGAATGCCAATGTTTAAATGACCATTTATTGAACTGCTCTGTTCTGCTTTGACATTGTCATTTCTTTCCAGGTTCATTTATGAAACAGAACGTCATAACGGAATAGCAGAGTTATTGGAAATATTAGGAAGGTATGTGGTTCTTTAATCGTTTTTGTGCCTATATTGTTTTGTGTTGATCAGAAGTATTACATTGCTGATCACAACCTTCAAATCCTTCTGTTTGCAGCATAATCAATGGCTTTGCCTTACCGTTGAAAGAGGAGCACAAGATTTTCCTGTTGAAAGTGTTGCTGCCTTTACACAAAGTCAAGTCCCTTAGTGTCTATCACCCACAGGTAGCTATCCCTAACTACCTTTGGTTTCAAACACGTTACTGTTAATGACCGTGCAGTTAAAGCCTTAGGCCTGCAATACAATAAACCTTTTGATTAGGCATATATGTGTGTTAGGTTGTAATAAGCGTTTATTAGTTGTATTAAGCGGTGTCGACATGATGGTTGTAGTTAATCTGCTTTTTTGTTTGTCTTTTCTAGCTGGCTTATTGCGTGGTGCAGTTTCTAGAGAAGGACAGCACTCTCACAGAACCGGTAAGACATCTTGCTGTTCGCTGGGCAAAAATCACCATTCCCCCATGGAATGCGTGAGGTTAGTACTTTGCTCTAATGCTGGCTTAGTGTGAATGTGTGAATCTTCTCCATAGACAGTGATGGCTCTGTTAAAGTACTGGCCAAAACACACAGCTCTGTGTGACTAGTTAGTTAGACCCACAGCTCTGTGGGAGGGACTGGTTAGTTAGACCCACAGCTCTGTGGGAGGGACTGCTTAGTTCAGTATTAATGTATGACTAATCTTGTAGACGGTGATGGCTCTGTTGAAGTACTGGCCGAAGACACACAGTCCAAAGGAGGTGATGTTCCTCAATGAGCTGGAGGAAATCCTGGACGTCATCGAACCCTCTGAGTTCGTCAAGGTCATGGAGCCTCTCTTCAGACAGCTGGCCAAGTGTGTGTCCAGCCCTCACTTCCAGGTGTGTTGTTGATCTGGTGGAACTCATGCAGTGTGTGTTGTGCATATGCGTGTGTTGCGCATGTCCAGGCTTGTGTGTGGTTATCTGTGCTATGGTGTGGCCTTACCAGGCATCCCTCTCTCTGTGTGTGTATCAGGTGGCAGAGAGAGCGCTGTACTACTGGAACAATGAGTACATCATGAGTTTGATCAGTGACAATGCTGCCAGGATCCTCCCTATCATGTTCCCCTCGCTCTACCTCAACTCCAAGACCCACTGGAACAAGTGAGCCACTCTGCTAACCTACCACTATGGAGCAGACTCTTTCTCCGTCTCTGTTGCTGCCCTGTGAAAGAGAAGTAAACATTGTTCCATATGTATGGTTAATGTGTGTGTGCAGGACGATCCACGGTCTGATATACAACGCCCTGAAGCTCTTCATGGAGATGAACCAGAAGCTGTTTGATGACTGCACACAGCAGTTCAGAACAGAGAAGAACAAGTAATACTACTTTACTTCTAAACACACACACACACTGAATAAAACCTTTGTCATAACTGTTCATTCATTCGCAACATCCACCCACATAGTTTCATTCTACGTCTGTCTCCACTTAGCAGATTTCATCTTGAAATGACTGTTCCGCTGTCATCTGATCTTTGTTCCCGTCTCTCTAAACCTGTCGTTGTGATGTCTGTTCCCCTGTCTCCCTAATCCCGTCATTGTCTGATCTGTTCCCCCGTTGTCGTCTGATCTCTGTTCCACTGTCTCCCTAAACCTGGTGTGTGTGAAGAGAGAAGGCCAAGTGGAAAGAGAGAGAAGAGGCGTGGGTGAAGATTGAAAATCTGGCCAAGTCCAACCCTAAGGTGAGCTCTAAGCATCTTTCCTCGTGTGTTTTAATCCAGCCCCGTTGTCTCTTGCTCTCTCAAGCATTTGACATTTTAGTCATTTAGTAGATGCTTTTATCCAGAGCGACTAACAGTAGTGAGTGCATACATGCATGCATGCATACATACATACATACATACATACATACATACATACATACATACATACATACATACATACATACATACATTCTGTGGGGAGAACAAGTATTTAATACACTGCCGATTTTGCAGGTTTTCCTACTTACAAAGCATGTAGAGTTCTGTCATTTTTATCATAGGTACACTTCAATTGTGAGAGACGGAATCTAAAACAAAAATCCAGAAAATCACATTGAATGATTTTTAAGTAATTAATTTGCATTTTATTGCATGATATAAGTATTTGATACATCAGAAAAGCAGAACTTAATATTTGGTACAGAAACCTTTGTTTGCAATTACAGAGATCATATGTTTCCTGTAGTTCTTGACCAGGTTTGCACACACTGCAGCAGGGATTTTGGCCCACTCCTCCATACAGACCTTCTCCAAATCCTTCAGGTTTCGAGGCTGTCGCTGGGCAATACAGACTTTCAGCTCCCTCCAAAGATGTTCTATTGGGTTCAGGTCTGGACACTGGCTAGGCCACTCCAGGACCTTGAGATGCTTCTTACGGAGCCACTCCTTAGTTGCCCTGTCTGTGTGTTTCGGGTCGTTGTTTTGATGGAAGACCCAGCCACGACCCATCATCAATGCTCTTACTGAGGGAAGGAGGTTGTTGGCCAAGATCTCGCGATACATGGCCCCATCCATCCTCCCCTCAATGTGGTGCAGTCGTCCTGTCCCCTTTGCAGAAAAGCACCCCCAAAGAATGATGTTTCCACCTCCATGCTTCACAGTTGGGATGGTGTTCTTGGGGTTTTACTTATCCTTCTTCTTCCTCCAAACACGGCGAGTGGAGTTTAGACAAAAAAGTTATATTTTTGTCTCATCAGACCACATGACCTTCTCCCATTCCTCCTCTGGATCATTCAGATGTTAATTGGCAAACTTCAGACGAGCCTGGACATGCACTGGCTTGAGCAGGGGGACCTTGCGTGCGCTGCAGGATTTTAATCCATGACGGTGTAGTGTGTTACTAATGGTTTTCTTTGAGACTGTGGTCCCAGCTCTCTTCAGGTCATTGACCGGGTCCTGCCGTGTAGTTCTGGGCTGATCCCTCATGATCATTGATGCCCCACTGAGTGAGATCTTGCATGGAGCCCCAGACCAAGGGTGATTGACCGTCATCATTCATTCTTTCATTTTCTAATAATTGCGCCAACAGTTGTTGCCTTCTCACCAAGCTGCTTGCCTATTGTCCTGAAGCCCATCCCAGCCTTGTGCAGGTCTACAATTTTATCCCTGATGTCCTTACACAGCTCTCTGGTCTTGGCCATTGGGGAGAGGTTGGAGTCTGTTTGATTGTGTGTGGACAGGTGTCTTTTATACAGGTCACAAATTCAAACAGATGCAGTTAATACAGGTAATGAGTGGAGAACAGGAGGGATTCTTAAAGAAAAACTAACAGGTCAGTGAGAGCTGGAATTCTTACTGGTTGGTAGGTGATCAAATACTTATGTCATGCAATAAAATGCAAATTAATTACTTAAAAATCATACAATGTGATTTTCTGGATTTTTTTTTAGATTCCGCCTCACAGTTGAAGTGTACCTATGATAAAAATTACAGACCTCTACATTCCTTGTAAGTAGGAAACACTGCCGATTTTGCAGGTTATCAAATGCTTGTTCTCCCCACTATATATAGATGTGTGTGTATGTATATATATACATATACACACACATACATACACACATACATACATACATACATACATACATACACACATACATACATACATACACTGGTCCCCTGTAGGAATCAAACCCACAACCCTGGTGTTACAAGCACCATGCTCTACCACCTGAGCCAGTAGTTTTGCCACTATTCCTCCACCACAGAACAGCCCAGGCAGCACCAGATACGCAGGTGTATTCTATGGCTCAGAACTCAACAACCAGAAATCATCTGACTCATGGATTTGACCAAATGATCTAAAAAGGTCTATATCATTATTTTTGGTTCTGGGCGTTCCTCACCTCTCCGCTGGGTTTACTTCCTGTTGTCTCATTATAATCCTACCCTCCTCTCTCTGTCGGTGTGTTTAGTTCCTGGTGTACGTGGACCCGTCAGACCTGGGTAGTCCTATGGAGACAGACGGACCTATGATGGAGGATGTTAACATCTTGAAGAAGACCATAGCGGAAGAAGCCACACAGGTACTGTGTGTTGGTGGGGCGGGCGGGCTAGCGTGCAATTCCTCTGACGTCCTCCATGCAGTCAGTGCATTGAATTAGACTGTTCGTGTGAAGGTTCAGAGCACAGTCTCCCGAGCTGTTTGAAATGTAGCATCAGAATCTGGTGCTTCCTGTCACACCTTGTTGCAGTTTTAAGCCTGGGTGGGGTGGTGGTGGGTGTTCTAAGCTAACATTATGGAATTGTTTAAGATGGTCATACCAAGTATCATGTAGCTATTCGTGTGTAATTTAAAGGCCCCTGAAGGTAGAGGGTGATATCGGTGGATGTGGTGTTTTGAGACGCTGCCCATGCAAAAACATCTCTAGCTTCAACAGTCAGATGTTGATGGGGATTTTCTATTATTATGTTCATTAGATTCCCGCTGGGGTGCAGAAATTGTAGGCTAAGGGTTAAGAGGGGTGGAGTCAGACGTGTAGAACAGGAGTAGTGCAGCATGGGTAGAAGTACGCCATTCACAGCCCTCTCCTTGCCTACTGCCCAGGCTGTCATAAATGGCACCATATCCCCTATATAGTGCGCTACTTTCAACAGAGCCCTATGGGCCCTGGTACAAAGTAATGCACTACATAGGGAATAGGGTGCCATTTGGGATGTAATGTAGGTTGGAGAGGGACAGGGTCGGGGAAGAGGGCTGTGAGTGATGTACTTATCGACAGAATCATATCTATAGGCAGGCTCACATTTCTAAGGCAGGGGGAGAGCTGACGGTAATGTATACTATACTGTACACTTCATACAGGACTACTACATATCTAGGACATGATGGATTGGGCTGAGTTGGGTATACAAGTTGAGATCTAGTCAAGCCGTGATAGACCTAGTTAAACGTGCTGAATTTGAATTCTAGCAGCACTGAGGACTATCAAGGACTAGAGAAGGTTTGTTTAGGTTGATGGACTCTGGATGTGTAACTGTTCCCCCATCTCTTGAAGAGGATGTGTGATCAGTCTAATGCCTCCATAAGACCAGGCACTACTTCTAGCAATCAAACAATTGGAAGTCATTCGTTATCAAAGGAGTGAGAAACAAGGATGCACCATAGTGCCCTCAAAGCTCACCACTAAGCTTAGGACCCTGGGACTAAACACCTCCCTCTGCAACTGGATCCTGTACTTCCTGACATTAACTTATATAGGTTCGTTATTATTTTATTGTAACTTTAATTTAAATATAGTTTAAATATATTTGATGTATGTTTTTGATTTTTTTTTTCTTAAACAAATGAGGTTCAAGAAATACATTTAAGGGCTTGTAAGTAAGCGTTTCACGGTAAGGTCTACCTACACCTCTTGTATTCGGAGCATGTGATAAATTAAATGTGGTTTAGCTACTGAGCTGGGATCCTTAATGGTGAAACATTTACGTCCGTCTGGGGAAATTACAACTAACAAAGAACCAGTTTTTTTCCTCTGTCACTGCATGTGCAATATAACAGCAGAATACGTGATGCATCTTTTCCCTAAAGTGCACCTCTCTTCCACAAAGCATCAGTCTCTGGGACGGACAGTCGTGATACTTCCCCGAACGCAGACCTCAACTGTCGGTGACTAAAGAGTCTGACGTTTATGCAAATTAGCAGCGCCTTAATAACAATCAGGGATGGGAGGATCTAGCTTGCTTGGACACCACGCTGAATAGGCTAACAGCCAGCGCAACATGCTATTTGGAGAATACATCCACATAGGATGATCTCCACGATTCCTTATTACTTTGTAGATTTTGGTTTGACTGTTCTATAACTGTTCTCCCTCTCCCCCGAAAGCTCCAGAGGAACGAGCGTAAGGAGCGTCCGCTGGTCAGGAGGAAGTCTGAGCTGCCTCAGGACATCTCCACCGTCAAGGCCCTGGAGACGCACCGGAGGGCCAATGATGTGGTCACACCACACGACGGACACTAAAGACACACGCACGTACACGAACAAACACGTACAGACAGTCTCTCTCTCTCTCTCTCTCTCACACACACGTACGTACAGACAGTCACATACACAGACGTACACACGTACAGACAGGCTCTCTCTCTCTCTCTCACACACACACACACACACACACACACACACAGTCAGTCTCTCTCTCTCACACACACACGTACAGACAGTCGCACACACAGACGTACACACGTACAGACAGTCGCGCACACACACACACGTACAGACAGTCACGCGCACACACACACACACGTACAGACAGTCTCTCTCTCTCACACACACACACGTACAGACAGTCGCACATACACAGTCAGACACCACATACTGACAGACAGACCAGCCCCAGGGGGGCCCAGAACAATCCAGCACAGACAAGGTCCAGACCAGAATAGAACAAAACAGAATGGCCTGGCTGAAAGAAGCTGCAGCTCAAACAACTCCACCAGTCCAACTCTGAAGTGTTCCCCAGTTCGCTACAGCCCTGCCCAGAGATGTCAATGGCACAGGACTGTATGGCATGACCACCAAACATGACATTGTTGCCCTCCCTCTCTCTTGTAAAAGCAGTGCTGTCCCCTTGTGGTCATTTTTCTCAGGTCTTCTGTTATTGTTTTAATTTGTTGGGTTCTTTCTGTTTTTCTCTCATCCTCATTCTAGATGTCATGTGCACTGGCAATAGGATTGGCAGACAGACATGTATTATAGATGCATACTGTACGTAATGGGCGAAGGAAGAAGCAGTTTAGTCTCCTCTCTCAGCATAGAGAGGAAAGCACAGTCCTTCTCTCTCATGTTTATTCTTTGTTGCCTAGTTACTGCTGCTATTGCCATAAGCGTAATCTTTTTCTTGTGTTCTGCTAGGATTGATTTGATGGGAGGGGAATTATTGGGGACCGCCAAGAGACGTAATAAAGTTGTGGCTCTAAATGTGCTTAGCTTAGTGAAAGGGGGGTTCTTCTGTCCACTGGACATCAGCTGGTCTGTACAGACCTAGTTTGGTTCCAACCTCACGCTTGCTTTGTCTTGCTTTTTTAAAAACTTATCCACCCTTTCTTAGCTGTATGATATTGTAGGCAATAAGTTGTAGTGTGTTTGGTTGGTTCGAACAATGGTTAATGGTTTTCTAAGACTGAGGGCACAGCACATCAATTGTTTTCTGGATCCATTGGAGTTTACTGTCCATGTGAACACGTCAATCCCATTCCCTGTCGGTCTGTTCATGTCTTCATTCATAATCAGTATTGATCAAGACATCCAAGTCATGTTAGTGTTGTGAAAGCTGAAGTCTGTGTTCTAGTTCAGTGTTTACAGACTCCCATTGAGCTGTAGTGTGGGAGGAGCTGTACTGGGCTACACACAGAGGAATACCTGCTCCTCACTGCTCTCTACTCTTCATAACCAAGACCCCTCTTTCTGATGTTGCTTTTATACCTTGGTAACTAAGTAGCCTAGTTCAGTCACATAAGATCATTGTCTGTAGTCAGTCAAAATTCATCACAAGCCTTTCCTTTCATAGTGCCTTTATTGTACAAGCGGCTAAACAGAGTAGAATAGCAGTGTTATGTGAATGCAGAACCATGTTCAATTTAGCATTAGCTTCCCAACAGACCAGAGAGATGCATGTTGAAACACAATGACACTCACACCTACCCACAGAGTATTTAGGGCCATGTTTAGTGTAAAACGCATACAAGTTGTTTTTGTTAAATCTACAAAGCAGATCAATGATTGTGGTCAAGCTAGAGAGGAGTGGGTAAGCCCCAAAGACTTAAGATAGAAGCACTTCCTGATAAAACTTGAAGAATAAAAACCCAAGATCCAAAATGAATTAATAATTAGTGCTGTCTGGTCTGTTTAGTTACGTCAGTTCCTCCTGACGGAAAAACGTGTAGAGAAGGATGATGCTTATTCAACCTGATCTTATTACCCCTCGCCCTGTTCCATTTAGGATGTCCCCCAAATGGCACCTTATTCCCCTATGGACCGTGATCGAAAGAAGTGCACTATATAGGAAATAGTGTGCCATTTTAAGATGCACCATTGTTTGAGTCCCCAGACAGACATGCACTCTGGCTTTATCCCTGTAGAGAAGCTCTGTGTGTGTGAGACACTACTTCTGGATGTGTGCAGGGTCTTTTTCATTGCCTGCAAAAACTCTGATGTTCAGATTGAATGTGCAAATTGTAAATATATTACTATCATGACGTTTCACTGTCTCTTTCTAGATTATTTTCTTTGTCTTAAAGAATACCATTCACCATAAATGTATGCCACCCCCAACTATTTTGCTGTAAAATTACTAAAAGGAGGTATAGAGTGCTTTTATAGATGGCACAAACAAAACTGGATGGCACCAGGGTTTGGGTCAATTAAGGAAGTAATCTGAAATACAAATGTTCCTCATTGCTTCACAGAGGAGAATTGGAATTTCAGTTGACTGAATGTGAATGGATCCCTGGCTGTTCCCAGTGTCCTGAGAGCAGAGAGGACTCTGTTTGTGACTGTTGTTCTTCATCAAATTGCTTTCATATTGTAGCCTCTGTGGCGCTCTCTATATTTTACATACAGTGCATTTGGAAAGTATTCAGACCCCTTGACTTTATCCACATTTTGTTACGTTACAGCCTAATTCTAAAATGTATTAAGTTGTTTTCCCCCTTATCAGTCTACTCACAATACCCCATAATGACAAAGCAGAAAGTTTTTTAGAAATTTGGGCAAATTTTATATTTTTTTTATCTAGAACATTTACATTTTGTTGAAGCACCTTTGGCAGTGATTACAGCCTTCACTCTCCTTGGGTATGATGCTACCAGCCTTGCACACCTGTATTTGGGGAGGTTCTCCCATTCCTCCCTGCAGATCCGCTCAAGCTCTGCACAGCTATATTCAGGTCTCCCCAGAGATGTTCGATTGGGTTTAAGTCCAGGCTCTAGTTGGGCCACTCAAGGCCATTGAGACTTGTCCCGAAGCCACTCCTGCATTGTTTTGTCTGTGTGCTTAGGGTCGTTGTCCTGCTGAAATGAGAATCTTGGCCCGAGTCTGAGGTCCTGAGTGTACTGGAACAGGTTTTCATCAATGGTCTCGCTGTACTTTTCTCTGTTCATCTTTGCCTCAATCCTGACTAGTCTCCCAGTCCCTGCCACTGAAAAACATCCCCACCGCATGATGCCACCACCACCATGCTTCCATGTAGGGATGGGGCCAGGTTTCCTCCAGATGCTTGGTATTCTGGCCAAAGAGGTTGATCTTTGTTTCATCAGAGCAGAGAATCTTCTTTGTCATGGTCTGAGAGTCTTTAGTTGCTTTATGGCAAACTCCAAGCAGGCTGTCGTGCCTTTTTACTGAGGAGTGGCTTTCTTCTGGCAACTCTACCATAAAGGTCTAATTGGTGTAGTTCTGCAGAGATTGTTGTCCTTCTGGAAGGTTCTTCCATCTCCACAGAGGAACTCTGGAGCTCTGTCAGTGACCATCGGGTTCTTGGTCACATCCCTGACCAAGGCCCTTCTCCCCAGACCGCTGAGCGGCCAGCTCTAGGAAGAATCTTGGTGGTTCCAAACTTCCTCTAAGAATGGAGGCCACTGTGTTCTTGGGGAACTTCAATGCTGCAGAAATGTTTTGGTACCCTTCCCCAGATCTGTGCCTCGACACTCCTGTCTCGGCGCTCTACGGACAATTCCTTTGACCTCATGGCTTGGTTTTTGCTCGGACATGCACTGCCAACTGTGGGACCTTATATAGACAGGTATGTGCCTTTCCAAATCATTTCCAGTCAATTGAATTTACCACAGGTGGACTCCAACCAAGTTGAAGAATCATCTCAAGGATGGTAAATGGAAACAGAATGCACCTGAGCTCAATGTTTAGTCTCATAGCAAAGGGTCTTAATACTTATGTAAATAAGGTATTTCTGTTTTTTTTAAATAAATTGGCAAAAAAATAAAATAAATACTAGTTTCCCTTTTGTCATTGTGGGGTTCTGTGTAGATTGCTCAGTAGTTTTTTTCTCTCTGTCCATTTTAGAATAAGGCTAATGTAACAATGTGGGAAAAGTCAAGGGTTCTGAATACTTACAGTGCGAAGGCACTGTATGGTTTTGTTTATTTTGAAAAGAATGATTCTGCCCGTGTCTTTTGGTATACACCCTGTATGATAATTGGCCTCTAATATTGTACATATAATGTACTTTTATTTTGTTATAGCTACTACATGGTAGATGTAATATTTTGTACAGAATGTCCCCCGTGTACAGAAAACAAAGGTTATTAGCTACCACAGTTGATGTGGCACAGACATCAACACGTGACCTATATGCATTTAGAACAGTTTTGAATTTGGATCTACTATTTTTTTAATCGATTTGTAATCCAAGATTTTCTTTGTTTCAGCATTTTAAAGTATGTGATGAGTTCCTACATACATCTGCATTGTGTGTATGCTTTTATCCAAATTCTCCAGTGGTGTACATCTATCTAGCTGTATATGGTAAATAAAGAGAACGTGTGAGTTTTTATATTTTCATCCTAGAACAGGTATAGTGCTTTCATGATATGCCGCCTAATTCCTCATTCACTACCCTTGGAAGCCTGTGACACGATTTGGAAGGATGGCCATGTGAGACTACTCCTTGATGAACTACATCCCCTATCCTTATTTGGTTCTGTATCCATGGACACGGATGATTACTTATCAAATCACTTATCAATGTTTCCAACTCATCTCCATCACTCAAAATCTGGAGATTGCCTTTGTCTAGAATATTATATCTCCACACAACACATCACCCAGAGCGAATATGTACATTTAGAAGCCTGTTTTTTCATCTTTAATACAGTAGAAGGCATACACTGACTCATACCAGAAAACATTTTATAGCAGTGCTGTCTATCGGAGAGTAAACTATAAAAATACAATTGTGCACTAATTATGCTCCCAAACATTTAAATGAATTATGCTTTATGCAAACAATACCGATTACATTAACGCCTGAGCTGTTTTATTGACTGTTCCAATATCTAGCATACAATGAACCTAATTGTCAATATTATTTTGTAAGTCTGCAGGTATAATACATAATTTCTTTTATGGATAAAAATGGGTTTCAGGTGGTTGGTAACCAAATGTAACTGTTATAAGGCAAATTTCTTGGAATTCTACACATTTTGCGGAAATATAATGTTAGTTTTAAAGCAATTTTTTTCTCTTTCAATTCTACACGGCTTATTTTATTTGACCAGGTAAGTTGACTGAGAACACATTCTCATTTGCAGCAATGACCCTGGCAATAGTTACAGGGGAGAGGAGGGGGATGAATGGGCCAATTGTAAACTGGGGATTATTAGGTGACCGTGATGGTTTGAGGGCCAGATTGGGAATTTAGCCAGGAAACCAGGGTTAACGCCCCTACTCTTATGATAAATGCCATGGGATCTTTAATGACCTCAGAGTCAGGACACCCGTTTAATGTCCCATCTGAAGGACGGCATCCTACACAGGGCAGTGTCCCCAATCACTGCCCTGGGCATTGGGTTATTTTCCTCCTACTGGCCCTCCAACACCACTTCCAGCAGCATCTGGTCTCCCATCCAGGAACTGACCAGTACCAACCTTGCTTAGCTTCAGAAGCAAGCCAGCAGTGGTATGCTGCTGGCATTAATTATGCCATCTGTGACACAAACACAAACAATCAATGGGGGCCACATGCCATGACAAATACTCCTGAATAGCTAGGTTTCCATCCAATTGGTGACAGATTTTTAACATTAATATTTTAAAATATACATTTTTTTTAAAGTGCATTTTCTCACCAGCTAAAAGGCTGTGTGTGATGACATAGTTCACATAAAAATACCCTTTTCGGTTAAATTCTCATTTACCTAATAAACTGCATGCTTTCCTGACATGTGGCAGTGGGAGGTTTACTTAGATATGATGGTTATTATATCAATATTTGCACATAAGTGTTTCCACTGACATTTCTCACCTAATTTTACCGACACAGCGTATTTAGTTTTGTCGACATTTGAAAAGTTTAATGAAAAATTAAATGTTTCCACCAGGCCTGTCATGATTTATTTTTTATCCCACATGCATTTTTGACAGCAGCATGTCCCACTGCTGGTTTACTAAGCTAAGGGTTGGTCGTGGTCCGTCCCTGGATGGAAGACCAAATGCTGCTGGTAGTGGTTTTGGATGACCAGTAGGAGGCACCCTTTCCTCTGGTCTAAAAGAAAATATCCCAATGCTGCAGGGTAGTGATTGGGAACATTGACCTGTGTTGGGGACATTAAACAGTTGTCCTGACTCTGTGGTCACTAAAGATCCCATGCCACTTATTGTAAGAGTAGGGTTGTTAACCCTGGTGTCCTGGATAAATTCCCAATATGTCCCTCATACCATCATGGCCACCTAATCATCCCCAGCTTCCATTTGGCTCATTCATTTCCCCAGGTTGTTGCTGTAAAATACAAAAATTACTTTACTCTCTTAAGGTTGGATGGAAACCGGTTTTAATGCCTATTTTTGTACATTTTAGATTCTCCCTGACTGTCTAGCCTTTATTTTGATAATTGTTAGTTTTCAAAGATGACCTTACAATTTAAAATATTTTCTGCATATCTGATTTTTGTTTTATTAAGTTTACATTGATAAAATGTTCTCATCCTGAAGATAATTTTATAAAAAGGAAAAAAGAAAGCAATTTAATAGTTTTGAAATGGGCTTCCCGGAAAAAAGCAAAGTTAGGTAGAACACCCAATAAACCTTATGATGCAGTCATAATGCATTGTAGGACTTTTTGAGCATGTATGACCCCCATATGTTTTGTCTCATTGTCATGCATACTGTTGTGCTAATGAGTATATTGGAACTTTGGTTTCCTGTCTTTAAAAAAAAATGAGTTACACCAACTATGATGTCCGAAAGGAAGCAACAAGCATTTTCCAAGCATTGAAACCGGGGCCCAGTATCAACTAGAGCATCCTATTGAAACCGTCTGCTACCATCTTGTGGTTTAAAATGGTCACTTTATTCACACAGCACCAGAAATCAAATACAAGGAATCTTTCGATCATAGTGAACCAGACATTCTGAGGAGATTTGCTAGACGAGGCCAGTTGCATGAAACTAATTCAATGGAGCAGATGGGGGCTTGTCATTGCTTAGAAACACTATACTCATTTTAGTTTGCCTGTTGCGTAAATGGGACAGCCAACTGACTGGGTGCTTAGTTTACACATTTGAACCAGACCAGGGTCAAATTCATGTCAAATACTCCAATGTTGAGATTAGTCCAGAATCTGTTCACTGACACAATGGGGAATACTTCTCTTCAAATACATTTTTTATTTGTCACATGCGCCGAATACAACAGGTGTAGAATTTACTGTGAAATACTTACCTACAAACCCTTAACCAACAATGCAGTTTTAAGAAAATAGAGTTAAGAAAATATTTACAAAATAATCTTAACGTAAAATACATGATTTAATAATAAAAAAATAACAAAAATATACAGGGGGCACCGATACCGAGTCAATGTAAGTATATGTAAATAAGTATAAGTATATGTAAATAGTCCGGGTGGCCATTTGATTAATTGTTCATTGTTCAGCAGTGTTATGGCTTGGGGGTAGAAGCTGTTAAGGAGCCTTTTGGACATAGACTTGGCTTTCCGGTACCGCTTGTCGCGCTGTAGCAGAGAGAACATCTTGGATGGCAGGAAGCTTGGCCCCAGTGATGTACTGGGCCGTACTCACCAACCACTGTAATGCCTTGTGGTCGGATGCCGAGCAGTTGCCATGCCAGGCGGTGATGCAACCGGTCAGGATGCTCCCGGTTAGGATGCTCTCGAACCTTTTGAGGATCTGGGGACCCATGACAAATCTTTTCAGTCTCCTGAGGGGGAATAGTTGTTGTCGTGCCCTCTTCACTACTTTCTTGGTGTTTGGACCATGATAGTTTGTTGGTGATGTGGACACCAAGGACCATGATAGTTTGTTAGTGATGTGGACACCAAGGACCATGATAGTTTGTTGGTGATGTGGACACCAAGGACCATGATAGTTTGTTGGTGATGTGGACACCAAGGACCATGATAGTTTGTTGGTGATGTGGACACCAAGGACCATGATAGTTTGTTGGTGATGTGGACACCAAGGACCATGATAGTTTGTTGGTGATGTGGACACCAAGGACCATGATAGTTTTGGTGATGTGGACACCAAGGACCATGATAGTTTGTTGGTGATGTGGACACCAAGGACCATGATAGTTTGTTGGTGATGTGGACACCAAGGACCATGATAGTTTGTTGGTGATGTGGACACCAAGGACCATGATAGTTTGTTGGTGATGTGGACACCAAGGAACTTGAAGCTCTTAACCTGCTCCACTACAGCCCTGTTGATGTGATTGGGGCCATATTTGGCCCTCTTTTTCCTTGTAGTCCACGATCATCTCCTTTTGTCTTGCTCACGTTGAGGGAGAGGTTGTTGTCCAGGTCTCTGACCTCCTCCCTATAGGCTCTCTCATTGTAGTCGGTGATCAGGCCACTGTTGTCGTCAGCAAACTTAATGATGGTGTTAATCATGCTTGGCCACGCAGTCGTGGATGAACGGGGAGTACAGGAGGTGACTAAGCACGCACCCCTGAGGGGCCCCTGTGTTGAGGATCAACGTGGCAGATGTGTTGCTACCTACCCTCACCACCTGGGGGCAGCCCGTCAGGTAGTCCAGGATCCAGTTGCAAAGGTAGGTGTTTAGTCCCAGGGTCCTTAGCTTAGTGATGAGCTTTGTGGGCACTATGGTGTTGAGCTGTAGTCAGTGAACATCATTCTCACATAGTTGTTTGTTTTGTCTGGGTGGGAAAGGGCAGTATAGAGTGCAACAGAGATTGTGTCTGTGGATCTGTTGGGATGTTATGCAAATTGTACTGGGTGTAGGGTTTCTGGGATGATGGTGTTGATATGAGCCATGCCCAGCCTTTCAAAGCACTTCATGGCTACAGACGTGAGTGCTACAGGGCGCAAGTCATTTAGGCAGGTTACTTTCGCTTTCTTGGGCACAGGGAATATGATGGTCTGCTTGAAACATGTTGGTGTTACAGACTCGGTCAGGGAGAGGTTGAAAATGTCAGTGATGTGAATTGTAAATGTTTTGCATATCCCAACTCCCCCTGAGACACCAATATGGACAGCAATCAGGACAAAAAATGTTCCCCGACATTCGCTTTAGGGAGCGGTAAATTGGTGGCTGCAATTGAGCAATAAGCTATATGGGTGATTTTAGCATGTATTGATGGTTTAGCGACAGATTACTTTGTGTTTGAACTTCGTGTTGTCTACAAGCTTGATCGGATTGAATTCTGGCCTATTTCATGTTGGGTTATGTTATATACAGTATGTTAGATGTGTGATCCAACAGAAGACATTAAGAGGAAATTCTAATCAAATATGAAACTTAATTTTGCAGGAAGGCCTTGTGCAGGCCCAGAGTTTCTCTTTTGAAACTAACCTCACAGGCTACGTCCCAATATCCATAGCATATCAAGTCTTAATGTATGCCAAATACATTACCTCTTAAATGGTGTTCTAGTGCGTTGTCTTACGTCAGATTCTGCCTGCACTGAAGGATGAACCTCACGCATGAGTGATGCCACCTGACAATGATTCTAGTGTGGATATTGGACCAGAGCCTCACAGAACCAAGTCATAACCTTTGAGGCCAAACCTTTAACTTTATTAGTTGTTATCTACCAATATAGGCTTCCTGGGCTATATCCCAATTGGCACATTCCCTATTTAGTGCACTGTCTTTGACCAGGGTCCATAGGGCTCTGGTTAAAAGGAGTGTGTTATATAGGGAATTCTGAGCCATTTGGGAAGATGAGGTAAGTGTAATTCTGGGCTGTGCTGTCTAGATGGTGGTGTAGTGGGGCAATTGGCCAAACAGTGCCAGCCCCTGACTGTTAATAGGTTGTTCCAGGGTCATGCAGTTCTCCAGCGACTTAGAGAACAGACGGGGCTGACTGTCGCTTGGCGACCGCCCCACCTAGGCACACCCTTCTGTGTTTAGTACCCCTGCTGAGCCCTGCTCTGGTCGCACACCATCCATCCATCCAACGGACCGACACGCTCAGCCGCTCAGGGAATCATGTCTATAATGAATATGCTCATTCAACGCCATGATCCTTATCAGGATGATAATAATGACTATTGTGATGGTAATGGCGTTTATGATGATGATACATGCAGTAATTCTTAATTTAGTTGATAACCTAGTTAGAATATACTTACATATTGTGTTGTAATAGACAGTGTGGATCACTCTCAGTTAGAACAACATTAGCCACAGGCTAACCTCAGTCTGTGTCATAATCATTCCTTTATGTAAGTGAAAAGAGTGTCCGCATTTGACCCTTTGGAGGTGTTTCTTAAAAACAAATAATTACCTTTATCGACACTGCTTGCCATTTATCCCAAAACAAATGTTCTCTTTAAGGAATCTGAGACGTAGAAAACACGTCAACGGTTGGTTGTCAAAGTGAGTATTTTTCTCTCTCTCTCTCTCGCTCTCTCTCTCTCTCTCTCTCTCTCTCTCTCTCTCTCTCTCTCTCTCTCTCTCTCTCTCTCTCTCTCTCTCTCTCTCTCTCTCTCTCTCTCTCTCTCCCCCTCTCCTGTGGTTACCCTCCCTCTTTTCTCTCTCGCTCTTTCTAGCTTTCTGTCTCTCAGATGAGGTCGTTGAGTTCGTTTAATGTTTTTGCGAACAGCCAAAGTGCCTTGCTTTGTGTAGGCTACCAGAGTGTTTCAGAGAGGATATACTAGTTGTGTGCTTGTTGTCCTGCAAAGCCCCTCTATCTCCAGTGTTAAATCTCGCTGCTGCGCCGCTACCCGAGGTCTCTGTATCCAAAAAACATCTTGTCACGACAGGATGGTGTCAGCTACTATTGCCATGGAAACACGGCTCGGAACTTTTAAGGGACCCCATTGAGATTGCGTCCAATCATATTTTAGAAAAAACATTCAACAATGTCTGTGTGTGTGTGTTCCTTCCCACCTCTACATGACTCAGCACCCCTCTCCAGCAGCTTGTGGATGAACTGGAGACGGAGAGAAGATGGAGGGGTCAGCTACCCAGGAAAGAGCTACTGAGGACCAGGAAACTGACTCACACTGCCCTGGGGGTCTGGAGCAGCTTGGATATGACTCCCTCTCTTTTAATTTCTCTGTCTTTGTCTCTCTCTCTTCATGTACCTGTCTTTATGTATCTCTCTCTCACTGTATTTCTCTCTTGCACAAACAAATCAAATCAAATCAAATTTTATTTGTCACATACACATGGTTAGCAGATGTTAATGCGAGTGTAGCGAAATGCTTGTGCTTCTAGTTCCGACAATGCAGTAATAACAAGTAATCTAACTAACAATTCCAAAACTACTGTCTTGTACACAGTGTAAGGGGATAAAGAATATGTACATAAGGATATATGAATGAGTGATGGTACAGAGCAGCATAGGCAAGATACAGTAGATGGTATCGAGTACAGTATGTACAAATGAGATGAGTATGTAAACAAAACAAAACACTCTCTCCCTACCTGTGTCCTTCCCGCATCTCTCTCCTGTAGTGCCAGAACTCAGTATAGAAGCAGCGTGTGATTCCATCATAAAGAGATCAGGCCTTCCGCTGTGCTGCTTCATAGAGAGGGATACGTTTGTTTTCCCTGACCTATTTTCTTTCTGGTCCCTTAGTCATGGGACCATGCGACTCACTCACCACCAAAACAGCTCTCTCTGTGGTCAGCAGACTGGAGTGGTGTGGCAGCAGGCAGGGCCAGGGAGGGTGAGAGGCAGACAGACGGGAGGAGAGGGGGGGGGGGGGGTGGAAAAAGAGAGTGAGAAGGAGAGCAAGTGGGAGAGTGAGGAAAAGAGCAAGGGAGAGGTGTGGAGTTATGACACTGATCAAGGTAGCGCGAATCGATCTACCCGGAGAGGGAGAGAAAAACAGGGAAAAGGATGGCGAAAAAGAGATGTAGAGCAAAAGAAAGATATGAAGAGAGGGGAAAGAGTGTGTGAATGAGTGGCTTTAAGCAACATACCTAGTTTGGGATACTCTACATCACCCTGTGCTGCTCTTCTACTTGAATAATTAACCACATTTGTCAGAGAACATAAAAGTTAGCCAGCAAAAGTCTCTGCTGGTGCAGGAGCAAGGGCCTGTGCTTCACTCAGCTCAGAGGTTATGTCGGCTCCATCTTCATTAAAACACACTTCAAGTTAAATTGACCCTGAGAAGGGGGAGAGTGATGCAGAAATTAAGTAAGGGGGGAGGGGGGAAAGAGAGAGGAGGAAGATAAACAAACAAGGAGGGAGGTAAAGAGAGAGATGGTGAAACCTAGCAAAAGAGAGCAGGAGAGTTCACAAACACAAACACACCCTACAGAGCCCCAGGACAGCAGCACAATTAGACCCAACCAAATCATGAGAAAACAAAAAGATAATTACTTGACACATTGGAAAGAAATAACAAAAAAACTGAGCAAACTAGAATGCTATTTGGCCCTAAACAGAGAGTACACAGCGGCAGAATACCTGACCACTGTGACTGACCCAAAATGAAAGAATGCTTTGACTATGTACAGACTCAGTGAGCATAGCCTTGCTATTGAGAAAGGCTGCCGTAGGCAGACATGGCTCTCAAGAGAAGACAGGCTATGTGCTCACTGCCCACAAAATTAGGTGGAAACTGAGCTGCACTTCCTAACCTCCTGCCCAATGTATGACCATATTAGAGAGACATATTTCCCTCTGATTACACAGATCCACAAAGAATTCGAAAACAAATCCAATTTTGATAAACTCCCATATCTACTGGGTGAAATTCCACAGTGTGCCATCACAGCAGCAAGATTTGTGACCTGTTGCCACGAGAAAAGGGCAACCAGTGAAGAACAAACACCATTGTAAATACAACTCATATTTATGCTTATTTATTTTATCTTGTGTTCTTTAACCATTTGTACATTGTTAAAACACTGTATATATATAATATGACATTTGTAATGTCTTTTATTGTTTTGAAACTTCTGTTTGTGTAATGTTTACTGTTAATTTTAGTTGTTTATTTCACTTTATATATTCACTTTATATATTATCTACCTCACTTGCTTTGGCAATGTTAACACATGTTTCCCATGCCAATAAAGCCCTTGAATTGAATTGAATTGAATTGAGTGCCCAGCATTGACTTAATATGAGTGGCGTCTACAGAGCGGGTGGAGTCGAGCCAATGTCCCTTTCTCACCCTGTCCAAGGGGCACAACAAGACAAAAATCTTGAGACTGGCTGGCTGTTTTTACCCTGTGTGCTTTTGGTCCAGCCTAGAACCATAACACAAGATGTCCGCTGAAGATACTGGAGTCCGTCACACTTTACCAAAGCTTCTTTGTCTCCATCTTGAATAAAATAGGCTGAACATTCAGAAACGTGCTTCAACGGGTTATTGAGACTCAGACATCAGTAGCCTACTGTATTTCAATTAACTATGCCTTTAACAAATAAGTGCATTAAACAGAAACAAACATTTCTGTCAGCTACAGTATGCATTTAGCACAAGGGGGGGCAAAGTACGGCTCCGGCCCACAAGGCACTTCAAATCCTGCCCGCGAGACATACAAATCCAGCCATTGAGATATTTTTTTCTCCCCAATTTCGTGATATCCAATCGGTAGTTAGTCTTGTTCCATCGATGCAACTCCCGTAGGTGAAAGTCAAGAGCCGTGCGTCCTCTGAAACATGACCCAGCCAAGCCGCACTGCTTCTTGACACAATGGCCGCTTAACCCGGAAGCCAGCCGCACCAATGTGTCGGAGGAAACACAGTACACCTGGCGACCGTGTCAGCGTACCTGCACCCGGCCCACCACAGGGGTCGCTAGAGCATGATGGGACAAGGAAATCTCGGCCAGCCAAACACTCTCCTAACTTGGACAATGCTGGGCCAATTGTGCGCCGCCTCATGGGCCTCCCAGTCATGGCCATCTGTGACAGAGCCTGGGATCGCGATGCAGTGCATTAGACCGCTGCGCCACTCGGGAGGTCCCCGCAAATTGATTTTAACAAACAATTGGTCCCCCCAAAAACGCAGCCCTCCTTTGAATTTCAAAATCCCCATGTGGCCCTCGAGCCGAAATGTTTTCCCACCCCTGATTTAGTATCTTAGAGAGATTGTAGTAACTCCTAACAGGTTTTTACCAGATAAATATATAGAACTGGTGTTGGGGATGTTCTGTCCTGAAGAGAGGGTTACATAGCTACTAATCGGCCACACAAGGAATGGAAAATGGATGGAAAGCAGACAGATGGGGATTGGAGTCGCTGGCACAGTTAGCTGGTTTGTCAATCTGCCGTTAGGTGTTTGGATGTTCTCTATGAACTCAAAGTTCACTCTAGACAAAAAGCTGTCCGCGATAGGCTGGACTTTTTGCACCTTGCCTTTTCCCTTCAGAAAGAGTGCCACGTAGCCCTGAAAAGAAAAACGACGGCTCAGCAATATTCTAGTCTAGTTCTTGAAAATAGAATGGGGCGGCAGGGTAGCCTAGTGGTTAGAGCGTTGGACTAGTAACCGGAAGGTTGCGAGTTCAAACCCCCGACCTGACAAGGTACAAATCTGTCGTTCTGCCCCTGAACAGGCAGTTAACCCACTGTTCCCAGGCCGTCATTGAAAATAAGAATTTGTTCTTAACTGACTTGCCTGGCTAAATAAAGGTAAAATAAAAAAATAAAATAAATAAAAATTTCCTCCTATTTCACACCCTGACCCATAGTTTGCTTTGTATGTTTCTATGTTTTGTTTGGTCAGGGTGTGATCTGAGTGGGCATTCTATGTTGTGTGTCTAGTTTGTCTGTTTCTGTGTTTGGCCTGATATGGTTCTCAATCAGAGGCAGGTGTTAGTCATTGTCTCTGATTGGGAACCATATTTAGGTAGCCTGTTTGGTGTTGCGTTTTGTGGGTGATTTTCTCCTGTGTCAGTGTTTGTTCCACACGGGACTGTTTCGGGTTTACACGGTTGTTGTTTTTGTAGTTTATTCATGTATATTTTTCTTATTAAAAAGAAACATGAATTTCAACCACGCTGTGTTTTGGTCCTCCTCTCCTTCCCAGGAAGAACCCCGTTACATCCTAATTTCCTAGGAAATGTTCACTGGGAAATATTTATTGATCTGAGCCGACTGGATTAATGAATGTCGTGGCATCTTGGCTACCTAATTTTGTTAGCACCCTAACTATCCAAGAAAGGAAGATATACATTTCTGTAGTATTACAACAGGCTCATTGTCTATAACTGCTCTGTGACTTTGTACATTGTAATTACAAAGTAATAGGGCATAACTTTGCCGAAGTACAGTTTTAGTGACCACCCACTAGGGAAAAAAATGTTTGAATCAGAATGTTGTCCACGTAATTTCAACCCAAAAAAATCTATAAGTTGACGTTGAATCAATGTGGTAAACTGATCAGATTTGCAAAAAGTCACCAACGTCAGGGCATTCCGTCTTTTCCCCCCAAACCTAAATCCAAAGACATGGTGAAATATTGTCAACTCAGCCAAATATAAATCAAAACCAGATGTTGAACTAATGTCTGTGCCCAGTGGGTATGTTGTTTTTAATTGGAATCCTCTTGCTTCTTAATAGAAGATGCAACTTCCAGGAATTCTGCTATCTTGATTGGCTCTTGTGTGTCTTCCAGGAGCAGAGAGCACTTCTGTGATTGGTGGATATTTTCTGGCTCTTGCCCAGGAACCATCTTAAAGATTGATTCCGATTTCCGCCTTTGCCCCATTATGAGATTTCACAGTGTGTTCCGTGTTAGGAGGACACCCTGATTTTCCAGGAAATAGATGCCCTTAGTATACTATAGACATTGGCCCTGTTCTGATATCTGCACTAACATACCACTTAGAATGAAGGTATGTCTTGGGCATGCTTTCTAAACGGTATGATAGTGTGGATATTGGAACCTAGCCATGGTTGCTACACTCTTAGGAAAAAAAGGTGCTACTAGAACCATAAAGGGTTCTGCAATTGTCCCCCATAGGAGAACCCTTTGATAAACCCGTTTTGGTTCCAGGTAAAAACCCTTTTGGGTTTCACGCCGAACCCTTTTTTCAGAGCGTTTTACATGGAACCCAAAAGAGTTCTACCTGGAACTAAATAGGGTTCTCCTATGGGGACAGACGAAGAACCCTTTTTTCAGAGCGTTTTACATGCAACCCAAAAGAGTTCTACCTGGAACTAAATAGGGTTCTCCTATGGGGACAGACGAAGAACCCTTTTGGAAACCTTTTTTCTAAAAGTGTAGGAGATGAAAAGTTGGATAAATATGATATATTTAGAAGACAAGGGGCAGACAGTGTTAGATGAGCAATCAGTCCAGGCGAGCTGAGAGTTAGCAACCAAGATCCAATTGTCTGAAGAGGAGAGAGGAGGAGGGGAGGAGGGGAGGAGAGCTGTATGTTGTGCTGGAAAGGGAGCTTGGCGGGTGGGGGGTGCTGAGAGTTCATCTGAGGTAAGGAGAGGTGAGAGGATGAGCGCCGCCGTGATCTCAGTTCAGTTGATAAGGGACAGGCAGGGCTGTGTGTGTGTGTGTCAAGGGGATAAAGCTGGGTCGGTCTCCTCAGCAGTAATCCAATCAACAGGGAAGCTGGGACGAATGACTGTCAGGATACCACAGAGTTACACCAGGACACACTCCCGCTGTCACCGTCTGAAGCAACACACACACACACACACACACACACACACACACACACACACACACACACACACACACACACACACACACACACACACACACACAGGGGGACTATGCTATTGTTTACCAGAGTCAAATGGGAACAACAACACCCTCTCTGTGTGAGAGTCTAATGGAGTCTATTGTGTGTCTGGCTGCAGCTGTACTGTATTTGGGCCAAAGGTACATTTCAGACCACACTGGAAAACCACAGGTAGCCAAGACCACACTCTGACAGTCAGGAACAGGAGTAGACAATCTTACCCTGCCAGTGCGTGTGTGTGCGTCCAGGCTTTTTTCTTCTTCAGCCAAGCTGTAACACAGGGATTCTACTAATCAAAGCCTTGATTAGAGAATATGATTAGTTGATTTGTAGAATCAGGTATGTTTCTGCTTGGATGGAGCATTTGTACATTTGAGTAAGAAGAATGATGTGTACTGATATGTATTTATAACAGCCAAGTACACCAGATCAAAGGTGCATTGACAAATATATTTCTGACATGATAATGAGCTAATTATCAATTTGATATCAATGGCATTTTATTGCAGACACCAAAAGATCTGGCATGGGGTGGAATGAGATTGAGCAGACAACCCAGAACAGAGTGTGATGAAGAGTCATCAATGCCCTATGGTCCCTGGGGAACAGAGTGCGATGGAGAGAAGTCGTCAATGGTTATGGTCCCTGGGGAACAGAGTGGATGGAGAGAAGTCATCGATGGCTATGGTCCCTGGGGAACAGAGTGGATGGAGAGAAGTCATCGATGGCTATGGTCCCGGGGGGGAAAAGAGTGGATGGAGAGAAGTCATCGATGGCTATGGTCCCTGGGGAACAGAGTGGATGGAGAGAAGTCGTCAATGCCCTATGGTCGCTGGGGAACAGAGTGGATGGAGAGAAGTCGTCCATGGCTATGGTCCCTGGGGAACAGAGTGGATGGAGAGAAGTCATCGATGGCTATGGTCCCTGGGGAACAGAGTGGATGGAGAGAAGTCGTCCATGGCTATGGTCCCTGGGGAACAGAGTGGATGGAGAGAAGTCGTCCATGGCTATGGTCCCTGGGGAACAGAGTGCGATGGAGAGAAGTCGTCCATGGCTATGGTCCCTGGGGAACAGAGTGGATGGAGAGAAGTCATCGATGGCTATGGTCCCTGGGGAACAGAGTGGATGGAGAGAAGTCGTCGATGATTATGGTCCCTGGGGAACAGAGTGTGATGGAGAGAAGTCGTCCATGGCTATGGTCCCTGGGGAACAGAGTGCGATGGAGAGAAGTTGTCCATGGCTATGGTCCCTGGGGAACAGAGTGGATGGAGAGAAGTCGTCCATGGCTATGGTCCCTGGGGAACAGAGTGGATGGAGAGAAGTCGTTCATGGCTATGGTCCCTGAGGAACAGAGTGGATGGAGAGAAGTCGTCCATGGCTATGGTCCCTGGGGAACAGAGTGGATGGAGAGAAGTCGTCCATGGCTATGGTCCCTGGGGAACAGAGTGGATGGAGAGAAGTCGTCAATACCCTATGGTCCCTGGGGAACAGAGTGCGATGGAGAGAAGTCGTCGTTGGCTATGGTCCCTGGGGAACAGAGTGGATGGAGAGAAGTCGTCCATGGCTATGGTCCCTGGGGAACAGAGTGGATGGAGAGAAGTCGTCCATGGCTATGGTCCCTGGAGAACAGAGTGGATGGAGAGAAGTCGTCCATGGCTATGGTCCCTGGGGAACAGAGTGCGATGGAGAGAAGTCGTCCATGGCTATGGTCCCTGGGGAACAGAGTGGATGGGGAGAAGTCGTCAATACCCTATGGTCCCTGGGGAACAGAGTGGATGGAGAGAAGTCGTCAATACCCTATGGTCCCTGGGGAACAGAGTGGATGGAGAGAAGTCGTCCATGGTTATGGTCCCTGGGGAACAGAGTGGATGGAGAGAAGTCGTCCATGGCTATGGTCCCTGGGGAACAGAGTGCGATGGAGAGAAGTCGTCCATGGCTATGGTCCCTGGGGAACAGAGTGCGATGGAGAGAAGTCGTCGTTGGCTATGGTCCCTGGGGAACGATGGGCCTTCGTAAGTAAAAAGTTTACTTTACTTTCATTTATCTGATGACTGTTATTTATCGAATCAACTAACTATGTTTAATTGTTACCAGATTTAAATTAATCATGTAACAATTAACTCATTAGGAATTTGGGGCTTCTTGCCTCTTCCTCATGTTGATATTCAGAGTTCAAACCACTTTAGACATGGGCTGCAGCTCCCCATCTTTCCTGGTCTGGGAGGTGAGTTTATTTTCTTCACCTTGCGTTGAGGTTCAAAGTTAAGTTAAATCCTTTTGTGCACTCTGGTAGAAAGGGATAGTTCCGTCAGGCTGACATGCTCTCTGAACTCACTCGGGGCTTGGCTACTTACTATACAAAGTTTATAGGAGACAAATGATCTCATGGCTCTTAAAATCACATTCCTATCTTAACAAAAATACTTAGCATTTTTTTTCATATTTAATATACAACATAGAGGATGGAGACTTCATACATGTAGTGGGTATATTTGTCAAGTTACAGTATTTCCTTTATAACCTTTTTAATGACATCACAAAAAAAACGTATGAAGTTATTATTCTTTAGATCACTTCTGACCATTCCCCACATTCTTATGTTAGAAATATTGTTCCAGTATTCACTTTTTAAACATGTTAGTTTCAGCAGGAAAGGTATGTTAACAAAGAACATTCCTTTGGTTAATACTGGAGAGGGAGACCCTAGATCTTTCACCTTGATTTATAACAGGGTGTGAGCTGTCAACCCCACATCAGCTCCCTTCTCCCCCCATCTGTGTGTGAGAGAGGGTCTGGTTACTGTCATCCATTGCCAAGCTGATCTGACCCATTCTGATCCTCTCAGGACAGTCATGACAGTAGAGACATCTGATCACATGTTTTACAGTCCAACTGCACAACATAATCACACTATTGGTAGAATTAGTGTAAAATACAGTATAATAATACACTTTTTAAAGTTCAATTCGGCACTCCATTTTTAATGAAATACCATCAGAACATTTAAACAGAAAAAA
Organism: Oncorhynchus clarkii lewisi; assembly: GCF_045791955.1. Lineage (NCBI taxonomy): Eukaryota > Metazoa > Chordata > Actinopteri > Salmoniformes > Salmonidae > Oncorhynchus > Oncorhynchus clarkii. The sequence continues at coordinate 78,634,714 of NC_092150.1, forward strand.
CTGCTTCATTGTTCTGCTGTTTGAGCAGACCATGAACTTGACAAATCTGCCATAATGAATGTCTTTGATGTGCTAAATAAAGAGAATGGATGGAGAATTACTATTTCGCCACACTCACATAAAACTGATTTTAATCACTTGTTGCTCTTAGAAGTACAGTATTCAATGCAATTCATTTATGAACAGCCTAAAACAAGTGTTGTTTTATTTTGAAAATATAAAAAATATATTATACCTGAGTATCGCTGACTGCAGTAATCTGTCAATCCGAGGGTGTTTGTTCTGTGTTGTACAGAACATATCCTGCTAATTAATGTTGCAACAAGGGATCTCTCCAGCTCACTCCTGGGGGGGATGCAGGCTAAAGGTGGTCACATAACATCAGGGGGGCTGAGTGTAACCTCTGGCGGCAGGGAGAGATTCAGATGTTCAACTGTGAGTCAGAGTTATATCATAAACACCAGACAGGGGAAGGTTACAGGGTCCATGATGAGCTATTGGAACAGACTGTAACTTTCATATTGATTTTGTGATATCCTCTGATTGATCCTTGGCGTTATCACACCTCTGTGGCTGAAACTCTGAAGAGAAAAGCCAACCAGACACACACAGTTCCTGCATAATGGAGACCTGACTCCTATGCCTCCTTATTCCACTCACAATCCCACTTCTGACACCAACCTCCTTCAGATTCAGGTGGGATGGTGACTAGCTGCATTATGCTAGAAAACTTCATTCACTTTACTGAAAAAGTCAATAGGTATGTGTGCTTCCCATTTCCCAGTTTGGAACCAGGACCAGGGGCTCTGCACTGGGGCCCACCATCACCTTTGACCCCTGACCCTGTGTGTGTCTGTTAGTGTGTGTATCCAATTTATGTTGTGTTCAATTTCTGTAGTTTCCAATATCCGGTGTATGTCGGTACCAGTTTCTGTTGTGACAAATTATTATAATGTAGTATAATGTAGTATTGTACCGTACCACACATACCTATTGACTTTTTCAGTAAAGTGAATGAAGTTTTCTAGCATAATGCAGCTAGTCACCATCCCACCTGAATCTGAAGGAGGTTGGGGTGGCAGGGTAGCCTAGTGGTTAGAGCGTTGGACTAGTAACCAGAAGGTTGCAAGTTCAAACCCCCGAGCAGACAAGGTACAAATCTGTCGTTCTGCCCCTGAACAGGCAGTTAACCCACTAGGCCGTCATTGAAAATAAGAATTTGTTCTTAACTGACTTGCCTGGTTAAATAAAGGTCAAATATATATATATTTTTTTAAACTGTAGACTCTGCCAACAGCTGTTGCTGTGATTGATATCTCCCTGTACAAGGCCTGAGGCTCTAACATCCATGTAACATGAGACTATTTATAGAGACCCTCAACAGACCCATGTGTAACACAAAGCCTACACACACACACACACCATCCATATTGTCTGTAATATGTGCTCTCTCTCTCTCTATGCGGGTTCAAGGCCAGTTCCCATGGGAGATGAGAAGGATAATGATAATCCAGGACACTGGTAGAGGAAGTGCAGATGGAGGAGAGAAATCAACCAGAAGTTCAGGTATCTGAGGTCACAGGGGAAATAAGCTGATTGGTGGTATTAGGAAGTTGAGTGTACTGTATATTGGCAGCCAGGGCTCTGCCACTGCCCCACGTCAGAGGTACTGGGCCATGCGTCATACGGTGACACCATGTTGCGCATGAGAGTCCCTGGGATATGCAGGGAAGGGGGTAGAGAGAGAGGGGAAGGGGGAGGGACAGTCTATGTTGGGTGGCAAGAGGCACTTGGAGTTGGCCAGACAGGCAAGGTATTGTCTAGAAGGGCTACAGCTTTTGTAAAAATTTACTTTTTGTAGCAGGTTTAAAATAATTTATGCAGCAGGTTAGGAGATTTAACATAGCAGGTTAGGAGAATAAAGCTAAGATTAGGAAAAGGTTTCGGTTTAGCGAAAATGCAAAACAAATCCAATTTTCACGTCAAATTTGACAAAAGCTGCATCCCATCTAGACGTGACTGACAGACAGGCCTTAGTTGTGCAGTGAAAGGTAGCTAATTATAACTAGCTATGCAATGCAGTCTGACCTCATTGTTTATGTTGGTATGACTAATGCTGTTGTCGAATCACATCCTATTGATTTTTTGAACCCGGAAACTGTTGAGAGTAGTTCTATACTGGAGTTATTCACTGATCTCATTGATTATGACTCAGAGGGTGAGGGGAGCAGCTGTGGTTAGGGGATCTGTAACAGTCCATCTTACATTCAACACACTCTCCACTAAGATAAATGCTTATGGAGAATCAGTCATTAGTTCTTTCTCATTGCAGCATGAGCATGATCTCCTATTAAGGCTATCGATTCTACCTTTAGAAAGATATGTATTTTCTAAATCTTTGTGATAGGTGATAGGATTTCAGTGACAAGCCAGAGTGTAAAAGCTAGGAGTTTTAACTGAGTGCAACTGAGTCCTTTTTGAGCAGAGAACCGAGTCCGATTTCCGCCAGCCACTATGTGATCTACAGATGGATTGATCTCATAGCAACCACATCGCCATGGCAACCTGGGATACAGATACCACGCTGAGGTAACTTGACGAGTGATGATTGGATGCTGGACTGACCCCCCCCCCCCCCCCCCCCGACAATGTCTTGTCTTGTTTCCACCTTTCTACTCTTATTTTCTTCTATCCATTGCAACATTCACACCATCCCCATACAGCTCTCCAATAGGCTGCTATTAGATTCCATCCACTTTAGGATTGTTGTGTAATTATCATGTTTATAATTATCCTGTGTGTAATTATCATGTGTGTGATGACATATACTTTAATTTAACTTGGGTCTTGCATTAACTGTTGACCATGATCATTACACATTTTCTAAATTCCCCAGAATGGGTAAAGAATAGATATCCACCTGACGGTGCATTGCAGCTTTCATAACAGCATAACTTCCTGTATCCAATCAGAACACTGGTCTTGTGTTTTGCAGAGTCTGACGCACTGAGGGACTGGCAGGAACAACACTCACTCCTCTCGTGTCCATGTGTCTGCCACCCAGGCTTTCATCTATCTCTAAGTCTCCCCGGAGGAAAGGAGTGTTTGATCAAATTAAATATTATCATAAAAGGTCATCAGATTATTGAGTGAAATGTCATCCCAGCAGAACACTGCTCTTCTCTCTCTCTCCTCCATTGTGTGTGTGTACGTTTGTGTGTGTGTGTACATACTGTTTGACTGATACGTTGGAGTCCCATTACATGTCTTTGTGTCACAAGTGGGGTGGAGGAGCATGTGTCTTGTGTACTCCTGTTCTGTAACATGTACACAAGTTTCACCATTTGAATGCATAACATGTATTCAACCAGGTAGATACAGAGGCATATGTGAAACAGTGGCCATATATATTTAAAGGAAGATGTATGTAAATTGTAAACACTAACCGAAGCCCCAGTTTCCCCTGCTCTACCTAACAACAACCCATCCCTCTCATTTCAGCAGACCTTCACTGTAAGTGACTTAAAGTGTGGCTGTTTCACGAGATTCAATTTGTGCCAGATAGGACAAGCAGTGTTCAGACCACTCACGTAATGTTCTGACCACTCACGTAATGTTCTGACCACTCACGTACTGTTCTGACCACTCACGTACTGTTCTGACCACTCACGTAATGTTCTGACCACTCACGTAATGTTCTGACCACTCACGTACTGTTCTGACCACTCACGTACTGTTCTGACCACTCACGTAATGTTCTGACCACTCACGTACTGTTCTGACCACTCACGTACTGTTCTGACCACTCACGTAATGTTCTGACCACTCACGTAATGTTCTGACCACTCACGTACTGTTCTGACCACTCACGTAATGTTCTGACCACTCACGTAATGTTCTGACCACTCACGTACTGTTCTGACCACTCACGTAATGTTCTGACCACTCACGTAATGTTCTGACCACTCACGTACTGTTCTGACCACTCACGTAATGTTCTGACCACTCACGTACTGTTCTGACCACTCACGTAATGTTCTGACCACTCACGTAATGTTCAGACCACTCACGCAATGTTCTGACCACTCACGCAATGTTCTGACCACTCACGTAATGTTCAGACCACTCACGCAATGTTCAGACCACTCACGCAATGTTCTGACCACTCACGTAATGTTCTGACCACTCACGTAATGTTCTGACCACTCACGTAATGTTCTGACCACTCACATAATGTTCTGACCACTCACGTAATGTTCTGACCACTCACGTAATGTTCTGACCACTCACGTAATGTTCTGACCACTCACATAATGTTCTGACCACTCGTGTAACGTCAGTGTAACCTCACAGTGGTCCGCATAGGGCCGCTGAATGAAACATATAGAGTGGCACACACACACAGAGAGATTAGACTGTTGTTATGGTGTTCTGATTCCATCCTACTCTGGGACAAGTGTTGCTGCTGTGGTTCTGGAAAATTGCTTGTTTGTCTGTCCCCTCAAACAGGGCCAGCTCTTCAGAGGCCCCTTGTCATTACATTTACATGTTTCACTTGATTCTGTAGTAAAAACATTTTTTTTGTATCAGTTTGTTGGTTTGGCTTCAGTTGATTGGTGTTCATTCCTGCACAGATGGCCCGTGCACACGTTCCCGTGCACACTGTCCCGTGCACACTGTCCTGGAGTGCTCTGAGATGTCCCAGATCTGTGAGCATTACTCTGCTATGACTCCAGTCACCTGATGTTTAGCCTCTGGTTCTGTTCTACCCACAGATAGTGATGCTGTCACTGCCTCTGGTGGGTCAGGGTGGGGGAGAGGAGAGGTATATAAGCTGGCTTCAGTTGATTGGTGTTCATTCCTGCACAGATGGCCCGTGCACACGTTCCCGTGCACACTGTCCCGTGCACACTGTCCTGGAGTGCTCTGAGATGTCCCAGATCTGTGAGCATTACTCTGCTATGACTCCAGTCACCTGATGTTTAGCCTCTGGTTCTGTTCTACCCACAGATAGTGATGCTGTCACTGCCTCTGGTGGGTCAGGGTGGGGGAGAGGAGAGGTATATAAGCTCATCAGACTGGGACCCTGGGACTAAACACCTCCCTCTGCAACTGGATCTTGGACTTCCTGACGGGCCGCCCCCAGGTGGTGAGGGTAGGTAGCAACACATCTGCCACGCTGATCCTCAACACTGGAGCTACCCAGGGGTGAGTGCTCAGTCCCCTCCTGTACTCCAAGTTCACCCACAGCTGCATGGCCAGGCACGACTCCAACATCATCATTAAGTTTGCAGACGACACAACAGTGGTAGGCCGGATCACTGACAATGACGAGACAGCCTATAGGGAGGAGGTCAGAGACCTGGCCGGGTGGTGCTAGAATAACAACCTAACCCTCAACGTAACCAAGACTAAGGAGATGATTGTGGACTACAGGAAAAGGAGCACCGAGCACGTCCCCATTCTCATCGACGGGGCTGTAGTGGAGCAGGTTGAGAGCTTCAAGTTCTTTGGTGTCCATATCAACAACAAACTAGAATGGTCCAAACACACCAAGACAGTCATGAAGAGGGCACGACAAAGCCTATTCCCCCTCAGGAGACTAAAAAGATTTGACATGGGTCCTGAGATCCTCAAAAGTTTCTACAGCTGCAACATCGAGAGCATCGGTTGCATCACTGTCTGGTACAGCAATTGCTCGACCTCCGACCGCAAGGCACTTCAGAGGGTAGTGCGTACGGCCCAGTACATCACTGGGGCAAAGCTTCCCGCCATCCAGGACCTCGACACCAGGCGGTGTCAGAGGAAGGCCCTAAAAATTGTCAAAGAACCCAGCCACCCCAGCCATAGACTGTTCTCTCTACTACCACATGGCAAGCGGTACCGGAGTGCCAAGTCTAGGACAAAAAGGCTTCTCAACAGTTTTAAACCCAAGCCATAAGACTCCTGTTCCAAACCAAATGGTTACCCGGACTATTTGCATTGTGTGCACCCCCCAGCCCTCTTTTACTGTGTGCCCCCCCCAGCCCTATTTTATGCTGCTGCTCCCCTCTGTTTATCATATATGCATAGTCACTTTAATTATACATTCATGTCATACTACCTCAGTTAGCCCGACTAACCGGTGCCCCTGCACATTGGCTAACCTGGCTATCTGCATTGTGTCCCACCACCCACCAACCCCTCTTTTTACGCTACTGCTACTCTCTGTTCATCATATATGCATAGTCACTTTAATTATACATTCATGTCATACTACCTCAGTTAGCCCGACTAACCGGTGCCCCTGCACATTGGCTAACCTGGCTATCTGCATTGTGTCCCACCACCCGCCAACCCCTCTTTTTACGCTACTGCTACTCTCTGTTTATCATATATGCTTAGTCACTTTAACCATACCTACGTGTACATAATACCTCAATAAGCCTGACTAACAGGTGTATGTATATAGCCTTGCTACTGTTATTTTCAAATGTCTTTCTACTTACCGACACACACACATACCTTTTTTTCCGCACTATTGGTTAGAGCCTGTAAGTAAGCATCTCACTGTAAGGTCTACTACACCTGTTGTATTCAGCATCTCACTGTAAGGTCTACTACATCTGTTGTATTCAGCATCTCACTGTAAGGTCTACACTAGTTGTATTCAGCATCTCACTGTAAGGTCTACTGTAAGGTTGTATTCGGCGCACATGACAAATACACTTTGATTTGATTTGATGGGGGGCATTGTCATCCTATGGGGGCATAGCCATGGTAGCCAAAATAATGGCCTGCATTTTTAGATATGACCCTAAGCATGACGGGATGTTAATTGCTTAATTAACTCAGGAACTACACCTGTGTGGAAGCACCTGTATCCTCGTTTTCTCCATTAGTTTGGCAGTTACTTGTATGTTCATATGTGTAAGAGATCATATATAATCTACAAAATGCTGGTGATATTTATAATACTTGCAAGTACACACTCCATTCTATAGAAATATGTGGTCATAATTTTGTAGGTTGCCATGGCACACTTATGGAAGCCTAGGCTGATTGTTCAGCTATTTTATTTGGAATTTGTGTTGTGTTTTAATGTGCTTTTTTAACCTTTTGTTTTTGAGTAGGTAATCAAGTACTGATCATTTTAATCTAGTAATTTTGAGACTCAATGTTAAAATAGGGTAAGAAATTGTACTTTCCTGCCATCAACAAAGTATAGAAAGATGTTTGTTTTCTTTTGAGTATACCTGCATTGAATACCTGCATTGAAATGTTTCACCTACTATCTCCGGGAGGACTACAGAGGACCACAAATTACAGAAATGGGGGACACTCGCATGTTCTACTCAGGAGGATTCCTTCATAGTTTCAAGAGGGTTAAACCGTAAAATTGACTTATTCAACTTGGAATCCTACAGAAAAAGCTCAAACATTGAGGACAGTAAGGCGGTAGGAATTCCATTCGTAAGCCAAAAGAGCCCACACAGAACTGTACATCTCCCCCTCTTCCCGTTCTTGCTGTTTTCCACATATACTGACAACAGTCACAGTAATCTCCTTTTATGTACTCTGGACATAAGTTCAGTACCCATCTCTCTAATGACCGTCAGGTCACTAATGGCTACTCAGGGCTATTACTGTCCCTCTAAACACTCCAAATTTAATGCAAATGCCATCTAAAATCACATCACACACTCATCAAAACGTTATTATGCTTTTAAAACTCACCTCACTGTGCTTGATCAATCTGAAGACAGAAGCTCAACAACAGGCTGAAACTGAGTGGAAAACATGGTCATTGTGGATGTTGTTTCAAAGCCAAACACAACAAAAATGAACAGCACTTTCTAAGGTGATGATTCATTCAAAACACTCATACACATATTAGAGCTGATGGATAAGCATAAGCCTACTATATATGAGCTCAAAACTGAAAAAAACCCAAATTAAAATACTGATTGTGCAATTACAGCCTACAATACTTAGCCTACCGCATTTTACAACAGCAGAAAAACATTTATAAAACATAGATCTAAGATGTCTTTGGTACATAGTTGCTCTAGCCTGTACTCCAAAAGTAAACAAATTATAGTAATCGCCTTTAAGTGTGGACTGTATTATTGAGCATACTAGATAGACTGATTATCTAATGCTATGCTCAACTTTCTATCCATGATTCTGAGAGAGAACGTATAGCCCTAGGCAATGCTGTTGGTTAATTGATTGTGCTGACGGTTTATTGATTGTGCAGGGCTGCTTTGAGTTAGCCAACAATTATAGTGAATTTGATTTTGAATAGCCAAGTAATAGGGTCTTTTTTTATATTTCAACAATGAATAGGCTGACACATTATTTTATAAACAGAATACATTCTATCACCACAGTGCGTTTACATCTCCTCTCTCTCCTTCATTCCTATCTCTAGCGCACAGAGACAACCGTTTTTTAATTAAATATGTTTCGTAGTGAAAACAAGTTGCTATCGATGTTCCCGAACATATTTCACTTGGTCTACCAAATGAACCATTGGGTAGCTGCAGGAACAGGATTGGCGAGCCCATGACCTACACAGTTTGGGAGCAATATCACCTGTCACGCAACGAGAGGCTGCCTGCTCCTCAAACAGTGTCTGATGCATGGAGTGAAATAGGCTGTGTTCTTTTCAAACCAGACATTTCTACATGCAATTCCATGTGAAAGCAGAATTTTGATGGTTGCCACTTGCCACTAAAAAGAGGAGGATCAGAGCTGCATTTAAGCACATGCTCCACTCTAAAGCCAGTAGCCGACCCCGCATGCCTGAAAAACAGGAAGTGTCCTCCATTCCCTATTTGAGTGCATACGGATGACATGTCTTTATTCCCCTGCCTCTGTTCCTGCCCATTTCATAATGGGCCATTCCGAATCAAATGTTACATATTAGTAAAGACAAGATTAAACTGAGAATAGTCTTATGGTTGAAAATATGATCACTTGATGAGAGAACAGCGTGTGTAGCCTGAGGTAAGAACAAGCATTTTTTGAGACCTTTTGAAATCATCGATATCCTATAGTCACATCATACTGCCAATATATGATTTGATATCTAAGACATTCTAAGGTTTGTATCACTCAACTAAAGTTGCCAAATAACTCTAAACCAAGCATATATACAGGGCTTTCGGAAAGTATTCAGACTCCGGGACTTTTTCCACATTTTGTTACGTTACAGTCTTATTCTAAAATGGATTTAAAAATTATAATCTTCTGCAATCTAACTACAAAACCCCATAATGACAAAGCGAAAACATGTTTTTACATTTTTTTTCTTCAAATGTGTTAAAAAGGAAAAAAAACACCTTATTTACCTAAGCATTCAGACCCTTTGTTATGATACTCGAAATTGAGCTCAGGTGAATCCTGTTTCCGTTGATCATCCTTGAGATGTTTCTACAACTTGATTGGAGTCCACCTGTGGTACATTCAATTGATTGGACATGAGGGCCCACAGTTGACAGTGCATGTCAGGGCAAAAACCAAGCCATGAAGTCGAAGGAATTGTTCGTAGAGCTCAAAGAAAGGATTGTGTTGAGGCACAGATCTGGGAAGAGTACCAAAGAATGTCTGCAACATTGAAGGTCCCCAAGAACACAGTAGCCTCCATCACTCTTAAGTGGAAGAAGTTTGGAACCTTGCTAGAGCTGGCCGCCCGGCCAAACTGAGCAATCGTGGGAGAAGGGCCTTGGTCAGGGAGTTGACCAAGAACCCAATGGTCACTCTGACAGAGCTCCAGAATTCCTCTGTGGAGATGGGAGAACTTTCCAGAATGACAACCATCTCTGCAGCACTCCACCAATCAGGCCTTTATGGTACAGTGGCCAGACCAAAGCCACTCCTCAGGAAAAGGCACGACAGCATGCTTGGAGTTTGCCAAAAGGCACCTAAAGGACTCTCAGACCACGAGAAACAAGATTATCTGGTCTGATGAAACCAAGATTGAATTATTTGGCCTGAATATCAAGTGTCACGTCTGGAGGAAACCAGGCACCGCTCGTCACCTGGCCAATACCATCCCTACGGTGAAGCCTGGTGGTGGCAGCATCCCTACGGTGAAGCATGGTGGTGGCAGCATCATGCTGTGGGATGTTTTTCAACGGCAGGGACTGGGAGACTAGTCAGGATCGAGGGAAAGATGAATGGAGCAAAGTACAGTGAGATACTTGATGAAAACCTGCTCCAAAAAACTCAGAACCTCAGACTGGGGCAAAGGTTCACCATCCAACAGGACAACAACCCAGAGCACACAGCCAAGACAATACAGGAGTGGCTTAGGGACAAGTCTCTGAATGTCCTTGAGTGGCCCAGCCAGAGCCCAGACTTGAACCCAATCGAAAATCTCTGGAGAGGTGCTTCAACAAGGAACTGATTAAAGAGTCTGAATACTTAAGTAAATGTTATATTTGTTTTTTGTGTGTAGATTGATGAGGTGAAAAAATATGTTTAATCCATTTTAGGATAAGGCTGTAAAGTAACAAAATGTGGAAAAAAGTGCAGGGGTCTGAACATCTTCCGAATAGAGCCCAAGTCAAAAGTTTGAACTCTCATTCAATGTTTATTTTTATTTTTACATTGTTCTACATTGTAGAATAGTAGTGAAGACATCTAAACTATGAAATAACACACATGGAATCACGTAACCCTAAAAAGTGTTAAACAAGTCAATATATATGTTATATTTGAGATTCTTCAAAGTAGCCACCCTTTGCCTTGATGACAGCTTTGCACACTCTTGGCACTATCTCAACCAGCTTCATGAGGAAGGCTTTTCCAACAGTTTTGAAAGGGTTCCCACATATGTTGAGCACTTGTTGGCTGCTTTTCCTTTACTTTACGGTCCAACTCATCCCAAACCATCTCAATTGAGTTGAGGTCAATCTACCCATGCTAGATTAGGGAGACATAATTTATAGATTGGCAGTTAATGGTGCTCTCGAGCGACTAGATGTTCTTTACCATTCGGCCATCAGATTTGCTACCAATGCTCCTTATAGGACACATCACTGCACTCTATACTCCTCTGTAAACTGGTCATCTCTGTATACCCGTCGCAAGACCCACTGGTTGATTCTCATTTATAAAATCCTCTTAGGCCCCACTCCCCCCTATCGGAGATATCTACTGCAGCCCTCATCCTCCACATACAACATCTGTTCTGCCAGTCACATTCTGTTAAAGGTCCCCAAAGCACACACATCCCTGGGTCGCTCCTCCTTTCAGTTTGCTGCAGCTAGCGACTGGAACGAGCTGCAACAGACACTCAAACTGGACAGTTTTATCTCAATCTCTTCATTCAAAGACTCAATCATGGACACTCTTACTGACAGTTGTAGCTGCTTTGTATGATGTATTGTTGTCTCTATCTTTTTGATCTGTGTGCTGTTGAAAATAATGTTTGTACCATGTTTTTGTGCTGCTACCATGTTGTTATGTTGTGTTTCTACCATGCTGTGTTGTCATGTGTTGCTGCCTTGTTATGTTGTTGTCTAGGTCTCTCTTTATGTAGGGTTGTGTCTCTCTTGTTGTGATGTGTGTTTTGTCCTATATTTATACTGTTTTTTAAATATTCTTTTTATCCCAGCCCCCGTCCCCGTTGGAGGCCTTTTGGTAGGCCGTCCATGTAAATAAGAATTTGTTCTTAACTGACTTGCCTAGTTAAATAAATGTCCAATAAAGATTGTGGAGGCCAGGTCATCTGATGCAGCACTCAATCACTCTCCTTGGGGTCAAATAGCCCTTACACAGCCTGGAGGTGAGTTTTGGGTCATTATCCTGTTGAAAAATAAATTGTAGTCCCACTAAGCTCAAAACAGATGGGATGGTGTATCGCTGCAGAATGCTGTGGTAACCATGCTGGTTAAGTGTGCCTTGAATTCTAAATAAATCACAGACACAATGTCACCATCAAAGCACCATCCCACCACCTCCTCCATGCTTCATTGTGGGAACCACACATGCTGAGATCATTCGTTCACCTACTCTCCATCTCACAAAGACACAGCGGTTGGAACCAAAAATCTAATTTGTACTCCTCAGACCAAAGAACAGATTTCCACTGGTCTAATGTCCATTGCTCATGTTTCTTTACCCAAGCAATTATCTTATTATTATTGGTGTCCTTCAGTAGTGGTTTCTTTGCAGCAATTGACCACGAAGGCCTGATTCACGCAGTCTCCTCTGAACACTTGATGTTGAAATGTGTCTGTTACTTGAACTTTGTGAAGCATTTATTTGGGCTACAATCTGAGGTGCAGTTAACTCTATTGAACGTATCCTCTGCATCAGAGGTAAATCTGGGTCTTCCTTTCCTGTGGCGGTCCTCATGAGAGCCAGTTTCATCAAAGAGCTTAATGGTTTTTGCAACTGCACTTGAAGAAAGTTTCAAAGTTCCTGAAATTTTCCAGATTGACAGACTTTGTCTGAAAGTAATGATGGACAGTCTTTTCTCTTTGCTTATTTGAGCTGTTCTTGCCATAATATGTTATTTTACCAAACAGGGCTATCTTCTGTATACCAAACCTACCTTGTCACAACACAACTGATTGGCTCAAATGCATTAAGAAGGAAAGAAATTCCACTAATTAACTTTTGACAAGGCACACCTGTTAATTGAAATGCATTCCAGGAGACTACCTTGTCAAGCTGGTTGAGAGAATGCCAAGAGTGTGCAAAGCTGTCATCAAGGCAGAGGGTGGCAACTTTGAAAAATCTCAAATATATTTTGATTTGTGTAACACTTTTGTTTACTACATGATTTCATACATGTTATTTCATAGTTTTGATGTCTTCACTATTATTCTACAATGTAGAAAATAATACAAATAATGAAACAAATGAGTAGGTGTGTCCAAACTTTTAACTGGTACTGTATATTTATAGATTTTTTAAATATTTTGTGCACTTTGAGATTATACAAGAATAATGGAAAGTGCTTTACAAATGTAATAAATTATTATTATTATAAGTCCCTCCTAGGTCAGGTTCTACCTGGCATTACATCATATGTTAAATAGCCCTGTTTCATAACCCTAAGTCCCCACCCCTCATAAATCACACCATTTTTGCCTTCTCTCAAACTGGTGAAACAGCCCGTCATTCACAGACAACCCCCACAAACGTAATCACAATACACCTAATCATGTTAGCAGCACATCTAATCATGTTTGCAGTACACCTAATCATGTTAGCAGTACACCTAATCATGTTAGCAGCACATCTAATCATGTTTGCAGTACACCTAATCATGTTAGCAGTACACATAATCATGTTTGCAGTACACCTAATCATGTTTGCAGTACACCTAATCATGTTTGCAGTACACCTAATTACGTTTGCAGTACACCTAATCATGTTTGCAGTACACCTAATTACATTTGCAGTACACCTAATTATGTTTGCAGTACACCTAATCATGTTTGCAGTATACCTAATCATGTTTGCAGTACACCTAATCATGTTTGCAGTACACCTAATTATGTTTGCAGTACACCTAATTATGTTTGCAGTATACCTAATCATGTTTGCAGCACAGCTAATCATGTTTGCAGTACACCTAATCATGTTTGCAGTACACCTAATTATGTTTGCAGTACATCTAATCATGTTTTCAGAACATCTAATAATTTTTGCAGTACACCTAATCATGTTTGCAGTACATCTAATCATGTTTGCAGTACATCTAATCATGTTTGCAGCACATCTAATCATGTTTGCAGTACACCTAATCATGTTTGCAGTACATCTAATCATGTTTGCAGTACATCTAACCATGTTTGCAGTACATCTAGTCATGTTTGCAGCACACCTAATCATGTTTGCAGTACACCTAATCATGTTTGCAGTACACCTAATCATGTTTGCAGCACACCTAATCATGTTTGCAGTACACCTAATCATGTTTGCAGTACACCTAATCATGTTTGCAGTACACCTAATCATGTTTGCAGTACACCTAATCATGTTTGCAGTACACCTAATTATGTTTGCAGTATACCTAATCATGTTTTCAGAACATCTAATAATTTTTGCAGTACACCTAATCATGTTTGCAGCACATCTAATCATGTTTGCAGTACACCTAATCATGTTTGCAGTACACCTAATCATGTTTGCAGTACACCTAATTATGTTTGCAGTACACCTAATCATGTTTGCAGCACACTTAATCATGTTTGCAGTACACCTAATCATGTTTGCAGTACAGCTAATCATGTTTGCAGTACAGCTAATCATGTTTGCAGTACATCTAATCATGTTTGCAGTATGCCTAATCATGTTTGCAGTACATCTAACCATGTTTGCAGCACATCTAATCATGTTTGCAGCACATCTAATCATGTTTGCAGCACATCTAATCATGTTAGCAGCACATCTAATCATGTTTGCAGCACATCTAATCATGATTGCAGCACATCTAATCATGTTAGCAGCACATCTAATCATGTTTGCAGCACATCTAATCATGATTGCAGCACATCTAATCATGATTGCAGCACATCTAATCATGATTGCAGCACATCTAATCATGTTAGCAGCACATCTAATCATGATTGCAGTACATCTAACTAATCATGTTTGCAGCACATCTAATCATGTTTGCAGCACATCTAATCATGATTGCAGTATACCTAATCATGTTTGCAGTACACCTAATCATGATTGCAGCACATCTAATCATGTTAGCAGCACATCTAATCATGTTAGCAGCACATCTAATCATGTTAGCAGCACATCTAATCATGTTTGCAGTACATCTAATCATATTTGCAGTACAGCTAATCATATTTGCAGCACATCTAATCATGTTTGCAGCACATCTAATCATGATTGCAGCACATCTAACCATGTTTGCAGTACATCTAGTCATGTTTGCAGCACACCTAATCATGTTTGCAGTACACCTAATCATGTTTGCAGTACACCTAATCATGTTTGCAGCACACCTAATCATGTTTGCAGTACACCTAATCATGTTTGCAGTACACCTAATCATGTTTGCAGTACACCTAATCATGTTTGCAGTACACCTAATCATGTTTGCAGTACACCTAATCATGTTTGCAGTACACCTAATCATGTTTGCAGTACACCTAATCGTGTTTGCAGTACACCTAATTATGTTTGCAGTATACCTAATCATGTTTTCAGAACATCTAATAATTTTTGCAGTACACCTAATCATGTTTGCAGCACATCTAATCATGTTTGCAGTACACCTAATCATGTTTGCAGTACACCTAATCATGTTTGCAGTACACCTAATTATGTTTGCAGTACACCTAATCATGTTTGCAGCACACTTAATCATGTTTGCAGTACACCTAATCATGTTTGCAGTACAGCTAATCATGTTTGCAGTACACCTAATCATGTTTGCAGTACATCTAATCATGTTTGCAGTATGCCTAATCATGTTTGCAGTACATCTAACCATGTTTGCAGTACAGCTAATCATGTTTGCAGTACAGCTAATCATGTTTGCAGTACATCTAATCATGTTTGCAGTACATCTTTGCAGTACATGTTTGCAGTACACCTAATCATGATTGCAGCACATCTAATCATGTTAGCAGCACATCTAATCATGTTAGCAGCACATCTAATCATGTTAGCAGCACATCTAATCATGTTAGCAGCACATCTAATCATGTTTGCAGTACATCTAATCATATTTGCAGTACAGCTAATCATATTTGCAGCACATCTAATCATGTTTGCAGCACATCTAATCATGATTGCAGCACATCTAACCATGTTTGCAGTACATCTAGTCATGTTTGCAGCACACCTAATCATGTTTGCAGTACACCTAATCATGTTTGCAGTACACCTAATCATGTTTGCAGCACACCTAATCATGTTTGCAGTACACCTAATCATGTTTGCAGTACACCTAATCATGTTTGCAGTACACCTAATCATGTTTGCAGTACACCTAATCATGTTTGCAGTACACCTAATCATGTTTGCAGTACACCTAATCATGTTTGCAGTACACCTAATCATGTTTGCAGTACACCTAATTATGTTTGCAGTATACCTAATCATGTTTTCAGAACATCTAATAATTTTTGCAGTACACCTAATCATGTTTGCAGCACATCTAATCATGTTTGCAGTACACCTAATCATGTTTGCAGTACACCTAATCATGTTTGCAGTACACCTAATTATGTTTGCAGTACACCTAATCATGTTTGCAGCACACTTAATCATGTTTGCAGTACACCTAATCATGTTTGCAGTACAGCTAATCATGTTTGCAGTACAGCTAATCATGTTTGCAGTACATCTAATCATGTTTGCAGTATGCCTAATCATGTTTGCAGTACATCTAACCATGTTTGCAGTACAGCTAATCATGTTTGCAGTACATCTAATCATGTTAGCAGCACATCTAATCATGTTTGCAGTACACCTAATCATGATTCCAGTACATCTAATCATGTTTGCAGTACACCTAATCATGTTTGCAGCACATCTAATCATGTTAGCAGCACATCTAATCATGTTAGCAGCACATCTAATCATGATTGCAGCACATCTAATCATGTTAGCAGCACATCTAATCATGTTTGCAGTACACCTAATCATGATTGCAGTACATCTAACTAATCATGTTTGCAGCACATCTAATCATGTTTGCAGCACATCCAATCATGATTGCAGCACATCTAATCATGATTGCAGCACATCTAATCATGATTGCAGCACATCTAATCATGTTAGCAGCACATCTAATCATGTTAGCAGCACATCTAATCATGATTGCAGTACATCTAACTAATCATGTTTGCAGCACATCTAATCATGTTTGCAGCACATCTAATCATGATTGCAGTATACCTAATCATGTTTGCAGTACACCTAATCATGATTGCAGCACATCTAATCATGTTAGCAGCACATCTAATCATGTTAGCAGCACATCTAATCATGTTAGCAGCACATCTAATCATGTTAGCAGCACATCTAATCATGTTAGCAGCACATCTAATCATGTTTGCAGCACATCTAATCATGTTTGCAGTACAGCTAATCATATTTCTAATCATGCAGCACATCTAATCATATTTGCAGCATCATCTAAGCACAATCATCTAATCATGTTAGCAGCACATCTAATCATGTTTCTAATCATGTTTCTAATCATGTTTGCAGCACAGCTAATCATATTTGCAGCACAATCATGCAGCACATAATCATGTTTGCTAATCATATTTGCAGCACATCTAATCATGTTTGCAGCACATCTAATCATGCATTGCAGTATACCTAATCATGTTTGCAGTACACCTAATCATGATTGCAGCACATCTAATCATGTTATTGCAGCACATCTAATCATGTTATTGCAGCACATCTAATCATGTTAGCAGCACATCTAATCATGTTTGCAGCACATCTAATCATGCAGCACAATCATATTTGCAGCACATCTAATCATGTTTGCAGCACATCTAATCATTATTGCAGCACATCTAATCATGATTGCAGCACATCTACATCAGCACATCTAATCTGTTAAGCACATCTATGTTTTCAGTTTGCACATCTAATCATGTTTGCAGCACATCTAATCATGATTGCAGTATACCTAATCATGTTTGCAGTACACCTAATCATGATTGCAGCACATCTAATCATGTTAGCAGCACATCTAATCATGTTAGCAGCACATCTAATCATGTTAGCATCACATCTAATCATGTTAGCAGCACATCTAATCATGTTAGCAGCACATCTAATCATGTTTGCAGCACAGCTAATCATATTTGCAGCACAGCTAATCATGTTTGCAGTACATTTAATCATATTTGCAGTACAGCTAATCATATTTGCAGCACAGCTAATCATGATTGCAGTACATCTAACTAATCATGTTTGCAGCACATCTAATCATGTTTGCAGCACATCTAATCATGTTTGCAGTATACCTAATCATGTTTGCAGTACACCTAATCATGATTGCAGCACATCTAATCATGTTAGCAGCACATCTAATCATGTTAGCAGCACATCTAATCATGTTAGCAGCACATTTGCAGCATGTTTGCAGCACATCTAATCATATTTGCAGTACAGCTAATCATATTTGCAGCACATCTAATCATGTTTGCAGTACATCTAATCATGATTGCAGCACATCTAATCATGTTAGCAGCACATCTAATCATGTTAGCAGCACATCTAATCATGTTTGCAGCACATCTAATCATATTTGCAGTACAGCTAATCATATTTGCAGCACATCTAATCATGTTTGCAGTACATCTAATCATGATTGCAGCACATCTAATCATGTTAGCAGCACATCTAATCATGTTAGCAGCACATCTAATCATGTTTGCAGCACATCTAATCATGTTAGCAGCACATCAAATTATGTTTGCAGCACATCTAATCATATTTGCAGCACATCTAATCATATTTGCAGCACATCTAATCATGTTTGCAGCACATCTAATCATTGCAGCCTAATCAATGATTGAACTTGCACATGAAGTGTGCAAATAGTATTGAAAAGATTTGACTGACATAAATAGGCCTTGACCTATGTGTCAGTAAGACGCTTTCAGGAGTCAATAGATCAATGTGTTCTAACATTTTATTACAAATATTTGTTCAGTAAAATATACACAATTTACAGAACATTTTGTTGAGGACATTGCTAGTCGCCAAGTACTCTAGTATCAAATAACATCAGTATCAGTTTCCTGGTTTAAAACCCTTTCAAAACTGAACTTCACAACAACACTAGAGTAAAAGGTATTAGCCTTTCAGACACACACACACACACACACACACACACACACACACACACACACACACACTTCAAGGTAGAGCCATAGAAAAATAAAGTGATCATAATCAAATGATGCTCAAACTGAAATGAGTCAAAATGTTGCAGAGGTTCAAATCAACAGGACATATCCTTACAAAAACAAAGAACCAAACAAAAAATGAGGAACAAGACAGCAGAACTGCAAAGCCTATCATGCCTTTTACATCATAATAAACATGTCACATGTCTGTCTGCGTCCTGTTATAACGCTTCTGAACCAAAACAACATGTAGAGGCATATGTGCAGTGTGTCAAGAGTTTGTAGCAGCATCTGAATACTTATTTGATGTGTGGACACTTTACGCGCCGCAGGTAATGGTTATCTTTAAGTTAAACGTGGACCACCACTGTTCTGGAATTCTCCAAATCGTTCCGGTATTGCGCGAGCCAGTTCCTCAACTCTGATATCCGGTAGCCCTCTGGTCCTCTGGCCCCCTGATACACGACCCGCTCATCCCTCAGGATATAAAGTCTCTCAAAATAGGCTCCATACGCCGCGTTAGACGAGTTGTCCATATTATCCACCACCACGTTGCTGCCGGGCACCTCAGAGTGCATCAGCTGAGCGGCTTTCAGTCTGTCTTCTAGACAACAGTGCTTGGGTATCTGGTACGGCGCATCGGAGCTCACCCAGCCGTCAGAGGGATGCGCCTCCTCGATGTATACAAGCAGAGAGTCAGCGATGTCCGCGTACTGGCTCGCGACGCGCTGAAACGCGGCCAAGCGCGTCATAAACGGTGGTCAGGAGCAACTACCGAAGTTGAGGATGAGAGGTCTCCTCCCTTTCACATAGTCCAGGACTCTGACCCTGCGCCGGTCCTTCAGCTGCACCACCTCTGTGTTGGGCGCGATACATCCAAGGTGCGCTGATTTGAAAAAGTCTAATTTTTGTCCATACCACACGGCTCTGAGCGACTCCAGGGTGAACATCTTGTTGGAGTCGGAGACGCAAACGGGCGGGTCATCGCGGCTGCTGCCCTGCTCCCTCATCTTCAGCAGCACCTTCCTCCTGATGCACAGGAAGTCCAGGAGCCACAGCATCAGCGCTGCCAGGAGGAACCGGGGCAGAAAAACCAGACAGAGGGCTGCGTGTTTCAGGGCCCGCACCGTCAGGACACCTGCAGTCTCCTGCATCTCGCCCTGACGATTATATCCGGCCGGCAAGACAGACAGGCAGGCAAGGCAGATAGAGACAATGGTATCAGTCACCTTTTCCCATCTGTTTTCAGCCTCTGCCTATCAGAGTTGTGCTTTTTATAGGAGCAGCAGGATTTGAATGAAAAAAACAACCCGCCTCCACAGCTAGTGCCGCCCTCTCACATGGCGGGGATTACCTCCAGTCAACTCTCACCGGTTCTCATGGGAGAGGGGGAGAGAGAGGAGAAAGAGAGAGGGAGGGAGAGATAAATAGAGACTGTGTGTGTGTGTGTGTGTGTGTGTGTGTGTGTGTGTGTGTGTGTGTGTGTGTGTGTGTGTGTGTGTGTGTGTGTGTGTGTGTGTGTGAGGGAGAGAGGAACACGGCCGCGGGTCCGTTTTTTTTTGCGGACTCGTCACGTCATAACTGGCACTTATTTCGGGGTGAATCAATGTAGTTACCGGTAAATGATCTCCAAATGGAGAAATATCATACTTTACAACACCTGTTTGTCGGAAAGGGATGTCTAAGGAACAAGGTGAAATTATATAGGGCACAAATGTGCTCAGAATTCACACATTTGGGGCACAAAAACATAGCCACCTCTTTTCAAATCAAGCATGACGATGAAGACTGGACTCTGGATGCCTATATTTTGTGATTAAGATAAATGAGACTGTTGTGATCCTTTTCAGAAGAAATACGCATTTCATGTTCATGCTGTTGCATCGGGAAGATATTGAAGAGTGCCTAAATGGGCCAAGAGCAATTAATTATTTTTTGTTGACAAATTTGAACGCCTGCCCAATCTTTAAATGTATTCAAGGCCTGTTAATTACTTGTCTCACGAAACTAGGTTCATTAAAACATGACAAGTCTTAAAAGCTTTTTTATCTGTGTATTTCAGCCCATGGGTTTTACATTCACCAAATCATTTCACACTAGACGGCGCTCTCCCATACCAATGATGTGCAGTGCGCATTGGGCACCTTCAAAAAAACATCGGTTATTTGAGGTCAGTATCCTACTCTCTCTCTCTCTCTCTCTCTCTCTCTCTCTCTCTCTCTCTCTCTCTCTCTCTCTCTCTCTCTCTCTCTCTCTCTCTCTCTCTCTCTCTCCCTCTCTCTCTCTCTCTCTCTCTCTCTCTCTCTCTCTCTCTCTCTCTCTCTCTCTCTCTCTCTCTCTCTCTCTCTCTCTCTCTCTCTCTCTCTCTCTCTCTCTCTCTCTCTCTCTCTCTCTCTCTCTCTCTCTCTCTCTCTCCCAATGCGACTCTTTATTACCCGATTCCTTCACAGAGCAATAAGATTACTCAGCCCTATAGAACTGGGCTAATCAATAATATCCGTTAAGTGATGTTACAGACAAGGGAATGGATTATCCAGTTATTGCGCTGAGGAACTAATCAATCATACGTGTCTGGTCACAAGAGGTGTTGAATAATCGGACCAAATAATTTAGGAAACCTATAAGCCTACATAAAAAATACTGACCTTTTTATTTCCATGAACTGATTCCGACTCGCATATAATGTGATGAAATAACTCATTCAAGTAGGAAAATTAGGGCTAGAATGTGCTGATTCGTGTCGAGGTAAAAACTATACAAAACGCAATTCTCCTGCACTCAGTATGTACAGTATGATAACATGCTTTATTGCTAATCAACAATGGTTGATATAACTTTGTTATGAGGTCATGACATTTTGATTAGACAAAAGTTGGTAAGATAGAGAGAGATGCAGTATGTTGATGATGCGGATAGTGCGTGACCTCTGCTTTGCAAGTGTCATTACGCGCTGGGTGCCTATAATAATCTCTGTTAAATTGTATGGAATCAGGACCTGTTTCAATTGATCTCCATTTAAAACAGCCGTTTTCAATTCTAACCAAATTCGACATATCTAATGTATGTAAGGTACTGAATTTCAAGAACATATTCAATTACAAAGACCATGGAGATTTTTCGAAATCCTCAAAGCAGGGCAGTGATTGGTAGATTGGTAACACCAACAAAGAAGACATTGCATATCTCTTTAAGCATTTAGTAAGTTAATAATTATGCTATTAATTATTATGCTAATAATGATGTATTAAACCACCCAGACACAACAAAGATGCAGCCAACCTACTGAACTGAGCTGCAAGACAAGAATGAAAGTGCTCAGGGATGTCAACATGAGGCCATTGGTGTTACTAAAACAGCTACAGAGTTCAATAACTGTGATGGGAGTAAAAAAAGAGGATGGATCAACAGCATTGTAGTGACTCCACAATAGTGACCTAAATGACAGAGTGAAAAGGAGAATACAAACATACAGAATACAACTATTCTAAAACATGCACCCTTCATGCAACAGGCACACTGCAAAAAAAAAAAAAAAAACATTTTGAAGGGGTAGTGGCTGCATCATGGTATGTGTATGCTTGACATCTGGAATGACTGGGAAGTTTTTCAGGATAAAAATAAATGGGATGGACCTAAGCACAGGCAAAATCCTAGAGGAAAACCTGCTTCAGTCTGCTTTCCACCAGACACTGGGAGACAAATTCACCTTTCAGCTGGACAATAACCTAAAACAAAAGGCCAAATCTACACTGGAGTTACCTGAAGCCACTCCTGCATTGTCTTGGCTGTGTGCTCTGGGTTGTTGTCCTGTTGGATGGTGAACCTTTGCCCCAGTCTGAGGTTCTGAGTGCTCTGGAGCAGGTTTTCATCAAGTATCTCTCTGTACTTTGCTCCGTTCATCTTTCTCTCAATCCTGACTAGTCTTCCAGTCCCTGCCGCTGAAAAACATCCCTACAGCCTGATGCTTTCACCACCATGCTTCACTGTAGGGATGGTCCCAGGTTTCCTCCAGACATGATGCTTGGCATTCAGGCCAAATAGTTCAATCTTGGTTTCATCAGACCAGATAATCTTGTTTCTCATGGTCTGAGAGTCCTTAGGTGCCTTTTGGGAAACTCAGAGTGAGCTGTCGTGCCTTTTACTGAGGAGTGGCTTCCGTCTGGCCATTGTACCATAAAGGCCTTATTGGTCGAGTGCTGCAGAGATGGTTGTCCTTCTTTCAGTACTAGAGTAATTTTCCGATCCCTTGATTGGGTAGACAACATGTCAGTTCATGCTACAAGAGCTCTGATAGGTTAGAGGACGTCCTCCAGAAGTGGTCATAATTACTGTGTAAGTCTATGGAATGGGGTGAGAACCAAGAGCATCCTAGGTTTTGTATTGAAGTCAATGTACCCAGAGGAGGACGGCAGCTAGCTGTTCTCCGGCTACCCCATGGTGCTACTCTACAGATTATTGAGGCTATTGTAGACCTTTATTGTAAAATTATATAACAGTGTGTTTTAATCAATTATTTGGTGACATGAATATATTTAGTATATTTTTATTTAAAAGGATAACTTTTTCAATGTTTTACCATTTTTATGAAATTCACTGAGGAGGATGGTCCTCCCCTTCCTCCTCTGAGGAGCCTCCACTGATGCAATGGTGTAATAATGTTATATGATGCACTGTTTTATCTTTAGTTTAATACTGTATGTAATGTAAGTTCCTTAATGTGTTTGCACCCCAGGAAGAGTAGCTCCTTGGCAACAGCTAATGGGGATCCCTAATAAATACAAAAATACACTGTTCAAAGGCACATCTTTTGTCTTGCCTATTCATCCTCTGAATGGCATACATACACAATCCGTGTCTCAATTGTCTCAAGGCTGTTCTTAATGTTTTGTACACTCAGTGTACACAGGGTAATTAGTTCAACATCCCATTGTTTTCAGTCCCTGAATAATTTATGCCAATAGAGTTAACCTCGTAATAATGCATTGTTGTGTCATTTTAGAGTTGGAGATTGACACATCTGCATGTTGCACTTTTCATTTTTCAATAAACAATGCTATATTTTTCTAGGAGGTTTTTGGAGGCCTATGCATAGTCTCGTCCACCAGCCGTCTCTCTCTTAAGCCTGGGGACGAGGTTAGTCTATACATAAAACTTTTAGATATTTTAAATGTATGACTCTACACACAGGCCTGCTATATAATTATTGAACAGTATCACATAATCAAATAGAAACCTCCAAAGGTGTCTGTTTGGTTAAGAGAGGGGATGTTGCTGATCTTGTTAATTGATCTTGTTAATCGATCTCATGTGGCAGATGTGCTTTTACAAACAACACTTAGTTGCCTGACAAACCAAATGGGACATTGTTTACTAACTCACAAGTGCTATAATCCTGGGTTACAGCTCAGGCTAATGCGGTCTGGACTTCTGAAGAAGACCCGGGTCCCTGCACCAGTCTGCTACATTGGTACCTGAGAGGTGGATAGGTGAAGAGACTTGGTGAACACACAGGCACACTTGCTAGAACCGTTTGAATCCAGAGAAAACAGAGGTCAGAAGCGAGTAAGCCTGTGAACAGGGTCGACAGGGTCAAGTGGCCTAAGGAATAATTCAGTGAATGTTCCTGAGTGGTGACATGAATCTACTTGAAAAAATATGGCAAGACTTGAAAATTGCTGTAGCCATGATCCCCTACATCTTGACAGCGTTTGAAGAATTTTGAACAGAATTATGGGCAAATATTGCACAATCCAGGTGTGCAAAGCTCTTAGTGACTGACCCAAGAAGACTCAGAGCTGTAATATCTGTTTATATACAACGATCAGGATGTGCCCAGCAGGCTCTGTCCATTATTCTTTATCATTGAGATGGAGTCAAGCTAAACCAGACATCTTTCTGTGTCTCTGTGTTCCTGGGTTCTGTGACTGTCACACTCTTCAACTCCTAGCACGTCCAGTAGAGCCTCAAGTAGCCCTTCATCACCCCTTATAGACCTAGTTTCAACACAAAAGAGACGTGTGTAAAGTAAACAACTTAAACTCTTAATCTCTCACACACACACACACACACACACACACACACACACACACACACACACACACACACACACACACACACACACACACACACACACACACACACACACACACACACACACACACACACTCACACACACACACACACACACACACACACACACACACACACACACACACACACACACAATAATTCAATGGCCACAGTTGCTGTTTCACATTCTCAGAGATCCCTCTGGCTGAATGCTAAGGCTTTTTGATATGTGTGCCTGGCCTGACTCCTTGTTTTTTTTTATTTTTTATGTCTTGTGCCACTTTTTAATTTGCTGCTGTGGCTCGTCAGTGAATGTGTCACTACGAGCTGGGTGCACTTGATCTCCATTTCAAACAGCTGTTTTCAATTCTAACCAGATTGGATATATCTTAACATAGGCTAATTTGTTCAACGTGCCATTATTTTCAGCCCCAGAATAATTCATGCCAATAGAATTAAGGTGGTAATAATGCATTGTTGTGTCATTTTAGAGTCGGAAATGTACACATCTGCTCTCTCTTCTCCACTAATAGGATGGTTTATATTTGTTTGCACTTTTTGGAGGCCTATGCATAATCTCATCCACCAGAGATTCTCTCTCTTGAGCCTGGGGATGAGGCTAGTTTATACCTAAAAGTTGTAGATATTTTTTACTTTGTGTACTAACTCACAAGAGTTATCATCCTGGGTTACAGCTCAAACTAAGGCAGTCTGGACTTCTGAAGAAGACCTGGGTCCCTGCACCAGTCTGCTACATTGGTTCCCGTGATCCAGATTATGCATTTGTTCTTAACTGACTTGCCTAGTTAAATAAAGGTACATTTTTTAAAATAATTATACAGTTATGTATTTTTTGGGGGGTGGCAGGTAGTCTAGTGGTTAGAGCATTGGGCCAGGATTCAAAAGGTTGCTGAATCAAATCCCAGAGCTGACAAGGTAAACATCTGTCTTTCTGCCTCTGAACAAGGTACTGTTCCCTGGTAGGCTGTTATTGTAAACACTATTTTGTTCTTAACTGACTTGCCTAGTTAAATAAAGGTTCAATAAAACAATGGCACAGATGCTAGGTTTACTGCTGAGAGAGAAGGAGAGAGGTGTTTCCTTGAACTACAATGCCTTATTCCACTTATTCCACGTTTTGTTGTGTCACTGCCTGAATTCAAAATTGATTAAATCTTTCTTTTTTTACTCATCTACACACAATACCTCATAATGACAAAGTTAAAACTTATCATACCTCATGTACATACATATACAGTGCCTATGGAAGGTCTACACCCTCCTTGGATTTCTACACCCACGCTTCCTAGAACCGTTTGAGTCCATGGAAAGCAGAGGTCAGTAGCGGGTCAGCCTGTGAACATGCTGGCAGGGTCAAATAGCCTAAGGGATGATCCTATAGTCTCTTAAGCTCTGCCAAGTCTACTAAATGTTTTACACAGCAATTATAATTACCCACTCACCATGTTTACACCACAGCTTAAATGGCAGCTTAGTTTCAAAGTACATCCTATCTCTCTGGTCAGCGAACATCCTATCTCTCTGGTCAAAGTACATCGTATCGTTCATTCTGATTTCGTTTGTTTATTATTATCAGCCCTGGTATCTAGATGTCAGTCAGGCTGCTTGAACTGAGGGAGTGGACGATGTCACGATTCTGCTTACGTACTGTGATCAGGATGTGACTGCAGGCTCTGTCCATTATTCTGTATGATTGAGAGGAAGTCAAACTAAACCAGCCAACTTTCTGTGTCTCTGTGTTCCTGGATTCTGTGACTGTCACACTCTTCAACTCCTAACACCTCCAGTAGAGTTTGAGTTTGAGTGCCCAATTTGAGTGCCCGGCCTGACTCCTTAATCTTTCTTCTTTTTTTGCTCCTCTAGCTGGTCAGTGGCCTCAGCCGTGAATGCGTCCTTACGCACTTGGTGCGCTTACACCGACCAGACATATAGGCTTATAATAATCTATAGCTTTATTAAATTGTGGGGAATGAGGACGTGTTTCAATTTGGTCTCCATTTCAAAACTTTTTTTCAATTCTAAACAAATTAGGGGTGGAAATACTTTAGGTGTCCTTAATGTGCCCCAATATTTCAGTCAGCACAACTAGGGATATTTAAGACTGACCAAAAGTTTTAGCCGTATTGTAATGCACACAGTAGCCTTATGTACATCACCAATGTTTTCTTAATGTATAACATGCAGCAAAACAGACAGACATGCCCCTTTTTTTTTACTTTTATGGGACATCATTTTTGTCCAGCTTCTGTGAAAAGTTTGGTCATGAAAGGTGGTCAGTGGCTGTAGGAAGCCTGCTTAGGAACATTACCTTACTAATTTTTGTTCATCATTTTGTAAAAATTTTTTAAAAAAAGGCTTCTTCCATTTTCCTCTATTGGACCTAACTGTCAAATCACGGGAATTCTGATCACGTGGTCTGTGGTGATGAATTTGCTTGTAGGCTTTATGCCTGTTTGTTTGTTTTCCTGAAAGTCACTGCTGGCCATATCAACGGCCATGGTTGGCTAAAGCTACGGATATACATTTGGTAGCAATACAGTAAGTGGACATTCCCCCTTTCTCTTTATAGTGGATATTTTTCCAGCTCCTGTGAAAAGTTTGGATGTGCGTAAAACCCTCCATACTCCTATTTGACATCTGTACACATTTAAGGAAAGTTAGTGCCCTCAGGCCTGGAGGGAAGCAAAAATCATACTGTTACCCAAAAATAACAAAGAAACCTTTACTGGTTGAAACAGCCGACCAATCAGCCTGCTACTGACCCGTAGTAATCTTTTGTAAAAAAAACGTGTTTGACCAGATACAATGCTACTTCACAGTAAACAAATTAACAACGGACTTTCAGCACGGTTACTCAACATGTACGGCACTAACACAAATAACTGATGATTGGCTGAAAGAAATTGACAATAAGAAGATTGTGGGAGCTGTTTTGTTAGACTTCAGTGCAGCTTTCAACATTATCGATCATAGGCTGCAGCTGAAAAAATGTGCAGCACCAGTCAACAGCTGACACACCTACTCATTTCAGGGTTGTTCTTTATTTGGACTATTTTCTACATTGTAGAATAATAGTGAAGACATCAACTATGAAGTAACATATATGGAATCATGTAGTAAACAAAAAAGTGTTAAAGAAATCAAAATATATTTTAGGTTCTTCAAAGAAGCCACCCTCTGCCTTGATGTTAGCTTGCACACTCTTGGCATTCTCTCAACCAGCTTCATGAGGTAGTCATCTGGAATGCATTTCTATTATCAGGTGTGATTGGCAAAATTTCATTAATGAGTTTGAGCCAATCAGTTGTGTTGTGACAAGGTAGGGGTGGTATACAGAAGATAGCCCTATTTGGTAAAAGACCAAGTCCATATTATGGAAATAACAGCTCAAATAGGGAAAGAGAAACGACAGTCCATCATTACTTTCAGACAAAGTCTGTCAATCCGTAAAATTTCAAGAACTTTTAAACTTTCTTCAAGTGCAGTCACAAAAACCATCAAGCGCTTTGATGAAACTGGCTCTCATGAGGATCGCCACAGGAAAGGAAGACCCAGAGTTACCTCTGATGCAGAGGATACGTTCAATAGAGTTAAATGCACCTCGGATTGCAGCCCAAATAAATGCTTCACAGAGTTCAAGTAACAGACACATCTCAACATCAACTGTTCAGAGGAGACTGTGTGAGTCAGGCCTTCATTGTTAAATTGCTGCGAAGAAATCATTACTAAAGGACACCAATAAAAATAAGAGACTTGCTTGGGCAAAAAAACACGAGCAATGGACATTAAAATGTGAGATTTTTGGTTCCAACCGCTGCGTACTTGTGAGGCGCAGAGTAGGTGAACGGATGATCTCTGCATGTGTGGTTCCCACCATGAAGCACGGAGGAGGAGGTTTGATGGTGTGGGGGTGCTTTGCCGGTGACACTGTCTGTGATTTATTTAGAATTCAAGGGAAACTTAACCAGCATGGCTACCACAGCATTCTGCAGCGATGCGCCATCCCATCTGTTTTGCACTTAGTGGGACTATCATTTGTTTCTCAACAGGAAAATAATCCAACACACCTCCAGGCTGTGTAAGGGCTATTTGACCAAGAAGGAGAGTGATGGAGTGCTGCATCAGATGACCTGGCCCCCACAATCACCCGACCTAAACCTAATTGAGATGGTTTGGAATGAGTTGAACCGCAGAGTGAAGGAAAAGCAGCCAACAAGTGCTCAGCATATGTTGGAACTCCTTCAAGACTGTTGAAAAAGCATCCCAAGGTGTAAGGGCTGTTTGACCAAGTTGAGAGAATGCCAAGTGTGCAAAGCTGCCATCAAGGCAAAGGGTGGCTACTTTGAAGAATCTCAAATCTCAAATATATTTAGATTTGTTTAACAGTTTATTTTGTTTTCTACATGATTCCATATGTGTTATTTCATAGTTTTGATGTCTTCGTTATTATTCTACAATGTAGAAAATAGTAAAAAATAAAGAAAAACCCTTGAATGGCGTCGAAACTTCTGACTGGTACTGCATATATAAAAAATGAAAGCATTGTATTTGGGAAAAGTAATTCGCTACAGCCTAAACTGAATCTAAATCTTAGAATAAATAATGTGCCAATTGAATAAGTTGAGGAGACTAAGCTGCTTGGAGTAACACTAGATTGTAAACTGACATGGACAAAACATGTTGATGGGTAGAGTTCTGTCCATGATAAAGAGCTACGTTTCTTCCTTGACAATCAACTAAAGTCCTACAGACCTTTGTTTTATCACACCTGGACTACTGACCAGTTTTGTAATTTTTTATTTAACCTTTAACCTTTATTTTTTACTAGGCAAGTCAGTTAAGAACAAATTCTTATTTACAATGATGGCCTACGAACAGTGGGTTAACTGCCTTGTTCAGGGGCAGAATTACAGATTTTTACCTTGTCAGCTCTGGGATTCAATCCACCAACCTTTCAGTTACTGGCCCAATGCTCTAATCACTAGGCTACCAGCCACCCCACAGTTAACGGTCAAGTGCCATGAAGAACAGAGCAGAACTTCCTGGCCCTTAAATGTACTCTGAGGGCTAATATCAATAACATGCATGTCAGTCTCTCCTGGCTCAAATTAGAGGAGCGATTGACAGTGTCGCTGCATCGCTACTTGCAATCTCCTGCAGAGTTCTATCATATTATCCAGGTCTGTGCCCAAACAATTCGATCTTCTACTTCTAAAAATCCACCTTTTCAGAAACGAGTCTCTCACTGTTTCCGCTTGCGATAGACCACCTTCTGCCCCCAGCTGTGCCCTGGACACCTTGGACGCCATATTTTGCACCAGCAGCATACCACCCTGCATACCACTGCTGGCTTGCTTCTGAAGCTAAGCAAGGTTGGTCCTGGTCAGTCCCTGGATGGGAGACCAGATGCTGCTGGAAGTGGTGTTGGAGGGCCAGTAGGAGGCACTCTTTCCTCTGGTCTAAAAAATATCCCAATCCCCTAGGGCAGTGATTGGGGACACTGCCTGGTGTAGTGTGCTGTCTTTCAGATGGGACATTAAATGGGAGTCCTGACTCTCTGAGGTCATTAAAGATCCCATGGCACTTATTGTAAGAGTAAGGGTGTTAACTCCGGTATCCTGGCTAAATTCCAAATCTGTCCCTCAAACCATCATGGTCACCAAATAATTGGCTATTCCCCAGGTTGTTGCTGTAAAATGAGAATGTGTTCTCAGTCAACTTACCTGGTTAAAAAATATATATATATATGCATTGATTGCCCCCCATCTATCTTCAGAGTTCTTGCTGTTAGGTGACCTAAGCTGGGACATGCTTAACACCCCTGCCATCCTACAATCTAAGCTTGATGCCCTCAATCTCACACAAATTATTAATGAACCTACCAGGTACAACCCCAAATCTGTAAACACGGGCACCATCATAGATATCATCCTAACCAACATGCCCTCCAAATACACCTCTGCTGTCTTCAACCAGGATCACTGCCTCATTGCTTGGGTCTGTGGTAAAACGACCACCCCTCATCACTGTCAAACGCTCCCTAAAACACTTCAGCAAGCAGGCTTTCTAAATGACCTCGCGCAGGTATCCTGGAAGGACATTGACCTCATTCTGTCAGTAGAAGATGCCTGGTTATTCTTTAAAATTGCTTTCCTCACAATCTTAAAAAAAACATGCCCCATTCAAAAAAAAAGTAGAAGCAGGAACAGATATAGCCCGTGGTTCACTCCAAAGCTGACTGCCCTTGACCAGCACAAAAACATCCTGTGGCGTACTGCATTAGACTCGAATAGCCCCCGCGATATGCAACTTTTCAGGAAAGTTAGGAACCAATATACACAGGCAGTTAGGAAAGCAAGGGCTAGCTTTTTCAAACAGAAATTTGCATTCTGCAGCACAAACTCCAAAAAGTTCTGGGACACTGTAAAGTCCATGGAGAATAAGAGCACCTCCTTCCAGCTGCCCATTGCACTGAGGCTAGGAAACACTGTCACCACCGATAAATCCACAATAATTGAGAATTTCAATAAGCATTTTTCTACGGCTGGCCATGCTTTCCACCTGACTACCCCTACCCCGGTCAACAGCTTTGCACCCCCACAGCAACTTGCCCAAGCCTCCCCCATTTCTCCTTCACCCATATCCAGATAGCTGATGTACTGAAAGAGCTGCAAAATCTGGACCCCTACAAATCAGCAGGACTAGACAATCTGGACCCTCTCTTTCTAAAATGATCATACGAAATTATTGCAACCCCTATTACTAGCCTGTTCATCCTCTCTTTCATATCATCTGAGATCCCCAAAGATTGGAAAGCTGCCACGGTCATCCCCCTCTTCAAAGGGGGAGACACTCTAGACCCAAACTGCTACAGACCTAAATCTATCCTACCCTGCCTTTCTAACGTCTTCGAAAGCCAAGTTAACAAACAGATCACCAACCATTTCGAATCCCACCGTACCTTCTCCGCTATGCAATCTGGTTTCCGAGCTGGTCATGGGTGCACCTCAGCCTCGCTCAAGGTCCTAAACGATATCATAACCTCCATCAATAAGAGACAATACTGTGCAGCCGTCTTCATCGACGTGGCCAAGGCTTTCGACTCTGTAAATCCCCACGTTCTTATCGGCAGACTCAGTAGCCTTGGTTTCTCAAATGACTGCCTCACCTGGTTCACCAACTACTTCTCAGACAGAGTTCAGTGTGTCAAATCGGAGGGCCTGTTGTCCGGGCCTCTGGCAGTCTCTATGGGGGTGCCACAGGGTTCAATTCTCGGGCTGACTCTTTTCTCTGTATACATCAATGATGTCGCTCTTGTGATTCTCTGATCCACCTCTACTCAGGCGATACCATTCTGTATATTTCTGGCCCTTCTTTGGACACTGTGTTAACTAACATCCAGATGAGCTTCAATGCCATACAACTCTCCTTCCGTTGCCCCCAACTGCTCTTAAATGGAAGTTAAACTAAATGCATGCTCTTCAACCGATCCTACCAACACCTGCCCGCCCGTCCACCATCACTACTCTGAACGGTTCTGACTTAGAATATGTGGACATCTACAAATACCTAGGTGTCTGGTTAGACTGTAAACTCTCCTTCCAGACTCACATTAAGCATCTCCAATCCAAAATTAAAACTAGAATCGGCTTCCTATTTCACAACAAAGCATCCTTCACTCATGCTGCCAAACACACCCTCGTAAAACTGACTATCCTACCAATCCTTGACTTCAGCAATGTCATTTACAAAATAGGCTCCAACACTCTACTCAGCAAATTGGATACAGTCTATCACAGTGCCATCCGTTTTGTCACCCTAGCCCCATATACTACCCACCACTGCGACCTGTATGCTCTCGTTGGCTGGCCCTCGCTTCATATTCATCGCCAAATCCACAGGCTCCAGGTCAACTATAAGTCTTTGCTAGGTAAAGCCCCACCTTATCTCAGCTCACTGGTCACCATAGCAGCACCCATAGCAGCACGCACTCCAGCAGATATAGTTCACTGGTCACCCACAAAGCCAATTTCTCGTTTGGCCGCCTTTCCTGCCAGTTCTCTAATGTCAATGACTGGAATAAATTGCAAAAATCACTGAAGCTGGAAACTCATATCTCCCTCCCTAACTTTAAGCATCAGCTGTCAGAGCAGCTCACAGATCACTGCTGCTGTACATAGCCCATCTGTAAATAGCCCACCCAACTACATCATCCCCATACTGTTATTTATTTATTTTTGCTCCTTTGCACCTCAGTATCTTTACTTGCACATTCATATTGTGTACATCTATCACTCTAGTCTCTATCACTCCAGTGTTTAATTGCTAAATTGTAATTATTTTGCCACTATGGCCTATTTATTGCCTTACTTCCCTTATCTTACCTAATTTGCACACACTGTATATAGACTTTTTCTATGGTGTTATTTACTGTATGTTTTGTTTATTCCATGTGTAACTCTGTGTCGTTGTATGTGTCGAATTGCTATGCTTTATCTTGGCCAGGACGCAGTTGTAAATGAGAACTTGTTCTCAGATAGTCTACCTGGTTAAATAAAGGTGTTCTCAGATAGTCTACCTGGTTAAATAAAGGTGTTCTCAGATAGTCTACCTGGTTAAATAAAGGTGAAATAAAAATGTAATAAAAAGTAACTCAAGCAAGCAGTAGAATCAGATAAAATATATAATAACACCTTACAGCACAAGAAGAGAAACACACACACTCACACACATTGTAATGTTGTGGTATTGTGGATTTTGGATTGTAAATGTGTAATATTACAGTAATAATGTATTGTATGATGTATTGTTTTATTGATTATGCAGGCAGTTGTTTTTTGTTGTAACTGTTTTAACCCTGTTTGGACCCCAGGGGATCCTAATAAATACTAAATACTAATAATATTCTTATGTTGCCTGTAGTTGTATTTAGACAATGATGCTGCCTGTAGTTGTATTTAGACAATAATGTTGCCTGTAGTTGTATTTAGACAATGATGTTGCCTGTAGTTGTATTTAGACAATGATGTTGCCTGTAGTTGTATTTAGACAATGATGCTGCCTGTAGTTGTATTTAGACAATAATGTTGCCTGTAGTTGTATTTAGACAATGATGTTGCCTGTAGTTGTATTTAGACAATGATGTTGCCTGTAGTTGTATTTAGACAATGATGTTGCCTGTAGTTGTATTTAGACAATGATGTTGCCTGTAGTTATATTTAGACAATGATGTTGCCTGTAGTTGTATTTAGACAATGATGTTGCCTGTAGTTGTATTTAGACAATGATGTTGCCTGTAGTTGTATTTAGACAATGATGTTGCCTGTAGTTGTATTTAGACAATAATGTTGCCTGTAGTTGTATTTAGACAATAATGTTGCCTGTAGTTGTATTTAGACAATGATGTTGCCTGTAGTTGTATTTAGACAATGATGTTGCCTGTAGTTGTATTTAGACAATGATGTTGCCTGTAGTTGTATTTAGACAATAATGTTGCCTGTAGTTGTATTTAGACAATGATGTTGCCTGTAGTTGTATTTAGACAATGATGTTGCCTGTAGTTGTATTTAGACAATAATGTTGCCTGTAGTTGTATTTAGACAATGATGTTGCCTGTAGTTGTATTTAGACAATGATGTTGCCTGTAGTTGTATTTAGACAATAATGTTGCCTGTAGTTGTATTTAGACAATGATGTTGCCTGTAGTTGTATTTAGACAATAATGTTGCCTGTAGTTGTATTTAGACAATAATGTTGCCTGTAGTTGTATTTAGACAATAATGTTGCCTGTAGTTGTATTTAGACAATGATGTTGCCTGTAGTTGTATTTAGACAATGATGTTGCCTGTAGTTGTATTTAGACAATAATGTTGCCTGTAGTTGTATTTAGACAATAATGTTGCCTGTAGTTGTATTTAGACAATAATGTTGCCTGTAGTTGTATTTAGACAATGATGTTGCCTGTAGTTGTATTTAGACAATGATGTTGCCTGTAGTTGTATTTATTTGTATTTGAAACCTTCTATGTCAAGACCATGGCTAAGACAAGGGCCTAAAGCATTTTACAGTAGGCACATAGGCTATTGGTGCAAATGCTATGTTTAAGTTACAAAATATTTCCATGTTGAAGCCATGCAATTACTAAGAGCAATGTGGACTGCAAACATGTTCAACATAACAGAATATAGACCAATCCCATATTTTCTATTTTGTTTCTAGGCTATTTAAAGGCCCAGTGCTATAAAAACAATGAGAATTTTTTATTTCCACACTGAAGTTGGAAATATATTGTGAAAATTATGATAATGCCAGTTTAGTGTAAGGGATGTTTGAAAAGACTGCCTGAAATTTCATCCTGTTGTGGTGGGATGGCGTTTTGACCTGCCTGGTGACATCATCAGGTGGTAATTTAGAACACCCGAAAAAGAGAATTTCGAACCTCTCTGCCAATAACAGCTAGTTTAGATTTTTCCCCTCTCCACTCAGACCATTCCCAGACTGTCCTAGCAAAATTCTTGCTTGAGAAATTGCTCCTTGCTAAGAAGCAATTTTTGTTTCTTTTTGACCATTTTAATTGAAAACAATCACAGTAAAGTACTTCATTGTTACCCAGAAATGATTTGATATTGAAATAAAAATGGCTGCATTGGACCTTTAACAAACTAGGCTATTACCGATTTCCATTCGAATTGGAGTTCATGACAACACAATACGTACAAAACAACTTGAAGCAACCACATCTTTAGCCATGGATCACGTTCTGATTAGCCAGTGATGAGTCAAGACTCAACACCTAGAACTTGCTTAATAATCAAAATCCAGCTCCCAAAGCTATCTATAGGTCTGCTTCCTAGAATAGTCTGAATCCAGAGAAAGCAGGTCAGGTAAGCCTGTGAATGAAGACAGTGAATGTTTCTGAGTGGTGAAGTAACCGTTTTGACATAAATCTGCTTGAAAGTCTATGGCAAGACTGGAAAATTGCTGTAGCCATGACTCTCAACACCTTGTCAGCGTTTGAATAATTTAGAAAAGAATAATGGACAAATATTGCACAATCCAGGTGTCCAAAGCTCTTAGAGACTGACCCAAGAAGACTCAGAGCTGTAAAAACTGCCAAAGGTTTTTCTATCATGTATTGACTGAAGGGGTGAATACTTATTTAATCAAGTTATATTAGTCTTTCGTTTTTCATTAATTTTGTAATAAATGTTAGAATTGTTTTCCCACTTTGACATGATTGAGTATTTTGTGTCGATCATGGACAAAAAAATGACAATTAAATCCATTTCAATCCCACTTTGTAAAAAAATCCAAAGGGGTTGAATACTTATAATACCCAGTGTACATATACATACTGTATACAGTGCCTATGGAAGGTCTACACCCCCCTTGCGTTTCTTCTCACACACACGCTTCCTAGAACCATATGAGTCCTTAGAAAGCAGAGGTCAAAAGCGGATAAGCCTGTGTATATGCCGACAGGGTCCAGTGGCCTAAGGAATGCTCACATAGAACCTTAAGCTCTGTGAAGTCAACTATTTTAAAGCAATTATAATCACCCACTCACAAGTTTTACACCAGACTTTACATGGCAGATTATTTTCAAATAACATCCTATTTCTCTAGTCAAAGAACA
Organism: Oncorhynchus clarkii lewisi; assembly: GCF_045791955.1. Taxonomy (NCBI): domain Eukaryota; kingdom Metazoa; phylum Chordata; class Actinopteri; order Salmoniformes; family Salmonidae; genus Oncorhynchus; species Oncorhynchus clarkii. Next base: position 78,671,287 of record NC_092150.1, read on the forward strand.
TCGTATCTTTCATTCTGATTTCATTTGTTCATTATGATCATCCCTGGTATCTAGATGTCAGTCAGGCTGCTTCACTTCACTGAGGGAATGGACAATGATGTGATTCTGCTTACGTACTAAGATCGTGATGTGCCGGCAGTCTCTGTCCAATATTCTTTATCATTGAGATGAAGTCAAGGTAAACCAGCTAACTTTCTACGTCTCTGTGTTCCTGGGTTTTGTGACTGTCACACTCTTCAACTCCTAACACGTCCAGTAGAGCCTCAAGTAGCCTTGCATCACCCCTTATAGACCTAGTTTCAACACAAAAGAGACGTGTGTAAGTTAACAACTTTCTCGTCTGTCTGTCTCTATCTCCCCCCTCCCTCGCCAGACCATAATAGGCCTAATTCAATGGCCACAGTTGTTGTTTGACATTCTCAAAGATGACAACAACTAGGGCCTTTGAAATATGATTTTTTTTTTTATACCTTGTGTCACTTTTTTTTTATTTGCCAGGAATGTGGTTGCTGAAATACAGTGCTGGCTCCTCAGCCAGTTACCTTCATTAGGCCCCGCTTGGCATGGGAACCCAGGTCACACAAGGACAGCCCAGAATAGGAAAAACAGCCCAGCCTGCAGCCAAGCTCTAACAGTGGCTGAAATCCACCAGCAGTGGGAACTTACGAAGGCCATTTAACCACTGGGCAGTGAAACACACACATCTATAGGATAAGCACCATATACGGTACAGGTATATTTCTGATGTAGCCTGTAGTATATGTGTATATTTTTCCCTATGGGCCAAATGATAAAATGCTTCAATTCCCTCCCCTCAGCCACAGTCAAAATGCTACTCTGTCCCTCTGCTTCCATAAGCAGTTGAGTAGGCTTGTGGTTACTAAGCAACCATCATCAAGTCCCACTCAGGCTAATCCAGCTATCAAGGCCAGGGTCTCGTCGTGACTGGAGGCTGATAGGCTACATAACGCCTCCCTCTCTCCCTCACTCCATCCCATCCTTCTATCTTTTGTCCATGAGGACACTGCTGCCGATAGATACTGTCTGACTTCTTCTTCTGAAGGCCGGCCAAAACTGAATAAAACATTCGTTTAATATTTTCTCAGCCTCCTCCGCCCTTGATAAAAAAAAAAATATTAAAACGTGACAAGCTACGGCGGGTGCAGTAATTCACCAAACTGAGCTCCAAGAACCTGATTTTATTGAGGAATGGCATAGGTTGGTTAAAAAACTCTCTATAGACCCTTTTCCAGTACACGACACACTGACGTCACGCAAAGATGCTCGCAACTCTTGGCAGCTGTAACAAAGCCATTGACGTCTGCACCCATTCAACATAGCCTAGATTTAAGTTTTTATTACTTCTAAACAAAATAACTTTTTGCCGTTCTCATACGCTTACACTGATGTTTCGATTCTTGCTTGAACAGTCTCTAAGATTACATTTGGTTGTGATCTTTGGAAATGAACTATTTTGGATGCAGTAGTTGTTAGCTAGAATGCAAACCCTCATTGATATAGGCTGTAGCAAAAACTAGCCAAAGAACAATTTTCCTGGTTGAAGTTTAAGTGTTTTTTAAGTAGAATTCAGTTGATTTGCGATGATGACACAAACATTATATTGATTCAGACATTCAAACGAGCCTTAAAATCCAATTAAAATCCCAAATGATTGTGAAATGCACTCATAAACAACTTTTTTTGCTGGCGTTCTATTAGAACTCCCCCTTGTTCTGCCACCAATTTGCACGTATCGCCCTCGTGCGGCTTTGTTTGTAAACACAGAAAGGGATGTATTAAGTGATTGAATAACTGTCCTCCTTCTTGACTGAGACCAGAGGGTCTTAGTATGTTCACTGGACTAGTTTCCCACTGGGCACATACATCAGTTCAACGTCTAGTTTTGATTTACATTTGATTTACAGTTGTTAACTAACCAGTTGTCAATCAATTCTCTTCAGGACTTTGCTCACAGCCTCTCTCCTCTTGTATCATCTTCACTTTCAAACACTCCTCTGGCCAACTCAAAGTTTCCTATTGATCTCTGCAGAGAGCACCTGCTATATACACACACACACACCTGCTGGCTGCCATGTTAACTATACAGTCACATAGAGACAGTAACATGCCCATTAGTATGCAGGAGATGTGGTTTTGAGTGGAAAGACTGAGAGAACACCCTCAGAAGCCTGGAGCTTGGAAAGTCAATTTGCTATTACTTTTAAGAGTGGAGTTGAGCAATGTTTTATTGAATTATTCACAATCCACATCCTGCCTGACCTGCCTTCACCTCACAGCACTCCTGTAGCATTAGTGACTTGGAATGGCATATGGAACAATGTTCACTGTGAACCCATGTAATATGTATCATTGGTGTGAACTTATGAATACCCTCGAAGGTCTGGGATAATATAATTGTAAAGAAGGACGTTCTCAAAGAACTTTCCAGCCCCTTTAATTCTCATGTTTTATTAAGTCAAAGTCAAGAAGAACTCACAGATAGAAATTAATTATACATGGGCCAGGTATGTGTTTAGTAGTGGATTTGTGTATACAGTACCTTGTGGTCACACACATGCATTATTTGTTCGGTTACTCACTAGCCTACATCATGCTGTTATCAAAGCCACCTGAAAAATGCTCAAGTATTTTATCTTTAAAGTAACAAAGCAAAGCATACAGTATGTCCTACAGGTACTTATTTTAAGTTTTTTTTTTTTTTTTTTGGGGGGGGGGGCGGGGGTGAAGTACAGATATAGGATCTTCATTTGACCTATTTTGTCACAGCAAAATAATACTTCAGCAACAGGATTTGAAGGTTTAGTTCATAATGTTGCTTGATTAGCTATTAGCTTAGGCTGTTAGCTGTTAGCTGTTAGCTGGCCAAAAGCAGACTACACGAAAAGTGCAATACCGTTAACATAACTGTTTGTTAGTGCGAGATTTCAGTGAATCTATGTAAATCACAAAGCTCTGCATTTCTTGTGGTCCAGGAAAAAAAGTGATACAATTCACATTCTACACATGTATGTATATTCTTAAATTACAATATAAGATATGCTAAACTGTGTAATTAACCTTTAATTAATGAACGCAGGCATTTGGATTTAATATTTCTAATTGTCTGCTAGATTCCCTCGCTTTGTAACACATTATGTTACGTTACAGCCTTATTGTAAAATGGATTAAATAAATAAAACATGTTGCAGTTGTATTAGAAATGAAAAACAGAACCCGATAGTTACTCTGACAGAGCTCCAGAGTTCCTCTGTGGAGATGGGAGAACCTTCCAGAAGGACAGCCATTTCTGCAGCTTTCCACCAATCAGGCCTTTACGGTAAAGTGTCCAGATGGAAGCCACTACTCAATAAAAGGCACACGACAGCCCACTTGGAGTTTGCCAAAAGGCACCTAAAGAACTCAGACCACGACAAACAAGATTATCTTGTCTGATGAAACCAAGATTGAACTCTATGGCCTGAATGCCAAGCGTCATGTCTGGAGGAAACCTGGCACCATCCCTACGGTGGAGTTATGGTGGTGGCAGCATCATGCTGTGGGGATGTTTTTCAGTGGCAGGGACTGGGAGACTAGTCAGGATCGAGGGAAAGATAAACGGAGCAAAGTACAGAGAGATCTTCGATGAAAATATGCTCCAGAGAGCTCAGGACCTCAAACTGGGGCGAAGGTTCACCTTCCAACAGAAAAACGACCCAGCACACAGCTAAGACAATGCAGGAGTGGTTTCGGGACAAGTCTCTGAATGCCCGGACTTGAACCCGATCGAACATCTCTGGAGAGACCTGAAAATAGCTGTGCAGCGGCACTCCCCATCCAACCTGACGGAGCTTGAGAGGATCTGCAGAGAAGATCTCCCCAAATACAGGTGTGCCAAAGTAGTAGCGACAAACCCAAGAAGACTTGAGGCTGTAATCGCTGCCAAAGTTTACATACCCTCAATTAGTATTTGGTAGCATTGCCTTTAAATTGTTTAACTTGGGTCAAACGTTTTGGGTAGCCTTCCACAAGCTTCTCACAATAAGTTGGATGAATTTTGGCCATTCCTCTTGACAGAGCTGGTGTAACTGAGTCAGGTTTGTAGGCCTCCTCGCTCACACACGCTTTTTCAGTTCTGCCCACAAATTTTCTACAGGATCGAGGTCAGGGCTTTGTGATGGTCGCTCCAATACCTTGACTTTGTTGTCCTTAAGCCATTTTGCCACAACTTTGGAAGTATGCTTTGTGACCAAGCTTTAACTGATGTCTTGAGATGTTGCTTCAATATATTCACATAATTTTCCTGCCTCATGATGCCATCTATTTTCTGAAGTGCACCAGTCCCACCTGCAGCAAAGCACCCACACAACATGATGCTGCTAACCCGTGCATCACGGTTGGGATGGTGTTCTTTGGCTTGCAAGCCTCCCCCTTTTTCCTCCAAACATAATGATTGTCATTATGGCCAAACAGTTCTATTTTTGTTTCATCTGACCAGAGGACATTTCTCCAAAAAGTATGATCTTTGTCCCCATGTGCAGTTGCAAACCGTAGTGGCTTTTTTATGGCAGTTTTGGAGCAGTGACTTCTTCCTTGCTGAGCGGCCTTTCAGGTTATGTCGATATAGGACTCGTTTTACTGTGGATTAAAATGCATTGTACCTATTTCCTCCAGCATCTTCACAAGGCCCTTTGCTCTTGTTCTGGGATTGATTTAAACTTTTCGCACCAAAGTATGTTCATCTCTAGGAGACAGAATGCATCTCCTTCCTGAGCGGTATGACGGCTGCGTGGTCCCATGTTTATACTTGCGTACTATTGTTTGTACAGATGAATGTGGTACGTTCATGCATTTGGAAATTGCTTCCAAGGATGAACCAGACTTGTGGAGGTCTACAATCTTTTTTTTCTGAGATCAAGGTAGGCCTTGAAATACATCCTCCAATTGACTCAAACGATGTCAATTAGCGTATCAGAAGCTTCTAAAGCCATGACGTAATTTTCTGGAATTTTCCAAGCTGTTTAAAGGCACAGTCAACTTAGTGTATGTAAACTTCTGACCCACTGGAATTGTGATACAGTGAATTATAAGTGAAATAATCTCTCTGTAAACAATTGTTGGAAAAATTACTTCTGTCATGCACAAAGTAGATGTCCTAACCGACTTGCCAAAACTATAGTTTGTTAACACGAAATCTGTGGAGTGGGTGAAAAACGAGTTTTAATGACTCCAACATAAGTGTATGTAAACTTCCGACTTCAACTCTATGATGTTGAAAGCTATGATTTTCTGAGTAGGAAACCAGTTAAAGGTTTCATATCTGTTGTCTTGTTGGACATAAAGACTTTGTGGTTTAGGGAGAACATGCCAGGAGTGTGAACACATGGCAAGTGTTTGCAGATGGAATACTTACACTATATATAGAACACTATGTGGACACCCCTTCAAATTAGTGGATTCAGCTATTTCAACCACACCCGTTGCTGACAGGTGTATAATATCAAGCACACAGCCATATATCTGCATATACAAACATTTGCAGTAGAATGGCCTTACTGAAGAGCTCAGTGACTATCAACGTGACACCATCATAGGATTCCACCTTTCCAACAAATCAGTTCATCAAATTTCTGCCCTGCTAGAGCTGCCCCAGTCAATTGCAATTGTTGTTATTGTGAAGTGAAAACGTCTAGGACAAACAACGGCTCAGCGGCGAAGTGGTAGGCCACACAAGCTCACAGAATGGAATCACTGAGTGCTAAAGCGGGTAGCGTGTTAAAATAAAAATGGTCTGTCCTTGGTTGCAACACTCACTACCGAGTTCCAAACTGTCCCTGGAAGCAACGTCAGCACAATAACTGTTTGTCGGGAGATTCATGAAATGGGTTTCCATGGCCGAGGTGCCGCACACAAGCCTAAGATCACCATGCGCAATTCCACGTGTCGGTTGGAGGGGTGTGAAACTCACCTCCATTGGACTCTGGAGCAGTGGAAACGTGGTCTCTGGAGTGATGAATCACGCTTCACCATCTGGCTGTCCAATGGACGAATCTATGTTTGGTGGAAGCTAGGAGAACGCTACCTGCCCCAATGTGTAGTGCCAACTGTCAAGTTTGGGGGAGGAGGAATAATGGTCTAGGGCTGCTTTAATGGTTTGGGCTAGGCCCCTTAGTTCTAGTGAAGGGAAATCTTAACGCTACAGCATACAATGACATTCTAGACAATTCTGTGCTTTCATCTTTTTGGCAAAGTTTTGGGAAGGACCTTTACTGTTTCAGCATGACAATGCCCCCATGCACAAAGTGAGGTCCATACAGAAATGGTTTGCTGAGATCGGTGTGGAAGAACTTGACAGGCCTGCACAGAGCCCTGACCTCAACTCCATCGAACACCTTTGGGATGAATTGGAACACTGACTTCGAGCTTATTCGACCAACATCAGTGCCCGACCTCAGTAATGCTGCTGTGGCTGAATGGAAGCAAGTCCCAGCAGCAATGTTCCCAGAAGAGTGGAGGCTGTTATAGCAGCAAAGGGGGTACCAACTCCATATTAATGCCCATGATTTCGAAATTAGATGTTCGACGAGCAGGCGTCCACATACTTTTGATCATGTGGAGAATCATTGCTTATTGATCCAATTCAGCTTTTGTTTTCAATTATGGGCAGATAAGGTCTATGTTGTTATTCAAGGTTCCAGTTGATTGCAGCGATTCTTAGATTTTAATCTGGCTCTTTCTCAGTAATCAAAAAACATTTTTTGAATAGTTGTCCAAACATATTTGTCCTGGCTCTATTGTTATGCTGCTCCAGAGTGGACACACACTGACAATGCTAGACTCCACTCACTGCTCTCTTATGCTAATGTTCAATACCCATTTCTTTCTCATTTGTCATGCTCTGTTTCTGTTAGGGGAACCGGGGTTGGTTGTCACACTTTTTACTCTTGTGTGTATTTCTCATTACCAGTATATCTTACAAGCCTCTTTTCAATATTAGGAGAAAGACCAAAGTCTTGGGTTGAAATGGAGACCTTTTTATCATCATTTCTTATTCCAATATGTTGTTATAAGCCATCAAACACACTCTGTCCACTTGTGACAACCAGACCCATCGCAGGGTTGGATGTCACACAGTATAGGGTTGGTTGTCGCAATGTAACTTTTGTAACAGGAAATTAAGTAATATAGCAAACAGTCTTATAAATAGCCTTTCTTTGATCGAGCGATATTCCAAACAAAATTTAGCATTTTTTTCCGTGAGAACAACATTAGACATTTTGAGTACATTTGTGTGTATGCGTGTGTATGTGTGTGTATGCGTGTGTTTGTGTGTGTATGTGTGTGTATGTGTGTGTATGTGTGTGTTTGTGTGTGTATGTGTGTGTATGTGTGTGTATGCGTGTGTATGTGTGTGTTTGTGTGTGTATGTGTGTGTGTATGCGTGTGTTTGTGTGTGTATGCGTGTGTTTGTATGTGTGTGTATGTGTGTGTATGTGTGTGTATGCGTGTGTATGCGTGTGTATGTGTGTGTATGTGTGTGTATGTGTGTGTATGCGTGTGTATGTGTGTGTATGTGTGTGTATGTGTGTGTATGTGTGTGTATGCGTGTGTTTGTGTGTGTATGTGTGTGTATGCGTGTGTTTGCATGTGTGGGTGTTTGAAAGAAAATATATGTGTGTGCGAGAGAGTCAACAAACCCAGATAGCACAGATACCTCTGCCCAACAGATGTATTCATGATGCATCGGGAAGATACAGTTTAGACAGCATTTGCTAAGTCTCACAGATGTGTAGAATACCTAGTACATTGTAAATTCCACAGTTCTACATCGTTTATACGTCGGCCAGTAATCAACATTCTATTCTGATGACTCGGCGACATCTTCCCAATGTACAAACGCTCTCCACACTACATATTCCCAACACATATAGACATTTCGGGCAAAGGTGTTTGTGTTTACTGGGAAGGGAGGTCTTTATAGCAACAGAACAAAAGAGTGTGGGATTTATTGGCAGTGGCAATGTTCCCGAGCAATATGGTTATAATGGAGTTGATAGTGACAAACAACCCCACATTTTATGTGAAAACCATCCCTAACCTGCCCTGCAATGCTAATGAAGATGCTAGTTACCACATGGCTTGATCAGCTGTAGCAACGCAGAAACAGGTTTGGAATGTAGCTCTCCTTTTCCTCTTTGCAACAAACATAATGTTTCATATACTGTATACTCCCACAATTCAAACATCTACCAAGAAAATAGCAAGACATCTTTCACCTATGAAAAACAAACTCCCCTCACCTCAATGTTTTGTCATACTGACATGAATTGACCAGGTGGAGGAGTTATTTTAAAGAATTCACAGATTTAAATCCCCTTTAAATCCCCATGCATGCTAGCAGATACCCATAGACTTCCAGTCATGCTAGTTAGCATTGGCTCGCAAAACTACCTCTATCTTCCATCATACTGGACACAGAGACAGAAATGGTTTCCACAAGTAGATAAAGGGCCCAATTGCCAAAATCCCAAAGTATCCAAATCAAATTTTATTAGTCACATACACATGGTTAGCAGATGTTATTGCTAGTGTAGCAAAATGCTTGTGTTTCTAGTTACGACAGTGCAGCAATATCTAACAAGTAATCTAAGAATTCCAGAACAACTATCTAATACACACTCTCCAAGTGAAGGGATAGAATAAGAATATACAGTGCCTTGCGAAAGTATTCGGCCCCCTTGAACTTTGCGACCTTTTGCCACATTTCAGGCTTCAAACATAAATATATAAAACTGTATTTTTTTGTGAAGAATCAACAACAAGTGGGACACAATCATGAAGTGGAACGACATTTATTGGATATTTCAAACCTTTTTAACAAATCAAATTACTGAAAAATTGGGCGTGCAAAATTATTGTTAACTGGCCACCCCTCATGGCCTGGTTCCTCTCTAGGTTTCTTCCTCGGTTCAGGCCTTTCTAGGGTGTTTTTCCTAGCCACCGTGCTTCTACACCTGCATTGCTTGCTGTTTGGGGTTTTAGGCTGGATTTCTGTATAGCACTTTGTGACATCAGCTGTGTGGGTGGGCCATTTCAGTTTGTCCGTGATCTGACAAACTGCTGTCCCGTTGATGTAGATAGGAGGGTGCTCCCTCTGCTGTTTCCTAAAGTCCACGATCATCTCCTTTGTTTTGTTGACGTTGAGTGAGAGATTGTTTTCCTGACACCACACTCCGAGTGCCCTCACCTCCTCCCTATAGGCTATCTTGTCGCTGTTGGTAAACAAGCCTACTACTGTTGTGTCGTCTGCAAACTTGATGATTGAGTTGGAGGCGTGCATGGCCACGCAGTCATGAGTGAACGGGGAGTACAGGAGGGGGCTGAGCACGCACCCTTGTGGGGCCCCAGTGTTGAGGATCAGCGAAGTGGAGATGTTTCCTACCTTCACCACCTGGGGGCAGCCCGTCAGGTAGTCCAGGACCCAATTGCACAGGGTGGGGTTGAGACCCAGGGCCTCAAGCTTAATGATAAACTTGGAGGGTACTATGGTGTTGAATGCTGAGCTGTATTCAAAGAACAGCATTCTTACATAGGTATTCCTCTTGTCCAGATGGGATAGGGCAGTGTGCAGTGTGATGGCGATTGCATCGTCAGTGGACCTGTTGGGGCGGTATGCAAATTGAAGTGGGTCTAGGGTGACCAATAAGGTGGAGGTGATATGATCCTTCAACTGTCTCTCAAAGCACTTCATGATGACAGAAGTGAGTGCTATGGGGCGATTAGCCATTTAGTTCAGTTACCTTTGCCTTCTTGGGTACAGGAACAATGGTGACCATCTTGAAGCATCTGGGGACAGCAGACTGGGATAGGGAGAGATTGAATATGTCTGTTTAACACACCAGCCAGCTGGTCTGCACATGCTCTGAGGATGCAGCTGGGGATGCCATCTTGACCAGCAGCCTTGCGAGGGTTAACACGTTTAAATGTCTTACTCATGTTGGCAACAGAGATCTTGGGCCCACAGTCCTTGGTAGCAGGCCACATCGGTGGCACTTCCTCAAAGCGGGCAAAGAAGTTGTTTAGAAGCAAGACGTCGGTGTCTGTGATGTGGCTGGTTTTCTTTTTGTAGTCCGTGATTGTCTGTAGACCCTGCCACATGCGTCTCGTGTCTGAGCTGTTGAATTGCGACTCCACTGTCTCTATACTTACATTTTGTTTGTTTGATTACCTTGCAGAGGGAATAACTACACTGTTTGTGTTCGGCCATATTCCCAGTCACCTTTTCATGGTTAAATGCGATGGTTCGAGCTTTCAGTTTTGTGCAAATGCCGCCATCTATCCACAGTTTCTGGTTAGGGTAGGTTTTAATAGTCACAGTGGTACAACATCTCCTATGCACTTCCTTATAAACTCACTCACAGAATCAGCATATAAATCAATATTATTCTCTGAGGCTACCCGGAACATGTCCCAGTCCGCGTGATCAAAACAATCAAACGATCTTTTAACAAAAACCATTTCCATCAAAATCCATCAGTTTCATCTGAAAATGATTACATAGATGATGATAAATAAGCACTGTGACAACCAATCCGTATACATATCAACCCCGGTCTCCCCTACCGTTCTATCTTCATTCCCATAACAGATTCACTAAGTAGAATAAAGTTGCTCTTAGAAGCTGGCCTTGTCCGAATATCCATATGTCATACTCATTTCGGCTTTGACAACAGCTCATCAATTAGATAGGGGATGCTCTACCGAAATCAACGAATAGTGGTAAACAATGCAATCATGATAGAATGTAGAATGTTTTATAGTATGTACATTTTCGAAAATAGAGTATGGTTTAAATTCCAGGATGTTATTCTCATTTCAGCTCTTCATCTAGTAGAATTTGATGCACATTTTTCCACAATGCATTAGAAGAGGTGGGCCCTAGTGATAGGCCCTACAGTGCCTTGCGAAAGTATTCGGCCCCCTTGAACTTTGCGACCTTTTGCCACATTTCAGGCTTCAAACATAAAGATATAAAACTGTATTTTTTTGTGAAGAATCAACAACAAGTGGGACACAATCATGAAGTGGAACGACATTTATTGGATATTTCAAACTTTTTTAACAAATCAAAAACTGAAAAATTGGGCGTGCAAAATTATTCAGCCCCTTTACTTTCAGTGCAGCAAACTCTCTCCAGAAGTTCAGTGAGGATCTCTGAATGATCCAATGTTGACCTAAATGACTAATGATGATAAATACAATCCACCTGTGTGTAATCAAGTCTCCGTATAAATGCACCTGCACTGTGATAGTCTCAGAGGTCCGTTAAAAGCGCAGAGAGCATCATGAAGAACAAGGAACACACCAGGCAGGTCCGAGATACTGTTGTGAAGAAGTTTAAAGCCGGATTTGGATACAAAAAGATTTCCCAAGCTTTAAACATCCCAAGGAGCACTGTGCAAGCGATAATATTGAAATGGAAGGAGTATCAGACCACTGCAAATCTACCAAGACCTGGCCGTCCCTCTAAACTTTCAGCTCATACAAGGACAAGACTGATCAGAGATGCAGCCTAGAGGCCCATGATCACTCTGGATGAACTGCAGAGATCTACAGCTGAGGTGGGAGACTCTGTCCATAGGACAACAATCAGTCGTATATTGCACAAATCTGGCCTTTATGGAAGAGTGGCAAGAAGAAAGCCATTTCTTAAAGATATCCATAAAAAGTGTTGTTTAAAGTTTGCCACAAGCCACCTGGGAGACACACCAAACATGTGGAAGAAGGTGCTCTGGTCAGATGAAACCAAAATTGAACTTTTTGGCAACAATGCAAAACGTTATGTTTGGCGTAAAAGCAACACAGCTGAACACACCATCCCCACTGTCAAACATGGTGGTGGCAGCATCATGGTTTGGGCCTGCTTTTCTTCAGCAGGGACAGGGAAGATGGTTAAAATTGATGGGAAGATGGATGGAGACAAATACAGGACCATTCTGGAAGAAAACCTGATGGAGTCCGCAAAAGACCTGAGACTGGGACGGAGATTTGTCTTCCAACAAGACAATGATCCAAAACATAAAGCAAAATCTACAATGTAATGGTTCAAAAATAAACATATCCAGGTGTTAGAATGGCCAAGTCAAAGTCCAGACCTGAATCCAATCGAGAATCTGTGGAAAGATCTGAAAACTGCTGTTCACAAATGCTCTCCATCCAACCTCACTGAGCTCGAGCTGTTTTGCAAGGAGGAATGGGAAAAAATTTCAGTCTCTCGATGTGCAAAACTGATAGAGACATACCCCAAGCGACTTACAGCTGTATTCGCAGCAAAAGGTGGCGCTACAAAGTATTAACTTAAGGGGGCTGAATAATTTTGCACGCCCAATTCTTCCGTTTTTGAATTGTTAAAAAAGTTTGAAATATCCAATAAATGTTGTTCCACTTCATGATTGTGTCCCACTTGTTGTTGATTCTTCACAAAAAAATACAGTTTAATATCTTTATGTTTGAAGCCTGAAATGTGGCAAAAGGTCGCAAAGTTCAAGGGGGCCGAATACTTTCGCAAGGCACTGTAGTTCTCTTCAAGTAGCCAAACAACAAAATTAGCCTACTTAATTGGGAAGATGCCGAATAGCAAAGCTTCTGCGGTGGTGTTAAAATGTTGGCTAAGTAGTTTTTGTTCTCCTTAAAATGATCATGAGTATAACATCATAGGCTGCATCTTTGTAAAGATACATATATTTTTTAAAGTTTTCTTTTTACCTAGTGGATTTCTGTTCTCATTGAAAAGTGTTTTTTGTCCTCTTGGCCTTCACCAGACCTTTTAAGCTAAATACTAAACAATCTTTTGATTTCTGAATGTGTGGGCATAGGGGACTTTTGATTTGAACATATGGATTGTTTTAGTTTTGTAAGCTAGGCTACCTAAGCTAGGCTACCTAAGCTAGGCTAATTAATTTATGGATCAAGCCTTAGCAGTCATTCTGACCTCGGTTCTGAAGTTGCGATTCACCCGACTGTCCTTTGTTTCTGTGCAGTAGCCTTTTAATTTGAACATTTGAATGGCAATGGTGTGTGTACTAGGCTATTTTACTTTCTTTAATATGTTACAGCACTTTGGTTTCAATTATAAATATGTTGAAATTGAACCAAATTATATTTTTCCATCTTCAGTTATTTTTAAATAGGACACATGTGATAGTCAGAAACAGCTGGGGTTCACACTTTAGAACCCTGTTCCTACATTTAAAAATAAAAATAGATTTTATCAAGCAAAACTATGCTACATTTTATCTCTGGGTCCCCCAGGATGACAAATCAGAGCAAGATTACTGAATGTAAGTACATTATTTACCTTCATTCAGAGAATGTATCAAACCAGTTGCCGCGATAAAAGTTTTGTTGTTGTGCACTCTCCTCAAACAACAGCATGGCATTTTTTTCACTGTAATAGCTACTGTAAACTGGGCAGTGCAGTTAAATTTACTCTAACGAGTGCGCTGAGAGTTGGGAAGAAAGTTCAGGGAGTGAGTGTTTTAATTAGTAAACACAACATAATACAAAATAAGAAACAGGAACAACGCACAGACATGACACAGGAACAGAAACAATGACGCCTGGGGAAAGAACCAAAGGGCCGTTAATCAAGGAAGTGATGGAGTCCAGGTGAGTGAGGACATGCAGGTGCGTGAAACAATGGTGACAGGAGCATACCTGAAAATAACAAGAATGAAAGCTTTCTGCTCATTTAAGACATGTCTATGTCCTGGGAAGTGTTCTTGTTACTTACAACGTCATGCTAATCACATTAGCGCACGTTAGCTCAACCGTCCCGGTGGAGGGTCAGCGATCCCGTAGAGTTTTTAATGCATGTCTGTTGAACTTGGAAAAATCCACCCGCACTTGGCCCCTCCCCACCTACTTAGCCAGTCAGGAGCTGTGGCATATTGTGAACTTTAATCTAAACAGTGCGTGCTAAATATTATGCAACGATGAGTGCACAATATGCAGTTTAAGAATGTAGTAAACTAGTATGGGTATTCAGACACATCCACTGATCTACGGCCAGTTTATGTGGTCCCCCGCCCATCCTCTCCCTAATGGATAAGGTTAGGATTTTATACTGATCTCATACTGAACAAAAATATAAACACCCCATGTAAAGTGTTGGTCCCATGATTCCTGAGCTGAAATAAGATCCTAGATATGTTCCATAAGCACAAAAAGCTTATTTCTCTCAAATGTAGTGCATAAATTTGTTTACATCCCTGTTAGTGGGTATTTCTCCTTTGCATGTGTAACCATTTCAACCCAGGACCTCCACATCCTGCTTCTGAGACCATCCACCCAGACAGATGATGAAACTGAGGAGTATTTACAGTTGAAGTTGGAAGTTTACATACACTTTAGCCAAATAAATTAAAATCAGTTTTTCACAATTCCTGACATTTAATCCTAGTAAAAATGCCCTGTCTGTCACGTTCTGACTTTTATTTCCTTTGTTTTGTCGTTATTTAGTATGGTCAGGGCGTGAGTTGGGGTGGGCAGTCTATGTTTGTTTTTCTATGATTTTACTTAGGTAGCTTAGGTAGCCTGGGTTTCACTGTTTGTTTGTGGGTGATTGTCTATGTTAGTTGCTTGTGTCAGCACAGTTCTCATTATAGCTTCACGGTCGTTATTAGTTTATTGTTTTGTATAGTTTGTATTCAGTGTTCAGTGCTTTCTTTAATTTAAAAAATCATCATGAACACATACCACGCTGCATTTTGGTCCGCTCCTTACTACGATCATGACACTGTCTTATGTCAGTTAGGATCACCACTGTTTTTTAAGAATGTGAAATGTCAGAATAACAGTAGAGTGAATAATTTATTTAAGATTTTATTTCTTTCATCACATTCCCAGTGGGTCAGAAGTTTACATACACTCAATTAGAATTTGGTAGCGTTGCCTTTAAATTGTTTAACTTGGGTAAAACATTTCAGGTAGCCTTCCAAAAGCTTCCCACAATAAGTTGGGTGAATTTTGACCCGTTTCTCCTGACAGAGCTGGTGTAACTGAGTCAGGTTTGTAGGCCTCCTTGCTCGCACACGCTTTTTTCGTTCTGCCCACACATTTTCTATAGGATTGAGATCAGGGCTTTGTTATGGCCTCTCCAATACCTTGACTTTGTTGTCCTTAAGCCATTTTGCCACAACTTTGGAAGTATGCTTGGGGTCATTGTCCATTTGGAAGACCCATTTGCGACCAAGCTTTAACTTCCTGACGGATGTCTTGAGATGTTAATTCAACATATCCACCTAATTTTCCTGCCACATGATGCCATCTATTTTGAAGTGCACCAGTCCCTCCTGCAGCAAAGCACCCACATAACATGATGCTGCAACCCCCGTGCGTCAAGGTTGGGATGGTTTTCTTCGGCTTGCAAGCCTCCCCCTTTTTCCTCCAAACATAACGATGGTCATTATGGCCAAACAGTTCTATTTTTGTTTCATCAGACGAGAGGACCTGTCTCAAAAGTATGATCTTTGTCCCCATGTGCAGTTGCAAAACCGTAGTCTGGCTTTTTTATGGCGGTTTGGAGCAGTGGCTTCTTCCTTGCTGAGCGGCCTTTCAGGTTATGTCGATATAGGACTTGTTTTACTGTGGATATAGATACTTTTGTACCTGTTTCTACCAGCATCTTCACAAGGTCCTTTGCTGTTGTTCTTGGATTGATTTGCACTTTACGCACCAAAGTACTTTAATTCCTGAGCGGTATAACGGCTGCGTGGTCCCATGGTGTTAATACTTGCGTACTATTGTTTGCACAGATGAAAGTGGTACATTCAGGCATTTGGGAATTGCTCCCTTGTGGAGGTCTACAATCTTTTTTTCTGAGATCTTGGCTGATTTCTTTTGATTTTCCCATGATTTCAAGCAAAGACGCACTGAGTTTGAAGGTAGGCCTTGAAATACATCCCCAGGTACACCTCCAATTGACTCAAATTATGTGAATTAGCCTATCAGAAGCTTCTAAAGCCATGACGTAATTTCCTGGAATTATCCAAGCTGTTTAAAGGCACAGTCAACTTGGTGTATGTAAACTTCTGACCAACTGGAATTGTGATACAGTGACTTATAAGGAAAATAATCTGTCTGTGAACAATTGTTGGAAAAATTACTTGTGTCATGCACAAAGTAGATGTCGTAACCGACTTGCTAAAACTATAGTTTGTTAACAAGACATTTGTGGAGAGATTGAAAAATGAGTTTTAGTGACTCCGACCTAAGTGTATGTAAACCTCCGACTTCAACTGTAGGTCTGTAATAAAGCCCTTTTATGGGGGAAAAACTCAGTCTGGTTGGTTGGGCCTGGCTCTGCAGTGGGTGGGCCTGTCTCCCAAGTGGTGGGCCTATGCCCTCCCAGGCCCACCCATGGCTGCGCCCCTGCCCAGTCATGTGAAATCCATAGATTAGGGCCGTATGATTTTTTTCAATTGACTGATTTCCTTATATGAACTGTAACTCAGTAAAACCGTTGAAATTGTTGCTTGTTGCATTTATATTTTAGTTCATCATAGATCTGTGTCTATGATCAATTCTGCATGGAGTGGGCGATGGAAAGGTATCAAAGGTCATATGACAAAGCTATTTCAGTCACATGGTCTGATGACAGCATGGTAGCTGGGGTCAAAATGTCACCTCATGTGACTTCTGCCTACATGTTACTTACATCAGATAGATGAGTTATCTGTCATTGATAATGTGAAAATGTGCGCTGATCATAGTGTCTGTGCTTATCAGAAGACACAGTGTCCACAGTGTATCTCTGGATGAACTCTGGATGTACTGTATGGAGCAGTCTGGACTGGGTCAGTTACAGCAACAGCCCACTGGGTTCACACTGGTTGAATCAATGTTGTTTCCACGTAATTTCAATGAAATTACATTGAACCAACTTAGAATAGACGTTGAATTGACGTCTGTGCCCAGTGGGAGGCTCCTGTATGGGCTGTTGAGTGGAGAGTGGATGGCGACAGGCCATCCGTTCGATGCAGCTAGCTATGCACCAGCAGCACTGCTGTTTACTGAACTCTTAAAATGAGGAGCCATTTAAGGAGCAGGTTGGGGTGGCAGCATAGCCTAGTGGTTAGAGTGTTGCACTAGTAACCAAAAGGTTGCAAGTTCAAATCCCTGAGCTGACAAGGTACAAATATTTTGTTCTGCCCCTGAACGAGGCAGTTAGCCCACCGTCATTGAAAATAAGAATTTGTTCTGAACTGATTTGCCTGGTTAAATAAAAAATAAAGGAATTAAAATAATGAGAGGACGAAATCAGCTCTTCACTTTTAGGGCAGTTAGAGGTTATTTAAATCTCTCCCTAAATCTCCCTCCTTTCTCCTCCTGAATCGTACTCCGACAAACTGCTGTTCATTTCCAACTTCAGCCCTTTTAGCTCCATTCTCTTTACCGTCGTCATTCTTACTAACTTTACTGGTGCCAACTGAAACGCACAATGCTTCCACTTCCGCCACTCTCACCTGGCCGCTCAAGGTCCTCTCCGTGATCAAAGTTCTCTCTAAACTATGTATCTCTCTCTCTCTATCTCTCTCTCTCTCACACACACACACTCACATTTTGTGGTAAACATGTTGATGTGACTGACTGGAATGTTTCACAGAGAAACGCAGCACAAACCAGCAGGTCAATGCCGGGCAGTAGCCCATAGCCTGGGGCCAGTCCCCTCCATAGTATAAAGGTGCTTATTCACTGCCAGTGTCTCAAATGTACACTTTCTGAATGAACTTTAAGTTTAAGTAGATTTGAACACAATCTTGTTGGCCAGAGACCTTGTTTATTTTGTGCTTGGTAGGTCACAAGGAAACTGATAAATCTCTAGGTGGGTCACAGCGCAAAACAGTTTGGTGTAGTGAGGAAATAGAAATATGTTGTTTTGGCTGGAGAGATGTTTTAATGCTGGAAGATCGATCTGGTTGGTACTGAAAAGTGGAGCCAAAGTAAATATTTTGTCAAGGTGTTGCCAAATTAAGGCTTTACCTTCTATTGCCCAATATATTTAACCTGACCTGGGAAAAACCCGGTCCTAACATGGACTGAACTTAATTTTGTTTGTTAGTGACATGGGGAGCTGTTTGATATCTGAGAGGCCATTATGTTGGCCAATATCAACTTACCACCATCAATAGGCTTGCAGTTCCTTCATGGGCCAGTGGATGGGGATTAAAGGACAGTAGTGTCACAGTGAAAAAACATTTAAATGTCCTCAGTCTAGAGTGTCTTTCCATCAATGATTTGAACACATTTTAACCAGAGGAGGTTGGTGGCACCTTAATTGTGGAGGACAGGCTCGTGGTAATGGCCGGAGCGGAATTGGTGTAGTTTCTATAGTTTCTATGTGTTTGATTCCATTCTATTAGGCTCCATTCCATTCGCTCCGTTCCAGCCATTATTATGAGCCGTGCTCGCCTAAGCAGCCTCCACTGGCTTTAGCCCTTTTCTCCGACTATGAGCTGCTGTGGGTCTCGTTAAAATGTTTTCATTCTTACTCTCCCAGGTGCTGAATATTTCATTGGAGCTGTGTTTTGTGTTTTCTCTCTCACACTTGATGATTCCCACAGCCTTACTTCTGGTTGGCATTCTTTGTATTGCTACACATTGCAAGGTAGCTGGCAGATACATCTACATCTCAGTCATGTAGGGATATTTACAAATTGCTGTCTTTCATCAAATCATTAACTTTCTCCTGCTGTCACACATGTTAAAGATAATCTATCCTCTTCATGCTATAATGGTTCTGTTTAATGGTATCGAAAGGTAGTAGCAGGTAGCCTAGTGGTTAGAGCGTTGGGCCAGTAACCGAAAGGTTTCTAGATTGAATCCCTGAGCTGACAAGGTACAAATCTGTCATTCTGTCCCTGAACAACCCACTGTTCCTAGGCTGTTGTTGTTGTAAACCAATTTGTTCTTAACTTGACTTGCCTAGTAAAATTTAAAAAATTGCCACAAGTCATCTTTGTTGTTCACGACAGATTTAGCCTTTCTCGTTCACGACAGATTTAGCCTTTCTCATAGAATAAACATCTAAAGCAGTTGGGTTTTAATGCTGGCTTCCTGTCAATAATGTTTATTTGCGCTGAGCAGTTTTGGTTGGTATTCTCCTTCATCACAGCAATGTTCTGCTAGAGCAAATAAACATCACAGAGGCAAAGCCGGCATCTAGAACTCTCTCTGTATTTACAAAACGTGTGTTAAAACCCAGAGCGAAAAAGAGTGAAAGAGAGACTAAAATAGAGAGAAAGAATGAGAGATAGAGGGAGAGTGACTAAAAGAAAGAGAAAGAGAGGAGGGTGGTTGAAACAAACCTGACAGCCTCACTCCCCACGACCCTGGCTCTTAGGGTGTTTATATTGCTGTTACCATGGAGACATGCCTCTCCGTTCTCCGTTATGTAATAAAGTCGTGTGAGGATGAGCGAGCAATATGGACAACCTTGAAGACTCCATCCTTCCAGGACCTCAGAGTCTGTTTTAAATAGGGATCTGTTGATATCTGTTAACAGATTTGTTTGATTCATCAATGTGTTGTTTCAGTTCAGACAGACAATGTGTTGATGTTCCCATCATCACAGCGCTAGAGAGACCTGACTTGGTTAAAATGTCTGACTGTACAGTCAGCAGGGAATGGGTTAAGAGAAATTACTCATCAATGTTTTAATGAACGGAGATTGATTCATGTTCCCAGCGCTGAAAGAAAGAAAATAACTGAAAAAGATTCAATAAAGACGAGTCTCATACCACAGGCAGCAGAACAGCAGTATTCTCCCTCTCCTGCCTCCATTACTCCCTCTCTCACCTCTCTCTCTCTCCTGCCTCCATTACTCCCTCTCTCACCTCTCTCTCTCTCCCTATTCTCCCTCCCTCCCTCTCCTGCCTCCATTACTCCCTCTCTCACCTCTCTCGCTCTCTCTCCTGCCTCCATTACTCCCTCTCTCACCTCTCTCTCTCTCCTGCCTCTATTACTCCCTCTCTCACCTCTCTCTCTCTCCCTATTCTGTCTCCCTCCCTCTCCTGCCTCCATTACTCCCTCTCTCACCTCTCGCTCTATTCCATCTCCCTCCCTCTTCTACCTCCATTGCTCCCTCTCTCTCTCCCTCTCTCTCACCCTATCCTCCCTCCCTCCCTCCCTCCCTCCCTCCCTCCCTCCCTCCCTCCCTCACTCACTCACTCACTCACTCACTCACTCACTCACTCACTCCCCCCCTCCCTCCCTCCCTCACCTCCCCCCCTCTCTCACCTCCTTCCCTCCCTCTCTCTCTCACCCTCACTCACTCTCTCTCCCGCAACCTATCCTGCCTCCCTCCTTCTCTCTCTCTCTCTCTCTCGCTCTCTCTCTACCCTGCCTCTCTCCTTCTCTCGCGCTCTCGCTCTCTAAATCCCCCCCCCCCCACCCCCCTCTCTGTCTCAGTGGGCCCTGGCTGCATGGAGCAGTCGAGGGGAAAATGTGTTACACAGAGTAAAGCAGGAATTGCATGGAAAGAGCCTTTTAATCTGACAGCAGGCCCTCTGGCTGATACCCATGAGGAGGAGGAGAGGAGGAGCAGAGGAGAAGGGAGAAGAAGAGGAGCAGGGAGGAGGTGGAGAGGACAAGATGAGCAGGGAGGAGGATAGGAGCAGAGAGGAGGAGCAGGGAGGAGCAGAGGAGCGGGGGGAGAAGAGCAGGGAGGGGAGGCAGAGAGGAGGAGGAGCAGTGAGGAGGAGAGGAGCAGGGAGGAGAGGCAGATGGGAGGAGAGGAGCAGGGAGGAGAGGCAGATGGGAGGAGAGGAGCAGGGAGGATAGGCAGATGGGAGGAGAGGAGCAGGGATGAGCAGAGAAGCAGGGAGGAGGAAAGGACCGGGGAAAGGAGCATGGAGCAGCGGAGGAGAGGAACAGGGAGGAAATGCAGGGAGGAGAGGAGCAGGGACGATTAGGAAGGAGAGAGCCAGAGAGGAGCAGGGAGGACTATGAAGGGGAGAGACAGAGAGGAGTAGGGAGGAGAGGAGGAGGTAGAGAGGCATAGAGGAATGGCTGTTGGGTCTACATGTTAATTCATACTACACGTCCACAGAGCCTCCTGGGTCCTCCAGTCTGATATGGCTTCTTAACAACCGACAGATGGCTGCCGTCCACCGGGGTCTTATGGACTGATCGTTGTTTGGATCTTCCATAGAATGTCTGTGTGAATGCAGATCCGGATGGAAATATTCCAATTCATTTCAAGTATACAGCCGTGGGAGAACGAGAGAAAAAATCACTTGGGAGAACGATTGAGAGACATTATATTCTTATTTTATTCTACAAACAATCTATTGTTATTATATCAACTTAACAATAAACAGTGATGTACGTACAGTGCAAACAATAGATTTGAACGTTAAGAGACAATCCCACACACTTGTTGTCCAAGGAGAGAGAGTTCTGTACACCACTCGCTCAGGCTGATGTTCATCTAAAGGCTAAAGGCTCATCTAAAATGAGTCAACTTTTTTAACTGCTCAGCAGCAATGTTTTTCCCATTGTGTATTGTTTTGGCATTCATTTATTTTTTAGACTAGTTTTCTTCTTAAGGACTTTGCATCAGATTAATTGCATCCCAAATGTCACCCTATTCCATATGTACTTTTGACCAGAGCCTTACAGGACATGATCAAAAGTAATGCACTAAATAGGGAATAGGGTGGGATTTAGCATTTAGCAGAAGCTACGAGACCAGAGAGAAGGAAGTGTTTCGCTGCCAGACAAGGCTCAGCTGATAACCAGGTGTAGCAGTGGTAAGGATTCACTCCATGGTACTGCATAGAAAGCTCTGCTGTAGAGACAGCTTTAAGTAGGCCTCAACAGTTTGTGGGCACCTTTTTTTCGCTGTTATAGTGCAATTAATGCATTGTTTAGTGTTGCGTAGTGACTTTGCTGGCATGTATCGAAAACATTATTGTTGAGTTCGCCACCAAGATTTACGTACTAAAATCGCCATATACGGTATAACCCTGTTTACTCTTCTGTGTTGTAAGAGAAATGATCATATTACTCATGCAAATACACATTTGCTAATAGCTGCACTTAGGACTCATATAGGCTGACAATCAATCAATATGATTATGTGTGTGGAAAGACAGCAAACAGACAGCAAAGATTTAGTTGTGCAAGTGTATTTAGGATAGTTAGGGTCATAAAGTCAGTCTTGTCTAAAACAGAGTTTGGAACATCTGTGTGTCACAACAGGTAAATGAAGGTTGGGTTTTGATTTGACGATGTCCACTAACATGGTGTGAACGGCTGCAGTGATTGCTCTCTATCCAATAACATAGACAGTGAGACAAAATCTGCCCATCAGCTCCGACGTTATTTACATAAGACAACAAGTCGCGCATTTTGTTTAGTTGAGAAATACTGCACAAACACCTTAGTTTGAATTGCTCATTTAAAAATGTATTAGAGATTTCTTGAGTTGTCTAAGATCCATTCTGAGGATTTTTAGGAAGTGAAATAGGCTCATGGGGGACAAACATCATTAATCAAACGCGGAATCGGTCAGAAAACACACCTCGAAGGCTGAAATCTCATTTTTCTAATGAGCAACTGAAGAACACAGGTGCCAATCAGCATGTTCAGTGGCTCTTTAAATTGACTACATACCCAGCTGGCACATAACGTTCTGAGAATCAGAGCTTGGTGAGAGCGTGGTTGTCCTATGGTTATTTTGTCTCACAGGAGGTTGGTGGCACCTTAATTGGGGCGAACGGGTTTGTGGTAATGACTGGAGCAGAATGAGTGGAATGGTATCAAATGGTTTCCAGGTGTTTGATGCCATTCCATTTGCTCCGTTTTGGCCATTATCATGAGCCTTTCTCCCCTCAGCAGTCTCCTGTGTTTTGTATACAACCTTCCCACAACTTTCTGGGGATGGTGCAGGATAGTTTCTTGGCTTTGGAACATTCACAGCACATTTAAGGAACTTTACAAAAAAATACACATTTTCGTGTTATTTCATTACTTTAGCAGAATGTTTCCTAAAAGTTTAAGCATGGTTACATTTCATTTACATTAAGGTAATGTTCAAGGAACGTTCTCTAACTGGTTTGACATTGAGAATGTTCTCAAATTTCAGTACAGCATAACAATTCCTACAGGTTTCCTCATGTTTCTATTTGAAGTCATGTTCTCAAATTGTTCCAAGAACGTTAAAAAAACGTTCCTTAAAAACCCCAATAGAACTTCAGTAACATTCAGAGAACGTTCTAAGAATGTTATTTAAAAACATATACATTCAGTTTTCAGCATCTACAAAATTCTCTCTATCCTCTATCAAGTGTGGTGAGGTGTATATTGCCCACACCTGATCTTAATGAGGGCTTGTTTCCTTTGAAATTGTGTATTTTTGAATAGACTAAAATTAACAGCTTCGTATGAGTTAAAAACATGGCATGCTAGCTCCAACCTGGTTGCGAATTGGACTAATTCCATGGATAGAGAACAGAAGATTATAGGTTTGAATCTCACTGATACTGTCACAATAAAAAAAAAAATATGTTGCATGATAAATGAATTTCCATGTGTCCTATCTGTACTTTGAGTTCAAGGCGGCAGGTAGCCTAGAACTTTGGGCCAGTAATCAAAGGTCTCTGGTTTAAAACCCAGAGCATACTAGGTGAAAAATCTGTCAATGTGCCCTTTAGCAAGGCAATTAACCCTAATTGCTCCCGTAAATTGCTCTGGATAAAAGCATCTGTAAATGACAAAACATTTAAAAAAAGTTAACCCAAAATCAGTTAACGGTATTACTTTTTATTTATTTATTTTATTTTTTATTTTCACCTTTATTTAACCAGGTAGGTTAGTTGAGAACAAGTTCTCATTTACAACTGCGACCTGACCAAGATAAAGCATAGCAGTGTGAACAGACAACAACACAGAGTTACACATGGAGTAAACAATAAACAAGTCAATAACACAGTAGAGAAAAAAAAGAGTCTATATACATGGTGTGCAAAAGGCATGAGAAGGTAGGTGAATAATTACAATTTAGCAGATTAACACTGGAGAGATAAACGATCAGATGGTCATGTGCAGGTAGAGATACTGGTGTGCAAAAGAGCAGAAAAGTAAATAAATAAAAACAGTATGGGGATGAGGAGATTTACCTAGCATGGACTTGTAGATGTCCTGGAGCGAGTGGGTCTGAAGACGAATATGTAGCGAGGGCCAGCTGACTAGAGCATACAGGTTGCAGTGGTGGGTGATATCAGGTGCTTTAGTAGCACTGTGATAAACTGCATCCAGTTTGCTGAGTAGAGTATTGGAAGCTATTTTGTAGATGACATCGCCGAAGTCGAGGATCGGTAGGATAGTCAGTTTTACTAGGGTAAGTTTGGCGGCGTGAGTGAAGGAGGCTTTGTTGCGAAATAGAAAGCCGACTCTAGACTTGCTTTTAGATTGGAGATGTTTGATATGAGTCTGGAAGGAGAGTTTACAGTCTAGCCATACACCTAGGTACTTATAGATGTCCACATATTCTAGGTCGGAACCATCCAGGGTGGTGATGCTAGTCGGGCGTGCGGGTGCAGGCAGCGAACGGTTGAAAAGCATGCATTTGGTTTTACTAGCATTTAAGAGCAGTTGGAGGCCACGGAAGGAGTGTTGTATGGCATTGAAGCTCATTTGGAGGTTAGATAGCACAGTGTCCAAGGAAGGGCCAGAAGTGTACAGAATGGTGTCATCTGCATAGAGGTGGATCAGGGAATCGCCCGCAGCAAGAGAAACATCATTGATATACACAGAGAAAATAGTCGGCCCGAGAATTGAACCCTGTGGCACCCCCATAGAGACTGCCAGAGGACCGGACAACATGCCCTCCGATTTGACACTCTGAACTCTGTCTGCAAAGTAGTTGGTGAACCAGGCAAGGCAGTCATTAGAAAAACCGAGGCTACTGAGTCTGCCGATAAGAATTTTGATTGACAGAGTCGAAAGCCTTGGCCAGGTCGATGAAGACGGCTGCACAGTACTGTCTTTAATCGATGGCGGTTATGATATCGTTTAGTACCTTGAGCGTGGCTGAGGTGCTCCCGTGACTGGCTCAGAAACCAGATTGCACAGCGGAGAAGATACGGTGGGATTCGAGATTGTTAGTGATCTGTTTGTTAACTTGGCTTTAGAAGACCTTAGATAGGCAGGGCAGGATGGATATAGGTCTGTAACAGTTTGGGTCTAGGGTGTCTCCCCCTTTGAAGAGGGAGATGACCACAGCAGCTTTCCAATCCTTGGGGATCTCAGATGATATGAAAGAGAGGTTGAACAGGCTGGTAATAGGGGTTGCGACAATGGCGGCGGATAGTTTCAGAAATAGAGGGTCCAGATTGTCAAGCCCAGCTGATTTGTACGGGTCCAGGTTTTGCAGCTCTATCAGAACATCTGCTATCTGGATTTGGGTAAAGGAGAAGCTGGGGAGGCTTGGGCGAGTAGCTGCGGGGGGAGCTGTTGACCGAGGTTGGAGTAGCCAGGAGGAAGGCATGGCCAGCCGTTGAGAAATGCTTGTTGAAGTTTTCGATTATCATGGATTTATCGGTGGTGGCCGTGTTACCTAGCCTCAGTGCAGTGGGCAGCTGGGAGGAGGTGCTCTTGTTCTCCATGGACTTTACAGTGTCCCAGAACTTTTTGGAGTTAGAGCTACAGGATGCAAATTTCTGCTTGAAAAAGCTGGCCTTTGCTTTCCTGACTGACTGCGTGCATTGCTTCTTGACTTCCCTGAACAGTTGCATATCGCGGGGACTATTCGATGCTATTGCAGTCCGCCACAGGATGTTTTTATGCTGGTCAATTGCAGTCAGGTCTGGAGTGAACCAAGGGCTATATCTGTTCTTAGTTCTGCATTTTTTTGAACGGAGCATGCTTATCTAAGATGGTGAGGAAGTTACTTTTAAAGAATGACCTCAACTGACGGGATGAGGTCAATATCCTTCCAGGATACCCGGGCCAGGTCTATAAGAAAGGCCTGATCGCAGAAGTGTTTTAGGGAGCGTTTGACAGTGATCAGGGGTGGTCGTTTGACCGCGGACCCATAGCAGATACAGGCATTGAGGCAGTGATCGCTGAGATCCTGATTGAAGACAGCGGAGGTGTATTTGGAGGGCCAGTTGGTCAGGATAACGTCTATGAGGGTGCCCTTGTTTACAGATTTAGGGTTGTACCTGGTGGGTTCCTTGATGATTTGTGTGAGATTGAGGGCATCTAGCTTAGATTGTAGGACTGCCGAGGTGTTAAGCATATCCCAGTTTAGGTCACCTAACAGAACAAACTCTGAAGCTAGATGGGGGGCGATCAATTCACAAATGGTGTCCAGGGCACAGCTGGGAGCTGAGGGGGTCGGTAACAGGCAGCAACAGTGAGAGACTTATTTCTGGAGAGATTCATTTTTAAAATTAGAAGTTTGAACTGTTTGGGTATGGACCTGGAAAGTATGACATTACTATGCAGGCTATCTCTGCAGTAGACTGCAACTCCTCCCACTTTGGCAGTTCTATCTTGACGGAAAATGTTATAGTTGGGTATGGAAGTCTCAGAATTTTTGGTGGCCTTCCTAAGCCAGGATTCAGACACGGCAAGGACATCAAGGTTGGCAGAGTGTGCTAAAGCAGTGAGTAAAACAAACTTAGGGAGGAGGCTTCTGATGTTGACATGCATGAATCCAAGGCTTTTTTGATCACAGAAGTCAACAAATGAGGGTGCCTGGGGACATGCAGGGCCTGGGTTTACCTCCACATCACCTGCGGAACAGAGGAGGAGTAGGATGAGGGTGCGGCTAAAGGCTATCAAAACTGGCCGCCTAGAGCGTTGGGGACAAAGAATAAAAGGAGCAGATTTCTGGGCGTGGTAGAATATATTCAGGGCATAATGCGCAGACAGGGGTATGTGGGGTTGTGGGTACAGCGGAGGTAAGCCCAGGCACTGGCTGATGATAAGAGAGGTTGTATCTCTGGACATGCTAGTTGTAATGGGTGAGGTCACCGCATGTGTGGGAGGTGGGACAAAGGAGGTATCAGAGGTATAAAGAGTGGAACTAGGGGCTCCATTGTAAACTAAAACAATGATAACTAACCTGAACAACAGTATACAAGGCATATTGACATTTGAGAGAGACATACAGCGAGGCATAAAGTAATCGCAGGTGTTGATTGGGCGAGCTAGCTAAAACAATAGGTGAGACAACAACAGCTAATCAGCTAACACAACAACAGCAGATAAAATGGCGATGACTAGGCAGAGAGGGTCGGATTAACTACACACAGAGCCTGAGTTCGCAGCTGGGACCGGCAGATAAAAAATAAATAAACAGAATGGAGTACCGTGATTAATGGACAGTCCAGCAGGCATCAGCTATGTAGCCAAGTGATCATAGTGTCCAGGGGGCAGCAGTAGATGGGGAGCAGCCACTACGCCAGCACGCGGGCGACACAGCGTTTAAAGTTAGTAGCCCGGGGCTAGTAGGAGCGTCTGCTCCGACGGAGGCCGGTTGAAGGCACAATGGATGGAGTATTCGTCAGCAGACCAGTCGTGGTGGTGCGGCAGGGCGCCGTGTCGACAGGGAATCCAAGCCAGATGGCGAAAGAGGTATTGTAGAATTTAGTTTGCTAGCCGGGAGATGCGCCTGACTCACGGCTAACTGGTGCTAGCTTCGTGGCAGTGTCATTAGCCACTATAGCCAATCGGTAGCAGCGGTGATCCGGTGCCAAGGTGCAGAGTTTACAGCAAGGATCCGGTGGAGTATTGGGCTCTAGCCGTGTATGAGTGGGGTTCGGGTGAACAGCTGAGTAGGCCGGGAGGTGGGCCTCAAACTGTGAGCTAGCTAGCTGCAAGCTAGCTGTGAAGATCAGAAGTAGTGGTCCAGGGATTCAGAAGTAGTGGTCCAGGGATTACGGCAGGAATCCGGCGTTGTTGTGGAGAGACAGTCCGATACTGGTAGACTAGCGAGTATTATCCAGGCTAAAAACAGGGCTGGTATCTGTGCAGAAGGTAAAAGCCGCTAGCAGTGGCTAAATAGCTTGTAGCTAAACAATAGCGATTCCGTATCACATTGGGTGAGGCAGGTTACCGGAAGGTATAATCAAATAAAAAATCGAAAAGAGATTGAAAATAAAATTTAAATATATTTATACAAAAAATACGAAAAATACAAAAGTACACAAGAGGATGAACAAAACACGCCTTCACTGCTATGCCATCTTGGAACTCGAAGTCTTATTGAAATTTTTTAATAAGGAAGATATTCAATAACCTCCAAATAACCTGTACTTTCTGTTCTGAGAGCATTAATAAAATCTCCTAGGAAAATTTTAAAGCAACAAGAGTAAAATGTTCTCAGAACTTCCTTGCGACCTAAAAGTAGACAGTCCTAGAACAGGTGAAATGTTTACTTCTGTTTTCATGTTGTTTAATTAACAAATGTTCAGTTTTACCGGTCAGGAAACTTCCTTCCGCATCCAATGTGAAACCAAAAACACACGTTTCCACAACTTCCAGGGAACCAAATCTGCTAACTGGGTTTTAATTAGTATTAGTTACTGTTACTCCAAATAGTAGCACGTGATATTATTGCTTTAACTGAGAGTTAAATCCGTATAGGAAGTTAGATGCTCAAGCTACCCAGCGAGAGAGGAACCAAGTCCCAGGCTCTAGCTGTATATAGTGTAAAACTCCCTGGCTGCATAATCTTAATCAGGTCTGGGAAAACCGAGACAAACGCTCCTACTATAAATATTCCAGGCTGAGAAATGGTGTGGGATTATCCCACCGCCTGCAGCCCAGGAATAGAGCTCAGACAGCCAATTTAGGAGCTTTTCCTGGAAGTCTGGCTCCCAGGTAGGGGTCTATAATTGCTGAGTGATAATTGGCAGTTAAAACTGTATCATGCCTTAAGGCCCCGTGTAAGCGCTTTAGGAAAGCAGTGTGACAGAGGCCTTGCTGACCCACTTTTCAGACCACTATACGGAGCAGCACTGTAAGGCACGTGCTGTACGTCTGGAGCAGCATGTCTAACTGTGGCTGGTTGACTGGGTGTTTGTATAAGATGAACTTACAACACAAATGTATCAGGGCACATTACTCAAAAAACAAATATTGTTGGGAAGTCAGTTATTCATCTGTGAAGTGTATGAATATCAGATGACTGTACAATATAAATAGGTTCCTCACAGTGATTTGGAGAGATAGAGCACATGGAAGAAGGTAGGTCAACAATGTATCATTCAGTGTGTCTCACCTAGAGTATATCATTCAGTGTCTCACCTAGAGTATATCATTCAGTGTGTCTCACCTACAGTATATCATTCAATGTGTCTCACCTACAGTATATCATTCAGTGTGTCTCACCTAGAGTATATCATTCAGTGTGTCTCACCTACAGTATATCATTCAGTATGTCTCACCTACAGTATATAATTCAGTTTGTCTCACCTACAGAAAATCATTCAGTGTGTCTCACCTACAGTATATCATTCAGTGTGTCTCACCTACAGAAAATAATTCAGTGTGTCTCACCTACAGTATATCATTCAGTGTGTCTCACCTACAGAAAATCATTCAATGTGTCTCACCTACAGTATATCATTCAGTGTGTCTCACCTACAGTATATCATTCAGTGTGTCTCACCTACAGTATATCATTCAGTGTGTCTCACCTACAGTATATCATTCAGTGTGTCTCACCTACAATATTTCATTCAGTGTGTCTCACCTACAGTATATCATTCAGTGTGTCTCACCTACAGTATATCATTCAGTATGTCTCACCTACAGTATTTCATTCAGTATGTCTCACCTACAGTATATAATTCAGTTTGTCTCACCTACAGAAAATCATTCAGTGTGTCTCACCTACAGTATATCATTCAGTGTGTCTCACCTACAGTATATCATTCAGTGTGTCTCACCTAGAGTACATATTTCGGTGTGTCTCACCTACAGTATATCATTCAGTGTGTCTCACCTACAGTATATCATTCAGTGTGTCTCACCTACAGTATATCATTCAGTGTGTCTCACCTACAATATTTCATTCAGTGTGTCTCACCTACAGTATATCATTCAGTGTGTCTCACCTACAGTATTTCATTCTGTGAGTCTCACCTTCAGTGTTTCATTCAGTGTGTCTCACCTTCAGTGTTTCATTCAGTGTGTCTCACCTACAGTGTTTCATTCAGTGTGTCTCACCTACAGTGTTTCATTCAGTATGTCTCACCTTCAGTGTGTCTCACCTACAGAAAATCATTCAGTGTGTCTCACCTACAGTATATCATTCAGTGTGTCTCACCTACAGTATATCATTCAGTGTGTCTCACCTACAGTACACCATTCATTGTGTCTCACCTACAGTTTTTCATTCAATTTGTCTCACCTTCAGTATATCATTCAGTCTGTCTCACCTACTGTACATATTTCAGTGTGTCTCATCTACAGTTTATATTTCAGGTGTGTCTCATCTACAGTATATCATGCAGTGTGTCTCACCTACAGATTAACCCGATGTGTGTCTCTTCTACAGTATATCATTCAGTGTGTCTCACCTACAGTATACCATTCAGTCAGTCTCACCTATAGTATATCATTCTGTTTGTCTCACCTTCAGTATATCATTCAGTTTGTCTTTCTACAGTATATCATTCAGTCTGTCTCACCTACAGTATACCATTCTGTGTGTCTCACGTAAAGTACACATTTCAGTCAGTCTCGCCTACAGTACGTCATTCAGTGTGTCCCACCAACATTTTACATCTATGTCATTCAGCATACATTCTCATCCAGAGGGACTGGGGTTAAGGTCCTAGCTCAAGTGCACATCAACATATATTTTTAAACCCTTACAAATTAATGAAAGTATGGAGGTCGTTTTGTGGCAACAGGTTAAATATGTCCAAAAAACCAACACATTCCTGAGCTTTCTTATGGCTCCTAGATATAGGACAGACACTTCAAAACCTTTTTCCTTATTTATTTATTCTTTTGCTTTCTTTTTTGCCTTTTTTTATGTTATTCAGTGCATTTCTATGGGCTATAGTAGTAAATGTCAAGTTCTACATTTTATCCAATACGTTTCTTATTTCTTTTTCTACATACAGTGCAGGGGTCCTAAAATGTTAAATCAATGATCCATGACATGACCTTAAAACAATTCCATATGTTAGCTTAGTAGAACAATGCGGCTACAAATTCCAAGAAGTGGTGAAGGCTATTTTTCCACTCAATGCACACCCAAAGCCATATTGTGTGGGCCTACTGTATATTCAGTGCATTCAGAAAGTATTCAGTCTCCTCGACTTTTTCCACATTTTGTTACGTTACAGCCCTATTCTACAATCTATTAAGTATTTTTTTTGCTCAATCTAAACATAATATCCCATAATGGAGTCGCCAATGACTAGGGTTTTGGTGGGAGGCTTCGGCAGCTCAGACCCCGTAACAGGTGGGGGAGAGACCAGAGAAGGCTCGGCATCTGACTCCGACTCGTTGCTTAATGGGGAGAACCGGTTGAATGTTCCTGACGGCTGAATGAGCGACACCGGTTGAGTTTTCCGACAGCACTTCCTTCCAGAAGCCATGAAGCCACAGATGCTGTTTCATCCTTTCCTATACTTAAATTACCCTTGCCTAATGATTGCGTCTGAAACTGGGCTTGCAGCACGGCAATCCTCACCATAAGGCGATAGTTCTTGTTCTCCTGAACAGAGTTCTCAAAGTACAGATGAAAACCTGCTCCAGAGTGCTCAGGACCTCAGCCTGGGGCTTAGGTTCACCTTCCAACAGTACAATTTCCCTAAGCACACAGCCAAGAGAACTCAGGAGTGGCTTCGGGACAAGTCTCTGAATGTCCTGGAGTGGCTCAGCCAGAGCCCAGACTTGAACCTGGTCGAACATCTTTGGAGAGACCTGAAAATAGCTGTGCAGAGACGCTCCTCATCCAACCTGAAAGAGCTTGAGAAGATCTGCAAAGAAGAATGGGAGAAACTCCCCAAATACAGGTGTGCCATGCTTGTAGCTTCCTACCCAAGAATACTCGAGGTTGTAATCGCTGTCAAAGGTTCTTCAACAAGTACTGAGTAAAGGGTCTTATGTAAATTAATACTTATGTAAATGTTTTTTTTTCAGTTTATTATTTTTTATAAATTAGCTCAATTAAATTTAAAAAACTGTTTTTTGCTTTGTCATTATGGAGTATTATGTGAAGTAGATGTTCTTTTTTTATATACATTTTAGAATAAGGCCGCAATGTAACAATGTGAAAAAAGTCAAGGGGTCTGAATACTTTCCAAAGACACTGAATGGATTCATACATTTGAGTAACAGTAGCACAGGTCCATAAATGTGCGTGTGTGATGTAAACCCTGCATGGTTCATCTGAGGTGTGTTTTTGTAACAAATCGAGCGGTGGTTTGACAGTGAGATTAGAGCAGGCAGCTTGCCCAACGATGCCACCGCAGTTTCCTTCTCAAGCGCTGCCAAAATGTCAGCTTTTATAGTGTGAGCCGTGATACTCCACTGGACTCTCTGTAATGTGTGTGTGTGGTTTGGTTTTTCTATCTTTGTGGGGACCAGAAGTCCTCACAAGGATAGTAAAACAAGGAAATATCATACAAGTGGGGGCATTTCACCAGTCCCCACAAGGAAAAAGGCTATTTTAGGCTTAGGGGTTGGGGTTAAGATTATGAGTTGGGTTAGGGTTAGTTTTAGGGTTAGGGAAAATAGGATTTTGAGTTGTGAATAAATGTTTTGGTCCCCACAAGGATGGTAAAACAAACGTGTGTGTGTGTGTGTGTTCTTCGTCTTTATGTCTGTACGTGTCTGAGTGTGTAAGGGTGTCTCTCGTTTCAGTATGAGTGTGTGTTTATCTCAGATTAAGTTTAGAATTGCCCTAGTAAAAGTGTCACAGTCCATGCTAGTTTGCTTGTGTGAGTGGTTGGGTGGGTTGGTGGGTTAGTTTAGATGACGTGTGAGTTTATAAAGAGTCCAAAAGTACAGTATGGGTGTGTGTGTGTTTTAGTGTATTTGTGCCATTGCGTGTGCCTGTGTTAGTGTGTGTGCTTACCTTGTTTGAACAGTTGCCATGCTTCAACTACCTCGGAGAGAGAGCACATATTGTATTTGTGTATAAACGTTGAGCAAGCACTATCAAGCAGCAATACAAACCCATTGTTCGATATACTGTAGCCTCGTCTGGCACCACTACGACGATGCTGTGACCAAAACGCTTTGGCTCAATCTGTTGACAAATCTGTGATGATATCCCAATGGGCTGTTCTTGTTTGCTGTACTACTAGTTTATCATGTCACAATAGTGTGATATTGTAGCTTTGTTTGTTGTTTTCGGGGAATCATTGAGTCATAGAATAAACAACTAATATCCAAACGTAGGGGACATTCGATCATGAAAGTAATGTGGGAAACCCTTTAAAACGTATTTGTTTGTAGTCTCTGGGGGAGTTCTGGGGGACATTTAGAAACTTACTCTGAGGGCAATGTTCCCTCAAAAAAAATTCCGGCACTGAGTAAATTTCAGACCTGCTGAGCCCAAACTTGAACATTGAAAATTCTGTGTAACTTCCAGCACGCGTTTACTGTGAACACTGAGGCTGTACCCACTTTAAGTTACTGTTATAATAGTGGCCATGTTGGCTACTGTGGCTATTTGATCATAATGTAGGCCTACCAGAGTGGCCTACCATCAAAAACAATGGAGAAAATGAATCCCATAACATATAACATGGAAATAGCTGTTCTGTCATTTGGCCTACAGTAGCAGCCAATGTGTTCAATGTCATCCTACATTCCATTTTGTTGGATTGTTTGATGTAAGAAACCACTTTACAATATAAAATGCATTATTAGTCCTATACCGTTATTACAGAGAATCAGACAAATTATGCTACTCTCTGCCTATTGGCTACTTAGTCAATGTGCGGGGGGCATGGTTAGTCGAGGTAATATGTACATTTAGGTAGAGTTAAAGTGACTACGCATAGATAATTAACAGAGAATAACAGCAGCGTAAAAGAGGGTGGGCAATGCAAATAGTCTAGGTAGCCATTTGATTAGATGTTCAGGAGTCTTATGGCTTGGAAGTAGAAGCTGTTGAGAAGCTTTTTGGACCTAGACTTGGCGCTCCGGTACCGCTTGCCATGGGGTAACAGAGAGAACAGTCTATGACTAGGGTGGCTGGAGTCTTTGGCAATTTTTAGGGCCTTCCTCTGACACCGCCTGGTATAGTGGTCCTGGATGGCATGAAGCTTGGCCCCAGTGATGTACTGGGCCGTACGCACTACCCTCTGTGGTGCCTGGTGGATGGAGGCCGAGCTGTTGCCATACCAGGCAGTGATGCAACCACTCTCTCGATGGTGCAGCTGTAGAACTTTTTGAGGATCTGAGGACCCATGCCAAGTCTTTTTAGTCAACACGGGGGGAATTGGTTTTGTCATGCCCTCTTCACGGCTGTCCTGGTGTGCTTGGACCATGATAGTTTGTTGGTGATGTGGACACCAAGGAACTTGAACCTTTCAACCTGCTTCACTGCAGCCCCGTAAATGAGAATGGGGGTGTGCTCAGTCGTCCTTTTCCTGTAGTCCACAATCATATCCTTTGTCTTGATCAAGTTGAGGGAGAGGTTCTTGTCCTGGCACCACTTGGCCAGGTCTCTGACCTCCTCCATAAAGTCTGTCTCATCGTTTTCGGTGATCAGGCCTACCACTGTTGTGTCATCAGCAAACTTAATGATAGTGTTGGAGTCATGCTTGGCCATACAGTAATGAGTGAACAGGGACTACAGGAGGGGACTGAGCACGCACACCTGACGTGCCCCCGTGTTGAGGATCAGCGTAGCGGATGTGTTGTTACCTACCCTTACCACTTGGGGGCGGCCCGTCAGGTAGTCCAGGATCCAGTTGCAGAGGGAGGTGTTTAGTCCCAGGGTCCTTAGCTTATTGATGAGCTTTGAAGGCACTATGGTATTGAACGCTGAGCTGTAGTCAATGAATTCTCACATAGGTGTTATTTTTGTCCAGGTGGGAAAGGGCACTGTGGAGTGCAATAGAGATTGCATCATCTGTGGATCTGTTGGGGCAGTATGCAGATTGGAGTGGATCTAGGGTTTCTGGGATAATGGTGTTGATGTGAGCCATGACTTCATGGCTACAGACGTGAGTGCTACTTGAGGACTAAATCTCTTCCATTGTTTGTTTTGTTTCGGTATGTTGCATTGAAGTGGCTAATATTGCATTGATTCAATCACAATTGCCACTGTAAAGGCAAACATTGATAGTGTTAACAGGGACAACTCTAGAACAGTGGTCACCAACCTTTTCTGAGTCAAGATCCCATTTGGTCAAAATGCAAGCCGAGATCTACTGCTCATGACTTGAAAATGACTTGACTTAAAAAAACGAAATCATATGCAACATTAACCAATTAAAAACAGTACTGTAGCAATGAGGTTTGTGCAGTAGGCTATAGGCTCAATACATTATCACCACATACTGGCTGTAATGAATTGCCCTGCCAATGCATTATTGTTCAGGCCATTTTTTTACATTGAATTTCAAAATTTGAGGTAAGCTATATGATCACGCTTGTAGTAGATCCAGTGTTGTATTGCTTGTGAAGCACAGCTGAGTGAGCGTACATTTGATCCCTCAGCGGAGGGAGAGAGAGAGCAGCAGACAGAGGGTCCACCTCTCAACATCCCTCCGCTCTCCCTTTCCTGGCTGACACTGAGCAAAAAGTCCAGCTGATGGCAAAACTTGAGCCGCACCGCATTGTTCATGCCTCATGCACAAATTCACTATGAGAAAAGTGAAATATTCCTCGATATTAAAAAAGACCCAAGCTGCTAATAATAACAACAACGCAAGCCTATAGATACACTTTCCTACTCATTCATTACTGCTGCAGTGCTTGTTGTAGCGCTGAGTGGAAATAGGAAGAACACACATTTTATGGCTTATAAAAGTGTTGAATGGAAAGTGTTGACAGTGTTGATCTTAAACATGAACTCTCTCATAAAAACGACATATCTTTGCTGTATTCATTGACAATCTCTATCTAGTCATGGTTTTAAAAGTTTTGACATCGCACAGTATCAACTTTGCTGTAGCTTCCTTTTGTTCCTGCTACGTTACTGCAGACACGGTCATCTGAGCCATCCGATTGGTCAGCGGTAGACCTATAGTGCACTTGATTTTCTCTCCAGGCCCGCAGAAAAGGCATGTTTTCTACCTTCAGACACATGAAATGGTTTAAAATGGCAACCTACCCCGCGCTCAGGGCAGCTGAATTGGGTGAACCTACCCTGAGACAAAAAAAATCATAATAGGAACACAAGGCTTTTGGCGATCAACTAGGATTGCCTTGGAGATCGACCATTCGATCGTGAATGATCGGTTGGTGACCACTACTCTAGAAAGTTGAGTAATGTTCAGTCTCCTGCTTCTCTCTGTGGGCTGATATTTCTGCACAGCAG
The DNA here is from genome assembly GCF_045791955.1 of Oncorhynchus clarkii lewisi. NCBI lineage: Eukaryota > Metazoa > Chordata > Actinopteri > Salmoniformes > Salmonidae > Oncorhynchus > Oncorhynchus clarkii. The sequence goes on from NC_092150.1 coordinate 78,707,822, forward strand.
TCCCGGTGACCTGCGCATGGCAGTCTTGGGCTACTGCTGGCATGTGCGCCAGCAGTAGCATTGGTTAGGGGACATTGAGAATGAGGGGCATTCCAGGGCATCAGACACACACACACACACACACACACACACACACACACACACACACACACACAATCACACACGTGTTTGTCCTGCTCTCCCGCCTCTAAAGAGTGACTCCATGCTGTTTGCTGTGCTCTGCTCTGCTCCGCTCCACTCCACTCCCACAGGGACGTTTCCCAATGGGTTCACCCACACAGGGAACATACTGTATTATCTATGGGTTAATCCCTACACCTCAGGTATGGTGTGGTGTGCATGTGTAATCTAGGCTTAACCTCACAACACCTTGCCCTCCTCAGCTGTTACAGTTTATCTGAAGTTATACTGCACCTCATTCTCTAACCATACCTGACCTTAATACAGCACAGTATGTGACCCGCTACGGAAAACTGAGACCCACGTCGCAAGGACACCAACATTGCAAAACGTGTAATCTTTCATGCCACCAATGAAACCTGTAGCAATACACATATCTCATAACAAGGGGATTTCCAGTTTGACATGGTGAGTAAATAGACCTACATGGAAAAGAGGAGGCACTTGCATGTCCAATACGAAACAAAGACAGGTAGCATGTTTGGGGCTGGATGATGGTTGGGGGCTGGATGATGGTTGTTATCTATAGGCTTACCTCCCCTTTCACTCTTGTCACTGTTTAACAGAAACACACTCAAATCAAATGTATTTATATAGCCCTTCGTACATCAGCTGATATCTCAAAGTGCTGTACAGAAACCCAGCCTAAAACCCCAACACCTGCATTAGGTGTTGAAGCACGTTGGCTAGGAAAAACTCCCTAGAAAGGCTGGAACCTAGGAAGAAACCTAGAGAGGAACCAGGCTATGAGGGGTGGCCAGTCCTCTTCTGGCTGTGCCGGGTGGAGATTATAACAGAACATGGCCAAGATGTTCAAATGTTCATAAATTACCAGCATGGTCAAATAATAGGTCTGGGACAGGTAGCATGTCCGGTGAACAGGTCAGGATTCCATAGCCGCAGAACAGTTGAAACTGGAGCAGCAGCACGGCCAGGTGGACTGGGGACAGCAAAGAGTCATCATGCCAGGTAATCCTGAGGCATGGTCCTCGGGCTCAGGTCCTCCGAGAGAGAGAAAGAAAGAGAGAAAGAGAGAATTAGAGAGAGCATACTTAAATTCACACAGGACACTGGATAAGACAGGAGAAGGAATCCAGATATAACAAATTGACCCTAGCCCCCCGACACATAAACTACTGCAGCAAAAATACTGGAGGCTGAGATGAGAGGGGTCAGGAGACAAACAGGAAGAATATAACCCCACCCACTTTGCCAAAGCACAGCCCCCACACCACTAGAGGGATAACTTCAACCACCAACTTACCATCCTGAGACAAGGCCGAGTATAGCCCCACAAAGATCTCTGCCATGGCACAACCCAAGGGGAGGGGGGGGGGGGCAACCCAGACAGGAAGATCACATCAGTGACTCAACCCACTCAAGTGACGCACCCCTCCTAGGGACGGTATGAAAGAGCACCAGTAAGCCAGTGACTCAGCCCCTGTAATAGGGTTAGAGGCAGAGTATCCCAGTGGAAAGAGGGGAACCGGCCAGGCAGAGACAGCAAGGGCGGTTCATTGTTCCAGAGCCTTTCCATTCACCTTCACACTCCTGGGCCAGACTACACTCAATCATATGACCCACTGGAGAGATGAGTCTTCGGTAAAGACTTAAAGGTTGAGACCGAGTTTGCGTTTCTCACATGGGTAGGCAGACCATTCCATAAAAATGGAGCTCTATAGGAGAAAGCCCTGCCTCCAGCTGTTTGCTTAGAAATTCTAGGGACAATTAGGAGGCCTGCGTCTTGTGACCGTAGCGTACGTGTAGGTATGTACGGCAGGACCAAATCAGGGAGATAGGTAGGAGCAAGTCCATGTAATGCTTTGTAGGTTAGCAGTAAAACCTTGAAATCAGCCCTTGCCTTGACAGGAAGCCCGTGTAGGGAGGCTAGCACTGGAGTAATATGATCACATTTTGGGGGTTCTAGTCAGGATTCTAGCAGCCGTATTTAGCACTAACTGAAGTTTATTTTGTGCTTTGTCCGGGTAGCCGGAAAGTAGAGCATTGCAGTAGTCTAACCTAGAAGTAACAAAAGCACAGATACATTTTTCTGCATCATTTTTGGAAAGAAAGTTTCTGATTTTTGCAATATTACGTAGATGGAAAAAAGCTGTCCTTGAAACAGTCTTGATATGTTCGCCAAAAGAGAGATCAGGGTCCAGAGTAAAGCCGAGGTCCTTCACAGTTTTATTTGAGACAACGATTAATTGTCAGATTCAACAGAAGATCTCTTTGTTTCTTGGGACCTAGAACAAGCATCTCTGTTTTTTCCAAGTTTTAAAGTAGAAAGTTTGCATCAATCCACTTCCTTATGTCTGAAACACATGCTTCTAGTGAGGGCAATTTTGGGGCTTCACCATGTTTCATTGAAATGGACAGCTGTGTGTCATCCGCATAGCAGTGAAAGTTAACATTATGTTTTCGAATGACATCCCCAAGAGGTAAAATATATAGTGAAAACAATAGTGGTCCTAAAACGGAACCTTGAGGAACACCGAAATGTACAGTTGATTTGTCAGAGGGCAAACCATTCACAGAGACAAACTGATATCTTTCCGACAGATAAGATCTAAACCAGGCCAGAACTTGTCCGTGTAGACCAATTTGGGTTTCCAATCTCTCCAAAAGAATGTGGTGTTTGATGGTATCAAAAGCAGCACTAAGGTCTAGGAGCACGAGGACAGATGCAGAGCCTCAGTCCGATGCCATTAAAAGGTAATTTACCCCCCAAGCCAGACTGAAGCATTTCGTATACAGTGCCTTGCAAAATTATTCGGCCCCCTTGAACTTTGCGACCTTTTGCCACATTTCAGGCTTCAAACATAAAGATATAAAACTGTATTTTTTTGTGAAGAATCAACAACAAGTGGGACACAATCATGAAGTGGAACGACATTTATTGGATATTTCAAACTTTTTTAACAAATCAAAAACTGAAAAATTGGGCGTGCAAAATTATTCAGCCCCCTTAAGTTAATACTTTGTAGCGCCACCTTTTGCTGCGATTACAGCTGTAAGTCGCTTGGGGTATGTCTCTATCAGTTTTGCACATCGAGAGACTGAAATGTTTTCCCATTCCTCCTTGCAAAACAGCTCGAGCTCAGTGAGGTTGGATGGAGAGCATTTGTGAACAGCAGTTTTCAGTTCTTTCCACAGATTCTCGATTGGATTCAGGTCTGGACTTTGACTTGGCCATTCTAACACCTGGATATGTATATTTTTGAACCATTCCATTGTAGATTTTGCTTTATGTTTTGGATCATTGTCTAGTTGGAAGACAAATCTCCGTCCCAGTCTCAGGTCTTTTGCAGACTCCATCAGGTTTTCTTCCAGAATGGTCCTGTATTTGGCTCCATCCATCTTCCCATAAATTTTAACCATCTTCCCTGTCCCTGCTGAAGAAAAGCAGGCCCAAACCATGATGCTGCCACCACCATGTTTGACAGTGGGGATGGTGTGTTCAGCTGTGTTGCTTTTACGCCAAACATAACGTTTTGCATTGTTGCCAAAAAGTTTAATTTTGGTTTCATCTGACCAGAGCACCTTCTTCCACATGTTTGGTGTGTCTCCCAGGTGGCTTGTGGCAAACTTTAAACAACACTTTTTATGGATATCTTTAAGAAATGGCTTTCTTCTTGCCACTCTTCCATAAAGGCCAGATTTGTGCAATATACGACTGATTGTTGTCCTATGGACAGAGTCTCCCACCTCAGCTGTAGATCTCTGCAGTTCATCCAGAGTGATCATGGGCCTCTTGGCTGCATCTCTGATCAGTCTTCTCCTTGTATGAGCTGAAAGTTTAGAGGGACAGTCAGGTCTTGGTAGATTTGCAGTGGTCTGATACTCCTTCCATTTCAATATTATCGCTTGCACAGTGCTCCTTGGGATGTTTAAAGCTTGGGAAATCTTTTTGTATCCAAATCCGGCTTTAAACTTCTTCACAACAGTATCTCGGACCTGCCTGGTGTGTTCCTTGTTCTTCATGATGCTCTCTGCGCTTTTAACGGACCTCTGAGACTATCACAGTGCAGGTAAATTTATACGGAGACTTGATTACACACAGGTGGATTGTATTTATCATCATTAGTCATTTAGGTCAACATTGGATCATTCAGAGATCATCACTGAACTTCTGGAGAGAGTTTGCTGCACTGAAAGTAAAGGGGCTGAATAATTTTGCACGCCCAATTTTTCAGTTTTTGATTTGTTAAAAAAGTTTGAAATATCCAATAAATGTCGTCCCACTTCATGATTGTGTCCCACTTGTTGTTGATTCTTCACAAAAAAATACAGTTTTATATCTTTATGTTTGAAGCCTGAAATGTGGCAAAAGGTCGCAAAGTTCAAGGGGGCCGAATACTTTCGCAAGGCACTGTACATTGTTTGTCTTCAGGAAGGCAGTGAGTTGCTGCGCAACAGCCTATTCTAAAAAAATTGAGAGGAATGGAAGATTCGATATAGGCCGATAGTTTTTTAAATATTTTCTGGGTCAAGGTTTGGCTTTTTCAAGAGAGGCTTTATTACTGCCACTTTTAGTGAGTTTGGTACACATCCGATGGATAGAGAGCCGTTTATTATGTTCAACATAGGAGGGCCAAGCACAGGAAGCAGCTCTTTCAGTAGTTTAGTTGGAATAGGGTCCAGTATGCAGCTTGAAGGTTTAAAGGCCATGATTATTTTCATCATCGTGTCAAGAGATATAGTACTAAAACACTTGAGTGTCTCTCTTGATCCTAGGTCCTGGCAGAGTTGTGCAGACTCAGGACAACTGAGCTTTGAAGGAATACGCAGATTTAAAGAGGAGTCTGTAATTTGCTTTCTAATAATCATGATATTTTCCTCCAAGAATTTTATGAATTTATTACTGCTGAAGTGAAAGCCATCCTCACTTGGGGAATGCTGCTTTTTAGTTAGCTTTGCGACAGTATCAAAAATAAATTTTGAATTGTTCTTATTTTCCTCAATTAAGTTGGAAAAATAGGATGATCGAGCAGCAGTAAGGGCTCTTCGATACTGCACGGTACTGTCTTTCCAAGCTAGTCGGAAGACTTCCAGTTTGGTGTGGCGCCATTTCCGTTCCAATTTTCTGGAAGCTTGCTTCAGAGCTCGGGTATTTTCTGTATACCAGGGAGTCTACACGGACTCCGTGTAGACTCCCTGGTATACAGAAAATACCCGAGCTCTGAAGCAAGCTTCCAGAAAATTGGAACGGAAATGGCGCCACACCAAACTGGAAGTTTTTAGGGGTGCAACTGCATCTAGGGTATTGCACAAGGTTAAATTGAGTTCCTCAGTTAGGTGGTTAACTGATTTTTGTCCCTTGAAGTCCTTGGGTAGGCAGAGGGAGTCTGGAAGGGCATCAAGGACTCTTTGTGTTGTCTGTGAATTTATAGCACGACTTTTGATGCTCCTTGGTTGGGGTCTGAGCAGATTATTTGTTGCAATTGCAAACGTAATAAAATGATGGTCCGATAGTCCAGGATTATGAGGAAAAACATTAAGATCCACAACATTTATTCCATGGGAGAAAACTAGGTCCAGAGTATGACTGTGACAGTGAGTAGGTCCAGAGACATGTTGGACAAAACCCACTGAGTCGATGATGGCTCCGAAAGCCTTAGGAGTGGGTCTGTGGACTTTTCCATGTGAATATTAAAGTCACCAAAAATTAGAATATTATCTGCTATGACTACAAGGTCCGATAGAAATTCAGGGAACTCAATGAGGAACACTGTATATGGCCCAAGAGGCCTGTAAACAGTAGCTATAAAAAGGGATTGAGTAGGCTGCATAGATTTCATGACTAGAAGCTCAAAAGTTGAAAACGTCATTTTTTTTTTGTAAATTGAAATTTGCTATCGTAAATGTTAGCAACACCTCCACCTTTGCGGGATGCACGGGGGATATGGTCACTAGTGTAACCAGGAGGTGAGGCCTCATTTAAAATTAACACAGTAAATTCATCAGGCTTAAGCCATGTTTCAGTCAGGCCAATCACATCAAGATTATGATCAGTGATTAGTTCATTGACTATAATTGCCTTTGAAGTAAGGGATCTATTTTGAGATCACCGCCATGTTTAGTTTTGCCCAACCTAGGTCGAGGCACAGACACGGTCTCAATGGGGATAGCTGAGCTGACTACACTGCCTGTGCTAGTGGCAGACTCCACTAAGCTGGCAGGCTGGCTAACAGCCTGCTGCCTGGCCTGCACCCTATTTCATTGTGGAGCTAGAGGAGTTAGAGCCCTGTCTATATTGGTAGCTAAGATGAGAGCACCCCTCCAGCTAAGATGGAGTCTGTCACTCCTCAGCAGGCCAGGCTTGGTCCTGTTTGTGGGTGTTGTCCCAGAAAGAGGGCCAATTATCTTTTGGGAGGGGCAGAAAACAGTTTTCAACCAGCGATTGAGTTGTGAGACTCTGCTGTAGAGCTCATCACTCCCTCTAACTGGGAGGGGGCCAGAGACAATTACTCGATGCCGACACATGTTTCTAGCTGATTTACACGCTGAATGTGCTATGTTGCACCTGGTGACTTCTGACTGTTTCATCCTAACATCGTTGGTGCCGACGTGGATAACAATATCTCTATACTCTCTACACTCGCCAGTTTTAGCTTTAACCAGCACCATCTAACTGGTGAGTAACCTTATCTGGCTAATTTAAATTGGGAAAAGCACAACACTCCTAACTTTTAAATATTTTATGTACACAACAAGTTTTTTGCTGATTAAACTTTAACCTTACAATACCTTTCAATATCTTTCTCTGAGTTGTCATTCCTGAGGACAGCTCTTATCAGTTGGGGACTTATTGTATCTACTATATGACTTATAGTCAACTCTGCATGTTACATGTGTGATGCAACATGTACAGTACACAGCCCACACCTGTGGGACTTCTGCAGATATTGACTCAATGTTTTGCACATGTAGGTTAAGTATGAAACGCTTGACTTTAAACACAGATCTAGGACCAGATTTCACAACCCTCAACTTATATTTACTCCATATTATTAATTATAAACCGTGTGGTTCAAGCCCTGAATGTTGATTGGCTGAAAGCCTTGGTATTTCGGACCGTATACCACGGGTATGACAAAAAAATACTATTTACTGGTGTAATTAGGTTGGTAACCAGTTTAGCAATAAGGCACCTCGGGTTTGTGGTATATTGCCAATATACCATGGCTAAGGGATTTATCCAGTCAGTCCGCATTGAGTCGTGCATAAGAACAGTCCTTAGCCATGGTATATTGGCCATATACCACATCCGCTCATTCTTTATTGCTTAATTATAAAGCTAGTGGTTTGGATTCTGGATGCTGATTGGACGAGCACCGTTCCAAGCCGTGCTGTATTGGCCATCATAGACACACCTATGCCTGCTAACAGTTCTGTATGAAAATGATCACTGCGCCTCCATAAGAATATCATGTCCATGTTGCTGTCCAAATCATCTCTTGTATTTATCTCAATGTACATTATTTCCCCTTGCTTCCAGCCTAGCATTTAGTTTGGTACAGCGGGGGTTAATATAAGCCTAGCATTTAGTTTGGTACAGCGGGGGTTAAAATAAGCCTAGCATTTAGTTTGGTACAGCGGGGGTTAAAATAAGCCTAGCATTTAGTTTGGTACAGCAGGGGTTAATATAAACCTAGCATTTAGTTTGGTACAGCGGGGGTTAATATAAACCTAGCATTTAGTTTGGTACAGCAGGGGTTAATATAAACCTAGCATTTAGTTTGGTACAGCAGGGATTAATATAAACCTAGCATTTAGTTTGGTACAGCAGGGGTTACTATAAGCCTAGCATTTAGTTTGGTACAGCAGGGGTTAATATAAACCTAGCATTTAGTTTGGTACAGCAGGGGTTAATATAAGCCTAGCATTTAGTTTGGTACAGCAGGGGTTAATATAAACCTAGCATTTAGTTTGGTACAGCAGGGGTTAATATAAACCTAGCATTTAGTTTGGTACAGCGGGGGTTAATATAAACCTAGCATTTAGTTTGGTACAGCAGGGGTTAATATAAACCTAGCATTTAGTTTGGTACAGCAGGGATTAATATAAACCTAGCATTTAGTTTGGTACAGCGGGGGTTAAAATAAGCCTAGCATTTAGTTTGGTACAGCAGGGGTTAATATAAACCTAGCATTTAGTTTGGTACAGCGGGGGTTAATATAAACCTAGCATTTAGTTTGGTACAGCAGGGGTTAATATAAACCTAGCATTTAGTTTGGTACAGCAGGGATTAATATAAACCTAGCATTTAGTTTGGTACAGTAGGGGTTACTATAAGCCTAGCATTTAGTTTGGTACAGCAGGGGTTAATATAAACCTAGCATTTAGTTTGGTACAGCAGGGGTTAATATAAGCCTAGCATTTAGTTTGGTACAGCAGGGGTTAATATAAACCTAGCATTTAGTTTGGTACAGCAGGGGTTAATATAAACCTAGCATTTAGTTTGGTACAGCAGGGATTAATATAAACCTAGCATTTAGTTTGGTACAGCAGGGGTTAATATAAACCTAGCATTTAGTTTGGTACAGCAGGGGTTAATATAAGCCTCACTGTCTGCCTGTCCAACCTCAGAAACAATGTTTCACTTTTACATTTTGATCTCTGTAGTACCATACAGTGAACTGTGACGAGACGAGATAACATTTTCTGAGCCTGTCTGAACCTTTTTCTCAGCAAGTAATTGCCAATAGAAAAAAAGCTCAAGCAAACTAAAATGCAGCTAGTGTACTGTCATTCCAGATTCAATGTTTGACTTGACTGAGTTAGCTGACATTGGCTTACTACCTAGCAGATGACAATAACGTTAGCTATCCCAAAGATTTTTATAACTAACCCAAGACAGACCAGAGCCTGTTGTTTCCAACTGGAGTAAATTAATCATAGTGGGCAGAGCCAAGCACGAGCTAGTGAGATCCTATTGGCGCATTCTAGCATTTATTTGCATATTTCTGTTAGGGAATGCCTACTCTGTGAAGTGCGTTTGTGCAATAACTGATTTCACACTTGCACTCCTATAAAATAAAATAAAAAGACATTGGCAAAAGGTGAAGTCTATAAAACGCAGTGCACTCTGTTTGTTTCAGATTGTAGATTGGGAAACAGAAAACTATATGGAGATCAAATGTTTAATCGATGAGAAAATTAGCAGAATGTCAGACAAAATCCAACCCGCTCCATCTTCTCCCACTTGCCGGAAACTGGGCTTCCCTTTTATCACAATGTTTGGTAGTGAGTGGAAAAGGCAAAAGGACGATTCACATTTATACATCCGGTAAAATATCTGTCTCATTGTTCTATTGTGGCTATCCAGTCTGCATGGCAACCATTTTGTTTAGAACAGACCACCAGCTCTTTTACATAACAACTATGCAAAAATAATTAACAACTGGGTCGTGTCTGTAGCAACAAGACCAAAATAACTAACAACCAGATTTTTTTCCAGACTAAATCGAAATTGTATTAATTGACTTATCAAAATAAAGTTTGAATGAAAATATGTTATTCATTATTATTTTAAATATGTTGGTAACAGTTTTTTAAAAGCAGTAAGGCATGTGAGGCAATGCTGTATCATGAATACAGTCACAGGTAAATTAGTTGACAAAACAACGGCATTTACCTGGGACTGTATTCATGATACAGCTCTGCCTCACATGCCGTACTCTATGGTTAATGTACCATTGCCCCAGATTGCCTTTGTGACATTGCTGTTTCGCCACAGCCATGCTTCAAGATCCGCTCCTCCTTACCTGAGTGTTTAAGAGACCAGAAACACTCCCCTGCTTAGCCTATGAGGTGTAGAGAGCTCCAGATTAAGGCATGCTATATTGTAGAGTGTGTGTGTGTGTGTGTGTGTGTGTGTGTGTGTGTGTGTGTGTGTGTGTGTGTGTGTGTGTGTGTGTGTGTGTGTGTGTGTGTGTGTGTGTGTGTGTGTGTGAGAGAGAGAGAGAGAGAGATAGTTTAGACTTTATGGTCTTCAAGATGTCTGGCCCACATTCAGAAACCCTGCAGAGAAACCTCAGTCAAACCTCTCTCTCTCAGGCAGACCCTGACACCCACTGTGTTGTGTTACGGTACAGCATGTCCCCGTACCTCTAATAAATACCCTGGCACCTACAATAATCTAAAACAAAATAGCCACCTTTTTACAAGCCTTATAAAGTATCTTAGTGCTAATCACAAAGCCTGCCTGGTGGATTGAGGTGTCTTGAGTTGTGTCAAAATAACAGCGCTGTTTTAGATGCCATTGTCATCTCCTTGATATTATGTAACCATCCTTGAGAGAGAGGATGTTAAAGCCAGACCTCTACCAATTCGCTGGAAAACAACTAACTGTGGTGGCTGGAGCAAGGGGAAGCGGTAAGGGGAGAGAGGGAGGTTGGGAAGGGGGGAGAGAGGGAGGTTGGGAATGGGGAGAGAGGGAGGTTGGGAAGGGGGAGAGAGGGAGGTTGGTAAGGGGGGAGTGAGGGAGGTTGGGAAGGGGGAGAGAGGGAGGCTGGGAAGGGGGGAGAGAGGGAGGTTGGGAGGGGGAGAGAGGGAGGTTGGGAAGGGGGAGAGAGGGAGGTTGGGAAGGGGGAGAGAGGGAGGCTGGGAAGGGGGGAGAGAGGGAGGTTGGGAGGGGGAGAGAGGGAGGTTGGGAAGGGGGGAGAGAGGGAGGTTGGGAATGGGGAGAGAGGGAGGTTGGGAAGGGGGGAGAGAGGGAGGTTGGGAAGGGGGAGAGAGGGAGGTTGGGAAGGGGGAGAGAGGGAGGTTGGGAAGGGGGGAGAGAGGGAGGTTGGGAAGGGGGGAGAGAGGGAGGTTGGGAAGGGGGGAGAGAGGGAGGTTGGGAAGGGGGAGAGAGGGAGGTTGGGAAGGGGGGAGAGAGGGAGGTTGGGAAGGGGGGAGAGAGGGAGGTTGGGAAGGGGGGAGAGAGGGAGGTTGGGAAGGGGGGAGAGAGGGAGGTTGGGAAGGGGGAAGAGAGGGAGGTTGGGAAGGGGGGAGAAAGGGAGATTGGGAAGAGGGAGAGAGGGAGGTTGCGAAAGAGTCCAGGAGGAGGCTGCAGTGGTTTATGGGCCAGCGGGGCCCTTTCCTCTCCTCCTCTGGGAGTTTACTCTCTCCTCTCTTTTATCCCGGCACCACTGACTCTTGCACATGTAAACAGCACCATTAAGCCAGACGAGACATACAAAAACACACACACACTCTTCTGGTAACCTGGTACCACTTGTTACGTCTTGTGCCCCCCATCCTCTCTCTATCTGGATTCCCAAATTTTCCCACAGGTCGAATTGGTGGAACCCTACTGGCCCTACCCTGGGCCTCACTGCCACACACATGTGCTCACGTGACACTGCATGTGACCCTGGGCCTCTATTTGATTGGTGGGCCATACTGACCCTAAGGTCAACACTAAGTCGCCTAACGTACACACCTGTCCGGTTGCTTACTGCCACACGCACACACGCACGCACGCACACACACACGCACGCACACACACACACACACCAACACACACACTCACACACACACACACACACACACACACACACACACACACACACACACACACACACACACACACACACACACACACACACACAGTCATTGCAAAAATTCTCCTCAGTCAATGCGAGACTGCTAGAACTCCCAGTGACAGGGAGCATGAGAGTTGTGCCCTCTCTTCATGGCATTCTACAGACCCAAATCCCATAGCCTTTGTGCCATAATGGTGGAGCGCCTCGTGCTCCCTAATCCTGAGGTAGCATGATATGATGGTTTTGGTTTCTAATAGCACAGTCCATGAGGTCAAACCTAACAATCAAGCAAAGTAGGACAAGCCAGCTTACATGAAATACAGTGCATAATACAATCCAGTTCAACCGTATAACTTTTAGAATAAAATGATTACTTTCAGCCCCATTTCCACAGTCTGACCACGACTATGATTCTACATGGTTGGAATGTATATATTTGGCCCAGGACCGAGGTCTATAGATGAATTGACTATATGGATGGAAAACACGGGTCCGACTAGAACAGCTTCACAGCAAGAATCCCCAGCTTCAATGTAAAGCATCCCTCCTCTGGAACCTGGAAACTGTCATCTATCATGAGTTCTATAAAGTCTGACAGAATGGATGCTTGTCTGGCGACTGTGAAAGGGAGCGAGAGCAGTCCATTTTAAGGAGATTTGACAAGTGCCAAAGTGCCAGCTCAGTTCCACGATGGATGTTACTCTCTCTACTTGAACTTAGAGAGATGGTGTGTGTGTGTGTGTGTGTGTGTGTGTGTGTGTGTGTGTGTGTGTGTGTGTGTGTGTGTGTGTGTGTGTGTGTGTGTGTGTGTGTGTGTGTGTGTGTGTGTGTGTGTGTGTGTGTGTGTGTATGTGTGCCTGCGTGTGTGCCTGCCTGCGCACTCGCGTGTGTGTGTGTGCGTGCGTGCGTGCATGCGTGAGTGTGTGTGTGTGTGTGTGTGTGTGTGTGTGTGGGAGTGAGTGAGTGAGTGATACATAGAGTGTGTGAGTGTGAGAGAGAGCAAAAGAGCACCTGCACCTTCCCCAAGCCTAGACTGCAGCTGCACTTAGTGGAGCGATCGTGTATCTTTCTTAAAAAGTTGATCTTCACAACATGAAGTAAAGATACTCAAGTTGGTCATCTGAGAACTGACAAACTGGTTTGAAGAATATTCAAGGACAATGGCACCCAAGGATTCTCAGGAGCACAGTTACTAGACATAAAAAGGAAATGGTTAAACCACGTGCTTTAAAGGGGCAATCTGAGATTGATACATCCATTGTTGGACTTTTGAATAGACTTTTGACAGCCATTGCTTCTTAAAGAATAAAACTTATGAATGTCTCATGAACTTAGTTCAACTGTCTTACTCCATCACAACCCACAATATAACCCATTTTACCTCATGTAATTGTTAACAAACACTGAAAATTGCACGCTTAAAACAATAATTTCGATCTCATGGACTGTCAGTCCTTGCATCCATAGCTCCATCTATGCATTTGAGAGTGGTTCAGTTTCTCTAGACCCATCTCTCAGGTGTTCACAAAAACAGTGGTGGGGTGGAGGCTTTGTTGATGTTTGAATCCCGGGTTGGCACTTAAAAAGCCATTACCAACCTCTGTATTTCAGCATACCGAAGGATATGAGGACAACGGCTTATTCCTAAGTAGCATCCGGTAGCGTTTGCATCATTCTCTCAGTTTACACATGAAAAATCCTTCCATTGGCCTAACCTAAATTCAAAAGGCATGTTGGGATTTCCAATTAGATGAGAATGCATAAGAACATACAGTGTACCTCATAATCTAAGTGGTAACAAACAAGTGTAATCCTCTCCATGCACTCTGTGCTAAGTACTAAGCTGTCTGATCACCACGCTGTTCATTATTCCACTGTGTTTACTGATTGTTTCTGTCCAGGAAGTGGCATACTCAGCTCTACTGCGATGGAGAGATGTGACAGGGCACTCATCACTCATCTCCAGGAAGTGGCAGACTCAGCTCTACTGCGATGGAGGGATGTGACGGGGCACTCATCTCGCTTCACACAACTTCCCACACATCCTCCCACAGTTGTATTACTTAATTATTTATTTATTTTACTCTCTTTCTTTCTTGAAAGTATGTGGAAAAAATGTTGATTCAACCAGTTGGGTGCCCAGGAGGTTATTTTTTCTTCTCTTTCGAGGATTTCAATGATTTCAAGGATACTTGGCCCAGGGAGCCAAGGCCTATAGATGATTCCACTGCATAGATAAAAAACATATGTCTGACTAGAGGGCCCAGAAACCACGGCTTCCATGTAAACCCTGTTTTATCCATTCTTTATCTTTAGAACATTTCGACTGTTTCGTGGTTTTTGAGGATTCCATTCCATAAAACCAGAATTCCCTTGAAATCCTTGTTTACTGTTATTCTTTTCAGGACTTTTTCTAATCTGTTATGACCCGGTGGTTGGGGATCAAGGCAGTAGTGGTGGAGAAGAGAAGGAGAAGAGAAGTGGTCAGCCAAAGAGGGAAAAGGACATTTAATGTTAACAATATGCATGGAAACACTGATTGGCCGTGTCTGAATACTGTCTTGCCTACTACTTACTAAAACTACATACTGTGTATTAATCATACTACATAATATTAAGAACATACTATTTTGTGAAATCTTATGAAATCTTGTGAAATCTTATGCATTAAGCAGTAAACAACAAATATCAACATACATATACGTACATCCATACTGAGAAGGCAACATCTAATGTGCAATCGCACTTGCTCCCCGCCATTCGTTCATTTTTGTAGAGCGTGTCCCATATTCTGATTATCAGCTACTGACAAACACACTTGAAGAAAATCCTAAATTAGTATGACATCCTGGCATTTAAAGGACCCCTCAGAGGAAGTTGTCGCCACTATTTAGACGTAATTGCCTGTCCTAGAGAGGAAATGCACGTTTAGGTTCAACTTCCAGGGAATGACAGAAGCTACTTAAGCATATTTACGAATTGGGTTTTGGGAATTTCCATGTGGAGTTGATGAACATTAACAAATAGGGCACTGACCGCTGTCACTGTAGCTAGCTAGCATGCTATCCTTATTTAGATAGTTAGCTAACTTGCTAACCTTAGCGTTGACTTTGCCATCTATTGTTATCTCTAAAATTTTCCGTAAATTGCGGCCGCGAATCCGCCATAGAAATTGTTCGAAAGAATAAGATGACGCTCCGGTAATATGGATAACTATTAAAAGATAGAATATGCTTTTTTCTACATTGTAATGGACACGGTGCAACCTTTGGTAGGTAGGCTGCTGACAGGCTATGGCTGCAGTACAGAGTTAACTTTAGGGTTAGGACTAGGATTAGGGTTAAGGAGTCAATAGTAGAAGAGTGGCTTTCAAATGACATTATTGTTGATCAGATGTTTGATCATTAGGCTTTTTTTCTGCTGAACCATATGGTCTATCCACTAGAAAGTAATTGACAATATGGACACAGATAGGGGGCGGAAGGTTGCTGGTTCAAACCCCATGCCGGGCGATGGGAATGGAACTGGCAGCTAGAAGGCTGCTATTCTCTGACTCCATGTACCATCTCCTGCCGTTGTGCCCTAGAGTAAGACAGTTAACACTCCACAATCCAATTGCGCTGCACTGTGCCTCCTAATGTGTTTGTGTGTGTATCCGGAGGTGTTGGGAAAGGCCGAAGACAAATTTTTGTTCTAACCAATGGACAATGAATTATAATTAAAGTACACATTCTCAATGTTTCCATTGATTTGCATCTGTTACTTACCATAGTTTCAGAAAACTGCCATAACTTTAGTAAATTACAGGGAGCTTTGTAACCCTAGAAACAGCTGTTTCCTGAGGAGAAGTCCAACACAGGGACCCCGGTTCTCAGGTACACTTACCCTTGTTCCAGGCCCATGCATTCTCTTTCAGCATGTTCCTATAATTTAAACAGATCATAGCAGCTTGATGTCCTGGCAATGATGGCTAGAAAATCCATGATATATTTTGGATCAGGATATAATCACATTTCATATAGTAGCTCCACAGATCCAGTGTACTGTATAGCCTAAGACAGAGGAGGCTGACACACATCGTTGATGGATTGTGGTTCAGGGTGAGTTCTATACTGATACACATCTGAGCGATCTGATACATCCTCATTAGGGATTTGTCATTTACACAAGTGTTTGTAATTTTCCTGATCTGTTTTCTCCGTCTGATTTATGGAGGTATGGAGTCTCTCTGAGTTCAGACACAGCTCACTGGCGGTACGATACTGGCCTCTGGTCTCAGCTCTGCTCCGGGGAACTCTTGGCTTATTACAAGAGCATAAGTCTAACAAACTAACATAAATTGTTCAATGTGAAACCTTAGCCTGCCGATCGGATGAAGTCTGGGCCTTTAATGCTCCAAAGACTGGTCTCTGCCACAAAAAGTGTTGACAGTGGGGATGAGGAATGAATTGTGGAATAGGTTCAATACAGTAATACCCTAAACTGTTATGACCAGCTTTATGTTCTTGACTATACATGTTGGAACTAATTACACTATCATGTTCAAATGATAATAATTTATAAGGATCACAATTTTCATATTATTTTATATTTCTCAAAGACCATTTAAACGGGCAGTGCCGTCAACAATGAGAATTTCCCGTTTTTTGTATGATATTTCCACACTATGAGCTTGAAATAACACTCTGGAATTGTGAAAATTATGATATAATACCAATTTAGTGTAAGAGCTTTAGGACAACAAAACAAGTCTGATAATAAAGGCTTTTCAGGTTGGTTTTTGTCCCACAGCATGACATCACTGTAGCGATGTGCGCTGAGAGTCGTGAAGCAAGTTCAGGGAGTGTTTTAAATAAACACAACATAATACAAAATAAGAAACACGAACAACTAACAACTAACAGACATGACACTGGAACAGAAACAATAACGCCTGGGGAAGGAACCAAAGGGAGTGACAGCCTGGTGACCTAGAGGCCGGAGAGGGAGCACACCTGTCAACATTATTAATCGCAACCTGGTGTCACTCCTTTGGTTCCTTCCCCAGGCGTTATTGTTTCTGTTCCAGTGTCATGTCTGTGTGTTGTTCGTGTTTCTTATTTTGTATTATGTTGTGTTTATTTATTAAAACACTCACTCCCTGAACTTGCTTCCCGACTCTCAGTGCACATCGTTACAGAATAATACCTCACCTAAAGGAAGCATTAGGGAGTTTTTTGTTTTTGTTTTATTTTTTACATTTTTGTATCAGTGTAAATGAGATCGGGTCTGGGAGCCGCTACAGGCTCTCATGCCTCAGCCAGATCGCCAGGCTCCCATGCCTCCGCCGGCTCGTAAGGCTCTCATGCCTCAGCCGGATCACCTAGCTCCGATGTCTCAGCCGGCTAGTCGGGTTTTCATGCCTCAGCCAGCTCATCGGGATTTCATGCCTCCATCGGCTCATCAAGCTCCCCTGCTTCCACCGGCTCGTCGGGCTCTCATGCCTCAGCCGGATCGCCAGGCTCCCATGCCTCCGCCAGCTCGTCAGGCTCTCATGCCTCAGCTGGATCGCCAGGCTCCCCTGCTTCCACCGGCTCGTTGGGCTCTCATGCCTCGGCAGGTTCCCACGCCTCAGCTGACGTGACAGGATCCCGCACTTCAGCACTCACTCCCTGTACCTGCTTCCCGACTCTCAGCGCACTCGTTACAATCCCAATCTGAGGGGTAAGCGGGGTACACTCGTTACAATCCCAATCTGAGTGGTAAGCGGGGCACACTCGTTACAATCCCAATCTGAGGGGTAAGCGGGGTACACTCGTTACAATCCCAATCTGAGTGGTAAGCGGGGTACACTCGTTACAATCCCAATCTGAGGGGTAAGCGGGGTACACTCGTTACAATCCCAATCTGAGGGGTAAGCGGGGTACACTCGTTACAATCCCAATCTGAGTGGTAAGCGGGGCACACTCGTTACAATCCCAATCTGAGGGGTAAGCGGGGTACACTCGTTACTGTCACAATCTGAGGGGTAAGCGGGGTACACTCGTTACAATCCCAATCTGAGGGGTAAGCGGGGTACACTCGTTACAATCCCAATCTGAGGGGTAAGCGGGGCACACTCGTTACAATCCCAATCTGAGGGGTAAGCGGGGTACACTCGTTACAATCCCAATCTGAGGGGTAAGCGGGGCAGGTTCTAGAGCAGTGATAGGCAACTGGCAGCCAGTACCAGTCTAAACTTAACCATGCTGGTTCAGTGTGCCTTGAACTCTAAATAAGTCACTGACAATGTAACCAGCAAAGCACCATCACACCTCCTCCTCTCCCTGCTTGTGTGGGAACCACAAATGCGGAGATCATCTTTTCACCTACTCTGTGCATTTCAAAGACACGGCGGTTGGAACCAAAAATCTTTTTTTTTTACTCAAGACCAAAGGACAGATTTCCACCGGTCTAATGTCCATTGCCCATGTTTCTTGTCCCAAGACATTCTCTTTAAGGCCTCCCGGGTGGCGCAGTGGTTAAGGGCGCTGTACTGCAGCGCCAGCTGTGCCATCAGAGTCCCTGGGTTCGCGCCCAGGCTCTGTCGTGACCGGGAGGTCCATGGGGCGACGCCCGGGTTAGGGAGGGCTTGGTCGGTAGGGGTGTCCTTGTCTCATCGCTCACCAGCGACTCCTGTGGCGGGCTGGGCGCAGTGTGCGCTAACCAAGGTGGCCAGGTGCACGGTGTTTCCTCCGGCGCATTGGTGCGGCTGGCTTCCGGGTTGGATGCGTGCTGTGTTAAGAAGCAGTGCGGCTTGGTTGGGTTGTGTATCGGAGGACGCATGACTTTCAACCTTCGTCTCTCCCGAGCCCGTACGGGAGTTGTAGCAATGAGACAAGATAGTAGCTAATACAACAATTGGATACCACGAAATTGGGGAGAAAAAGGGGTAAAATTCAAAAAAACAAACAAAAAAAAAAAGAATTCTCTTTATTTTTATTGGTGTCCTTTAGACTTATTTGCAGCAATTTGACCATGAAGGCCACAGTCTCCTCTGAACACTTGATGTTGCGATGTGTCTGTTACTTGAACTCTGTGAAGCATTTATTTGGACTGCAATTTCTGAGGCTGGTAACTCTAATGAACTTATCCTCTGCAGCAGAGATAAGTCTGGGTCCTCTTTTCCTGTGGCGGTCCTCATGAGAGCCAGTTTCATCATAGTGCTTGATGGTTTTTGTCGTTTCTCTTTGCTTATTTGAGCTGTTCTTGCCATAATATGGACTTGGTCTTTTACCAAATAGGGATATTCTCTGTATACCAACCCTACCTTGTCACAACACAACTGATTAGCTCAAACGCATTAAGGAAAGAAATTCCACAAATTCACTTTTAATAAGTCACACCTGTTAATTAAAATGCTTTCCAGGTGACTACCTCATAAAGCTGGTTGAGAGAATGCCAAGAGTGTGCAAAGCTGTCATCAAGGCAAATGGTGGCTATTTGAAGAATCTCAAATATAAAATATATTTAGATTTCTCTAACACTTTTTGTGTTACTACATGATTCCACATATATGTTATTTCAACCCCTTGAATGAGTAGGTGTTCTAACATTTTGGACCGGTAGTGTCAGTATTCAGACTCTTTACTCAGTATTTTGTTGAAGCACCTTTGGCAGCGATTACAGCATCGAGTCTTCTTGAGAATGATGCTACAAGTTTGGCACACCTGTATATGTGGAGTTTCTCTGCAGATCCTCTCAATCTCTTTCAGGTTGGATGGGGAGCGTCGCTTGGACAGCTATTTCTAGGACTTTCCAGAGATGTTCGATCGGGTTCAAATCCGTGCTCTGGCTGGGCCACTCAAGGACATTCAGAGACTTATCCCGAAGCCACTCCTGCTTTGTCTTGCCTGTGTGCTTAGGGTTGTTCTCCTGCTGGAAGGTGAACCTTCGCCCCACTCTGAGGTCCTGAACAGGTTTTTATCAAGGATCTCTGTCTGTACTTTGCTACGTTCATCTTTCGCTTGATTCTGACTACTGTCCCAGTCTCTGTTGCTGAACAACATCCCCACAACATGATGCTGCAGCCACCATACTTCACTTTAGGGATGGATTGGGTGGTTGTTGTCCTTGATGATCTTTTTGGCCTTCCTGTGACATCGGGTGCTGTAGGTGTCCTGGAGGGCGCTCTTGCTCCTTCTTTACCACACTGTATGTGTGGGTGGGCCATTTCAGTTTGTCAGTGATGTGTATGCCGAGGAACTTGAAGCTTTCGATCTTCTCCGATGCGGTCCAGTTGATGTGGATAGGGGGGTGCTCCCTCTGCTTTTTCCTGAAGTCCACGATCAGCTCCTTTGTTTTTCTGGCACCACACTGCCAGAGCCCTCACCCCCTCCCTGTCGGCTGCCTCGTCATTGTTGGTAATCAAGCCTAATACTGTTGTGTTGTCTGCATTCTTGATGATTGAATTGGAGGCGTGCGTGGCCATGCAGTCATGGAGTACAGGAGGGGCGCGCACCCTTGAAGGGCCCAAGTGTTGAGGATCAGCAAAGTGGAGGTGTTGTTTCCTACCTTCAGTACCTGGGGGTGGCCCATCAGGAAGTCCAGGATCCAGATTCACAGGGCGGTGTTCAGACCCAGGGCCTCGAGCTTAATGATGAGCTTGGAGGGAACTATGCTGTTGAATGCTGAGCTATAGTCAATTAATAGCATTTTTACATAGGTATTCCTCTTGTCCAGATGGGATAGGGCAGTGTGTAGTGCGATGGATCATCTGCTGATCTATTGGGGCGGTAAGGAAATTGAAGTGGGTCTAGGGTGTCAGGTAAGGTAGAGGTGATATGATCCTTGACTGGTCTCTCAAAGTACTTCATGATGACAGAAGTGAGTGGTACAGGGCAATAGTCATTTAGTTCAGTTACCTTAACTTTCTTGAGACCAGGAACAATGGTGGCCATCTTGAAGCATGTGGGGACAGTAGACTGGGATAGGGAGATATTGAAAATGTCCGTAAACACTCCAGCCAGCTGGTCTGTGCATGCTCTGAGGACGCAGCTAGGGATGATGTCTGGGGCGGTAGCTTTGCGAGGTTTAACACACTTAAATATCTTACTCACCACGTCGGTGGCACTGTGTTATACTCAAAGCGGGCGACGAAGGTGTTTAGCATGTCTGGAAGTAAGACGTCGGTGTCCGCGACATTGCTGGTTTTCCTTTTGTAGTCCGTGATTGCCACATACGTCTCGTGTCTGAGCCGTTGAATTGTGACTCCACTTTGTCTCTATATTGACGTTTTGCCAGTTTGATTGTCTTACAGAGGCAATAAAAACACTATTTGTATTCGGCCCTATTCCCAGTAACCTTGCCATGGTTGAAAACTTTCAGTTTTACACAATTTTATTGTGAGTTACTGTATTCTAGGTCAGGTGAACAAAATGACTTGAGTTCCTGTATGTTATCACAATCACACCATGAGTAATTAATCATAAAACACACACACATGCCCTTCTTCTTCCTGGAGAGATATTTATTCCTGTCTGCGTGATTAACTGAGAACCCAACTGGCTGTACGGACTCAGACAATATATCCTGAGAGAGCCATGTTTCCATGAAACATAGTATGTTCCAATCCCTGATGTCTCCATGGAAGGAAATCCTCGCCGTCAGTTCGTCAACTTTGGGATGGGATTGATACAACATGCAATACATATTTATTTTGCAGTGGATGCATCTCAATCCACCGCATCCGGCAGTGTTGCACTTCCACATCTGCGGTGAAAGATGGCAGAGCTAGAGCGGTGTTTGTCAGAGCTAAACATATGTAGCGTCCGAACGGTTTGACCTATATTAATTATTATTACCCCTCTATGTAAAGTTTAGATGCTGTTCGTGCAAGTCTTTGCTCTATGACCCCCACAAGTCCCACGGGACAAGCAATGAAGGTAACCGGTATTGGATTAAAAAAAACAAATGGATGTATGAATATAGCTTCGTGCCTACCCCCAAAAAGGGTTAAATAGGTGTAAAAAATAAAAGTTATATTTCCTGATCCACAGTATGACCATCTTAAAATACTTCCATATGTCAGTTTAGCACCCCCACCCTACCACCCTTTGGGGGTTATTACCAATGCATTCATGTGCTTTGAATAAAATCTCCAACAATTGATATATCATTTATAGATGAACTGGAGCCAGAGACCCCGAGGAGAGCGGTGATATTAATATACGGTTTAATGTAAGGCATGGTTTCATTTTATGGAGCATATCAGATGAAAATGGATAGGCCTCCACCACTACTTCTGAGACTGCCACTGGAGGTAGACATTCACTATACAGTGTAATATATCATATATTGTGTTACACTACAAAACAGACTTTATGAAACTTAAACAAAGGTGCAAAGAGATGCTTTAGGAGAACCCTGACTATAAACTATACTCACTAAAAAAAGAAATGTCCTCCCACTGTCAACTGCGTTTATTTTCAGAAAACTTAACATGTCTAAATATTTGTATGAACATAACAAGATTTAACAACTGAGACATGAACTGAATAAGTTCCACAGACATGTGACTAACAGAAATTGAATAATGTGTCCCTGAACAAAGGGGGGGTCAAAATCAAAAGTAACAGTGTGTGGCCACCAGCTGCATTAAGTACTCCAGTGTATCTTCTCCTCATGGACTGCACCAGATCTTGCTGTGAGATGTTACCCCACTCTTCCACCAAGGCATCTGCAAGTCACCAGACATTTCAGGGGGGAATGGCCCTAGCCCTCACCCTCTGATCCAACAGGTCCCAGACGTGCTCAATGGGATTGAGATCCGGGCTCTTCGCTGGCCATGGCAGAACATTGACATTCCTGTCTTGCAGGAAGTCATGCACAGAATGAGCAGTATGGCTGGTGGCGTTGTCATGCCAGAGGGTCATGTCAGGATGAGCCTGCAGGAAGGGAACCACGTGAGGGAAAGCACAGCATTGAGATTGCCTGCAATGACAACAAGCTCAGTCCGATGATGCTGTGACACACTGCCCCAGACCATGATGGACCCTCCCCCTCCAAATCTATCCCGCTCCAGAGTACAAGCCTCGGTGTAACGCTCATTCCTTTGACGATAAACGCGAATCCGACAATCACCCCTGGTGAGACAAAACCACAACTCGTCAGTGTAGAGCACTTTTTGCTAGTCCTGTCTGGTCCAGTGACAGTGGGTTTGTGCCCATAGGCGACGTTGTTGCCGGTGATGTCTGGTGAGGACCTGCCTTACAACAGGCCTACAAGCCCTCAGTACAGCCTCTCTCAGCCTATTGCAGACAGTCTGAGCACTGATGGAGGGATTGTCCGTTCCTGGTGTAACTCGGGCAGTTGTTATTGGCATCTTGTGCCTGTCCCGCAGGTGTGATGTTCGGATGTACCGATCCTGTGCAGGTGTTGTTACACGTGGTCTGCCACTGCGAGGACGGTCAGCTGTCCATCCTGTCTCCCTGTAGCACTGTCTTAGGCGTCTCACAGTACGGACATTGCAATTTATTGCCCTGGCCACATCTGCTGTCCTCATCCCTCTTTGCAACATGCCTAAGGCACGTTCACGCAGATGAGCAGGGACCCTGGGCATCTTTCTTTTGGTGTTTTTCAGAGTCAGTAGAAAGGCCTCTTTAGTGTCCTAAGTTTTCATAACTGTGACCTTAATTGTCTACCATCTGTAAGCTGTTAGTGTCTTAACAACCGTTCCACAGGTGCATGTTCATTCATTGTTTATGGTTCATTGAACAAGCATGGGAAACAGTGTTTAAACCCTTTACAATGAAGATCTGTGACGTTATTTGGATTTTTACTAATTATCTTTGAAAGACAGGGTCCTGAAAGAGGAATGTTTCTTTTTTAGTTTATATAAACCATGTCTCTCAAGAATATATTACTTTTACTACAGGACATAAAAATAATATAATTTCATGATTCATTATTCAGTAGGGAAAAAACGGGTGCTGGAATACTAATTAGTAGTAACGTTACTGCTTGAAATATCCACAGTTGTATTCATGTGTTATTTTAACCAGTACATCAACTTGGGTGTTACGGTGCGTGAATGAGGACCCAAAAGCGAATTAACTTAAACAGAGCTTCTTTAATTACCAAACATAGGTAGGCTCAGACGGGCCGGCAGATTCCGACAGGACAAGACAAGGTTACAGCAAACATGACGACAGTCTGGTTCAGGCATGAAACACAACAAACAAGAATCCGACAAGGACAGGAACAAAAACAGAGAGAGATATAGGGACCTAATCAGAGGGAAAAAGGGAACAGGTGGGAAACGGGGTGACGAGGTGGTTAGGAGGAGACAAGGCACAGCTGGGGGAAAGAGGGGGAGAAAAGGTAACCTAACAACGACCAGCAGAGGGAGACAGGGTGAAGGGAAAGGACAGAGACAAGACACAACATGACAGTACATGACAGTACCCCCCCACTCACCGAGCGCCTCCTGGCGCACTCGAGGAGGAAACCTGGCGGCAACGGAGGAAATCCTCGATCAGCGCACGGTCCAGCACGTCCCGAGAGGGAACCCAACTCCTCTCCTCAGGACCGTACCCCTCCCAATCTACGAGGTACTGGTGACCACGGCCCCGAGGACGCATGTCCAAAATTCTACGGACCCTGTAGATGGGTGCGCCCTCGACAAGGATGGGGGGGGGGGGGGGGGAGACGAGCGGGGGCGCGAAGGACGGGCTTGATGCAGGAGACATGGAAGACCGGGTGGACGCGACGAAGGTATCGCGGAAGAAGAAGTCGAACTGCGACAGGATTAATGACCCGAGAAATACGGAACGGACCAATGAACCGCGGGGTCAACTTGCGAGAAGCCGTCTTAAGGGGAAGGTTCTGAGTGGAGAGCCAAACTCTCTGACCGCGACAATATCTAGGACTCTTAGTTCTACGCTTATTAGCAGCCCTCACAGTCTGCGTCCTATAACGGCAAAGTGCAGACCTGACCCTCTTCCAGGTGCGCTCGCAACGTTGGACAAAAGCCTGAGCGGAGGGGACGCTGGACTCGGCGAACTGAGATGAGAACAGCGGAGGCTGGTACCCGAGGCTACTCTGAAAAGGAGATAGCCCGGTCGCAGACGAAGGAAGCGAGTTGTGGGCGTATTCTGCCCAGGGGAGCTGTTCTGACCAAGACGCAGGGTTGCGAAAAGAAAGACTGCGTAAGATGCGACCAATAGTCTGATTGGCCCGTTCTGCTTGACCGTTAGACTGGGGGTGAAAGCCGGAAGAGAGACTGACGGAAGCCCCAATCAAACGGAAAAACTCCCTCCAAAATTGAGACGTGAATTGCGGACCTCTGTCCGAAACGACGTCTGACGGAAGGCCATGAATTCTGAAAACATTCTCGATGATGATTTGTGCCGTCTCTTTAGCAGAAGGAAGCTTAGCAAGGGGAATGAAATGAGCCGCCTTAGAGAACCTATCGACAACCGTAAGAATAACAGTCTTCCCCGCTGACGAAGGCAGTCCGGTGACAAAATCTAAGGCGATGTGAGACCACGGTCGAGAGGGAATAGGAAGCGGCCTGAGACGGCCAGCAGGAGGAGAGTTACCGGACTTAGTCTGCGCGCAGACCGAACAAGCAGCCACGAAACGACGCGTGTCATGCTCCCGGGTGGGCCACCAAAAACGCTGGCGAATGGAAGCAAGCGTACCCCGAACGCCAGGGTGGCCGGCTAACTTGGCAGAGTGAGCCCACTGAAGAACGGCCAGACGAGTAGGAACGGGAACGAAAAGAAGGTTCCTAGGACAAGCGCGCGGCGACGGAGTGTGAGTGAGCGCTTGTTTTACCTGCCTCTCAATTCCCCAGACAGTCAACCCGACAACACGCCCCTCAGGGAGAATCCCCTCGGGGTCAGTGGAGGCTACTGAAGAACTGAAGAGACGAGACAAAGCATCAGGCTTGGTGTTCTTAGAGCCCGGACGATAAGAAATCACGAACTCGAAACGAGCGAAAAACAGCGCCCAACGCGCCTGACGCGCATTAAGTCGTTTGGCAGAACGGATGTACTCAAGGTTCCTATGGTCAGTCCAAACAACAAAAGGAACGGTCGCCCCCTCCAACCACTGTCGCCATTCGCCTAGGGCTAACCGGATGGCGAGCAGTTCGCGGTTACCCACATCATAGTTACGTTCCGACGGCGACAGGCGATGAGAAAAATACGCGCATGGGTGGACCTTGTCGTCAGAGAGGGAGCGCTGAGAAAGAATGGCTCCCACGCCCACCTCTGACGCGTCAACCTCGACAACGAACTGTCTAGAGACGTCAGGTGTAACAAGGATAGGAGCGGATGTAAAACGATTCTTGAGGAGATCAAAAGCTCCCTGGGCGGAAACGGACCACTCAAAGCACGTCTTGACAGAAGTAAGGGCTGTGAGAGGAGCTGCCACCTGACCGAAATTACGGATGAAACGACGATAGAAGTTCGCGAAGCCGAGAAAGCGCTGCAGCTCGACGCGTGACTTAGGGACGGGCCAATCAATGACAGCTTGGACTTTAGCGGGATCCATCTTAATGCCTTCAGCGGAAATAACAGAACCGAGAAATGTGACGGAGGAGGCATGAAAAGTGCACTTCTCAGCCTTCACAAAAAGACAATTCTCTAAAAGGCGCTGGAGGACACGTCGAACGTGCTGAACATGAATCTGGAGTGACGGTGAAAAAATCAGGATATCGTCAAGGTAAACGAAAACAAAGATGTTCAGCATGTCTCTCAGGACATCATTGACTAATGCCTGAAAGACAGCTGGAGCGTTAGCGAGGCCGAAAGGAAGAACCCGGTATTCAAAGTGCCCTAACGGAGTGTTAAACGCCGTCTTCCACTCGTCCCCCTCCCTGATGCGCACGAGATGGTAAGCGTTACGAAGGTCCAACTTAGTGAAAAACCTGGCTCCCTGCAGGATCTCGAAGGCTGAAGACATAAGAGGAAGCGGATAACGATTCTTCACTGTTATGTCATTCAGCCCTCGATAATCTATGCAGGGACGCAGAGACCCGTCCTTCTTCTTGACAAAAAAAAACCCCGCTCCGGCGGGAGAGGAGGAGGGGACTATGGTACCGGCGTCAAGAGCTACAGACAAATAATCTTCGAGAGCCTTACGTTCGGGAGCCGACAGAGAGTATAGTCTACCCCGGGGGGGGGTGGTTCCCGGAAGGAGATCAATACTACAATCATACGACCGGTGTGGAGGAAGAGAGGTGGCCCTGGACCGACTGAACACCGTGCGCAGATCGTGATATTCCTCCGGCACCCCTGTCAAATCACCAGGCTCCTCCTGTGAAGAAGAGACAGAGGAAACAGGAGGGATAGCAGACATTAAACATTTCACATGACAAGAGACGTTCCAGGAGAGGATAGAATTACTAGACCAATTAATGGAAGGATTATGACAAACTAGCCAGGGATGGCCCAAAACAACAGGTGTAAAAGGTGAACGAAAAATTAAAAAAGAAATGGTTTCACTATGATTACCAGAAACAGTGAGGGTTAAAGGTAGCGTCTCACGCTGAATCCTGGGGAGAGGACTACCATCCAGGGCGAACAAGGCCGTGGGCTCCTTTAACTGTCTGAGAGGAATGTCATGTTCCCGAGCCCAGGTCTCGTCCATAAAACAGCCCTCCGCCCCAGAGTCTATTAAGGCACTGCAGGAAGCTGACGAACCGGTCCAGCGTAGATGGACCGACAAGGTAGTGCAGGATCTTGAAGGAGAGACAGGAGTAGTAGCGCTCACCAGTAGCCCTCCGCTTACTGACGAGCTCTGGCCTTTTACTGGACATGAAGTGACAAAATGACCAGCGGAACCGCAATAGAGACAGAGGCGGTTGGTGATTCTCCGTTCCCTCTCCTTAGTCGAGATGCGGATACCTCCCAGCTGCATGGGCTCAGCACCCGAGCCTGCAGAGGAAGATGGTAGTGATGCGGAGAGGGGGGCGACGGAGAGCGCGAGCTCCTCTCCACGAGCTCGGTGACGAAGATCAACCCGTCGCTCAATGCGAATAGCGAGTTCAATCAAGGAATCCACGCTGGAAGGAACCTCCCGGGAGAGAATCTCATCCTTTACCTCTGCGCGGAGACCCTCCAGAAGACGAGCGAGCAAGGCCGGCTCGTTCCAGCCACTGGAGACAGCAAGAGTGCGAAACTCAATAGAGTAGTCTGTTATGGATCGATTGCCTTGACATAGGGAAGACAGGGCCCTGGAAGCCTCCTCCCCAAAAACAGATCGATCAAAAACCCGTATCATCTCCTCCTTAAAGTCCTGATACTGGTTAGTACACTCAGCCCTTGCCTCCCAGATTGCCGTGCCCCACTCACGAGCCCGTCCAATAAGGAGAGATATGACGTAGGCGACACGAGCAGTGCTCCTGGAGTAAGTGTTGGGCTGGAGAGAAAACACAATATCACACTGGGTGAGGAACGAGCGGCATTCAGTGGGCTCCCCAGAGTAACACGGCGGGTTATTGATTCTGGGCTCCGGAGATTCGAAAGCCCTGGAAGTGGCCGGTGGATCGAGGCGGAGATGGTGAACCTGTTCTGTGAGGTTGGAGACTTGGGTGGCCAGGGTCTCAACGGCATGTCGAGCAGCAGACACTTCCTGCTCGTGTCTGCCTAGCATCGCTCCCTGGCTCCCGACGGCTGAGTGGAGAGGATCCGAAGTCGCTGGGTCCATTCTTGGTCGGATTCTTCTGTTACGGTGCGTGAATGAGGACCCAAAAGCGAATTAACTTAAACAGAGCTTCTTTAATTACCAAACATAGGTAGGCTCAGACGGGCCGGCAGATTCCGACAGGACAAGACAAGGTTACAGCAAACATGACGACAGTCTGGTTCAGGCATGAAACACAACAAACAAGAATCCGACAAGGACAGGAACAAAAACAGAGAGAGATATAGGGACCTAATCAGAGGGAAAAAGGGAACAGGTGGGAAACGGGGTGACGAGGTGGTTAGGAGGAGACAAGGCACAGCTGGGGGAAAGAGGGGGAGAAAAGGTAACCTAACAACGACCAGCAGAGGGAGACAGGGTGAAGGGAAAGGACAGAGACAAGACACAACATGACAGTACATGACATTGGGTGACCAAAGTATACTTACAAAATGCACTCCAATCAATGTTTGGGCAGAAGTTGCTAAATTGGACACACTGAACTAAACATCAATAAAGAGGTTATTAGGGAGCTTGCTAAAAGCAAGAATGCTGCTTTATCCATTTTTTTGTACCCCCACTACAGCGTGTTGTGCAACCACACATTTTCTTAAAGGCCCTGAACAGTCATTCTGAAAGTACATTGGCTGGATTGTTCCAATCAATCAAATATCAGGAAGTAGCTACTCACATGAGCCAAAAAGGATGAGGTAAATAAAACCCTAATTATATAATTGAAGGTATTCATCTCTTTTATCTGTGTACATCAATGTTTTTGTGAAAAGGCATGATAGTAGCCCCTGAATAATCAGCAGGAGGAGGAGAGGCAACAAACTCACTTCTTAGACAAACACTAGTATGCCTGATTAGCTGTCTTAAGTCAGATATAGAGGAAAGCGAATCAGAGAGGGACCATCCTACTACCCATCAAACCATTCCATCCTACTACGAGTCTCAAATCACTGTATTCTCTGACTTACATCACTAATGAGAATCGTCAACACGGATGGCTGTCTTCCAGAGTGAACAACAGTAGAAGCGGGAGGTCCAGACCCTTACAAGCCTGCCGCTGAAAGGCCAACCCAACTCTCTCCTAAGAAGACCTGATTCCGACAGAGATAGATGGCGAAAAAGGGCACTCACAAGTAAATATATTCATGATTTCTCATTCCAACCAGGCGGCAGTTTGTATGCAAAGTATATGATTCATGTGAGAACAGTCTTAGAATGTATCCATGAGGTGTCCTTTTTTCTCTCTCTCCTCCCCACCCCTCTTAATTCGTTGTGTATAAGCCGTTATATTTTGTCAGTCCACTTTGTCTCATGTCAAGCTCATGTAAAGGGTGTATATTTACCCTGTGTTATTGTTTATTTAGCTACTAAATAAATAAGTAAACCAATTTGTGTAGTACTGAGTCATTGTGCAGTACTGAGGCAGGGGTTTTGCAGATCCAAGAAGGTTACAATTGTTCAGAATGAATATTTGATCAGAGGCAATGATTAATAAGATGACTGTTTATCAATGTAATAGGTAAAGACCTTATTGGGTTTAATTCGGGAGAAGGTAACTCTTTAAACAACCTCTTCTGTGGTGCCCCAAATCCTAATGAGTTAATTGTTACATGATTAATTTAATCGGGTAACAATTAAACATAGTTAGTAGATTAAATAAATAACAGTCATCAGATTAATGAAAGTAAAGTCACGACAGCTGTATTGGTTGGGTATCGTTTGGCTGATTTGCTAAAATACTGACTAATTGTTATAAATGTTTTTGTTGTTTTTGCATTTCAGGTAGAGATCACTAGAAAACAGCATGTGTTCAGACAACCACAGGACCCTAGAGGTATTAGTCAATGCTTATGAACTGGATAGTGTATGTGAATTTCCCATTTATATCAATGACACTAACAAAATGGTTGCATTGTTCAGTAACGTGCAGTAAATGCTTACATGGCTTTGGTGATGAAAGGTTCATAATGTATTCATTGTCATGCTGTGACCACGGCCTGTTGGTGACACAGATCTGCTTCAACCTGCCTGACTGAATACTGGGGCATTCAGGGGTATCTTACCCTTTGATTACAGCAAGAGTCTCCTTATCTCTATCTTATAGTCATTTAACATATACAGTATGTAACAACTCAAATTCCTACAAACTGCTACGAACACAACTAACTTATATTCACTTGTCCCTGGTTGTGTTTAGACATGCAGCCCAAAGCTATTTTTTTCTTTTGATCAATCACATTAGAATTCTTTATGTCATGTATTTTTCAGAGCTGATCTGATTGGTCAAAAGACTGCCTGTCTAAACGTAGCCTATTTGTCCCATTCTTCGGTTTTGTCTGGGATATACACTGTAAGAATATTTCAAAGATAAATACACAACACAGAGGACGAGAGGTCAATACAGTACTAACAATCAAGGGAATTAATAGTGTTTTTTCTGTAATAGGGGATTAATGCAGAGACATGGGAGGAATTTGTCGATATATTGTCTGAAATAGGATACTTGTTATTTGGCAACTAGCCCAGTTTTATTGCAAGAAATTCTAATTGGTCAACCACAGGCTAAGGCTGGGTTATAAAACTACATGCGGTCCCTTTGTTCTGTGGAAAGAATCAAAGGAGAAAATCACTGAGGACAGGGGAGAATGACCATCTACTTCCAAACATGAGTTGTCCTATTTGAATAAACCTATTTTCCTCCCCCTGATTTGCTTTGGGGTCTGTGTTATTAAAGAATAACATCAACTGCTAACAATACTGAACAGAAATATAAATGCAACATGCAACCATTTTAACGATTTTACTGAGTTACAGTTCATACAAGTATAAAGTATACACGTGTAAAGTATATTCTGTGCTTCTGTGATCCGCTGCCATTGTCGCAACCCCTATTACCAGCCTGTTCAACCTCTCTTTCATATCGTCTGAGATCCCCAAGGACTGGAAAGCTGCCGCGGTCATCCCCCTCTTCAAAAGGGGAGACACCCTGGACCCAAACTGTTACAGACCTATATCCATCCTGCCCTGCCTATCTAAGGTCTTCGAAAGCCAAGTCAACAAACAGATCACTGACCATCTCGAATCCCACCGTACCTTCTCCGCTGTGCAATCTGGTTTCCGAGCCGGTCATGGGTGCACCTCAGCCACGCTCAAGGTACTAAACGATATCATAACCGCCATCGATAAAAGACAGTACTGTGCAGCCATCTTTATCGACCTGGCCAAGGCTTTCGACTCTGTCAATCACCATGTTCTTATCGGCAGACTCAGTAGCTTCGGTTTTTCTAATGACTGCCTTGCCTAGTTCACCAACTACTTTGCAGACAGAGTTCAGAGTGTCAAATCGGAGGGCATGTTGTCCGGTCCTCTGGCAGTCTCTATGGGGGTGCCACAGGGTTTAATTCTCGGGCCGACTCTTTTCTCTCTATATATCAATGATGTTGCTCTTGCTGCGGGCGATTCCCTGATCCACCTCTACGCAGACGACACCATTCTGTATACTTCTGGCCCTTCCTTGGACACTGTGCTATCTAACCTCCAAATGAGCTTCAATGCCATACAACACTCCTTCCTTGGCCTCCAACTGCTCTTAAACGCTAGTAAAACCAAATGCATGCTTTTCAACCGTTCGCTGCCTGCACCCGCACGCCCGACTAGCATCACAACCCTTGATGGTTCCGACCTAGAATATGTGGACATCTATAAATACCTAGGTGTCTGGCTAGACTGTAAACTCTCCTTCCAGACTCATATCAAACATTTCCAATCCAAAATCAAATCTAGAATCGGCTTTCTATTTCGCATCAAAGCCTCCTTCACTCACGCCGCCAAACTTACCCTAGTAAAACTGACTATCCTACCGATCCTCGACTTCGGCGATGTCATCTACAAAATGGCTTCCAATACTCTACTCAGAAAACTGGATGCAGTTTATCACAGTGCCATCCGCTCCTCACACAGATATAGTAAAGGAAGTTTACATGGTGCATAAAGTATATTCTGTGCTCTGGAGAGGTTGCAAGTAGTTGGTCTAATGTCTCTGTAGCACCTGTAGAGAGATGGAGGTACAGAATGTTCTTAAAAGAGAGAGCAAGAGAGTTAACATTTACATTGTTGATGGAGGACTATAAGGGTCCAATCAGACACATGGATACCTAAAAGACGCAGCAACTCAATGGTTTTCAATGGGAGTAGTGTGTTGGGGGGGGGGGGGGGGGGGCTAGGCTTGTGTTGTGCTGTCCATCAGAAAAGTTGCAAAGACTATCCAACAACCAAATAAAAACTTAAAGCAGCATAACTAAGCCGTCACCCCTGACCTCCCATTGGTCCAGGGACTCCTGCAAAACCCTCTAATCTGTCTCTGACAGGGAGTTACTCTAGGAGTAGAAAGGTGTATGGTGCATAGGGCCTCTCCTCATTTGAGTGGAATATTAGCTATATATATACACATATGTTTAAATGCATGACTAACTGACACTGACATGGAGTGCTCCATGTTCCTCCATGTTCCTGCTGGTAGCAGGCCTCAACCTTGATACAGGGATGTCCTGCCTTGGAGTATTGGAGTACTCCACCAGGCTCCTTGAAATATGACAAACCTGCATTGATTAAACTTCTTGACGCTACCCATCCCTGTCACGGGATCATTTTCGTCAGCAAGCAGGCCAGTCCATAGCATCAATGCCTTCCTCTTGCAGGAACTGCTCACACACTCCAGCCACATGAGGTCTAGCATTGTCTTGCATTAGGAGGAACCCAGGGCCAACCGCAACAGCATATGGTCTCACAAGGGGTCTGAGGATCTCATCTCGGTACCTAATGGCAGTCAGGCTACCTCTGGTGAGCACATGGAGGTGTGCGGCCCCCCAAAGTTATTCCACCCCACACCATGACTGACCCACCGCCAAACCGGTCTTGCTGGAGGATGTTGCAGGCAGCAGAACGTTCTCCACGGCATCTCCAGACTCTGTCACGTCTGTCACATGGGCTCAGTGTGAACCTACTTTCATCTGTGAAGAGCACAGGGCGCCAGTGGCGAATTTGCCAATCTTGGTGTTCTCTGGCAAATGCCAAATGTCCTACACGGTGTTGGGCTGTAAGCACAACCCCCACCTGTCATTTTGCAGGGCTCTGGCAGTGCTCCTCCTGCTCCTTTTTGCACAAAGGCGAAGGTAGCGGTCCTGCTGCTGGGTTGTTGCCCTCCTACGGCCTCCTCCACGTCTCCTGATGTACTGGCCTGTCTCCTGGTAGCGCCTCCATGCTCTGGACACTACGCTGGCAGACACAGCAAACCTTCTTGCCACAGCACGCATTGATGTGCCATCCTGGATGAGCTGCACTACCTGAGCCACTTGTGTGGGTTGTAGACTCCGTCTCATGCTACCACTAGAGTGAAAGCACCGCCAGCATTCAAAAGTGACCAAAACATCAGCCAGGAAGCATAGGAACTGAGAAGTGGTCTGTGGTCACCACCTGCAGAACCACTCCTTTATTGGGGGTGTCTTGCTAATTGCCTAATTTCCACCTGTTGTCTATTCCATTTGCACAACAGCATGTGAAATGTATTGTCAATCAGTGTTGCTTCCTAAGTGGACAGTTTGATTTCACAGAAGTGTGATTGACTTGGAGTTACATTGTGTTGTTTAAGTGTTCCCTTTATTTTTTTTGAGCAGTGTATATATGTTTGACATCTCCCGTTCACCATTTCTCCTCTGATGCAGTTCACAGCAGAACTGACAGATATTTTGACATGACAACTGCATCGGAGTATTGAATGACCCTTCCCCCCCTTTTGTTCAAAGGTGGCTGAAGACCTAGCTAGCCAATAGCTAGCTAACACCAGAAACATATGAAATGGGAAAGATATAAGTATCTTTGCCATAGATTAATAGGGTAAACTTTTAATTATATTTGCTGATATCGTATAGTCACATTTTGGCACCAGTAGAGTAGCTATCGAGCTATATAAACCACGTCCCTCTACAAACATTTTGCAACTTTGGTCAGAGTACTAGAGAGACTAATGATTGTGGAGAACACTACTCTACTTTAAAAAGCATTTCCATCAGTCACTCTGCCCCTTGGCTCTGATGTTTGTATGTACGGGTGCAAGCAGAACATCTGAGACTTTGCACTTACATTTCTCTTTGATATCTAATATTCTGTTTGAACCGTCTGAACTAGAGGAGGTTTTTATCAGACAAACAGGGGTCTCGAGCTCCCATCATGCTGCCATTAGTCCTTGGTCTTCACAAGAAAGTCGGTCTCAAGGAGTGACTCATGTTGTGTGTCTTTCTCTTTTCAAAATAATTGATGGGGACATGACGTGTTCTGTACGTAGTTGTGTACGTTCCCCTAGGCTGTATGCACCTGAGGTACATTCAGGTTAACCTTCTATAACTTTCCTTCATCTGTCCTTCTCGCATAGAACCGAGAAAAGACACAGAAATGATAAATAGCCCATTTATATTTCTGATATTTTCTAGTTTAAGTTGAAGTCCCCAGAGGACTCCTGGTTTGACTTAAAGTGGAATGAGTTGCCCTAATTTTTAGCAGGCATTGCTAGAAACAATTGAGAATGTAATACATAGTAACTTTCCCCCAGTCGGCCCGTGTTCTCACGGCGCTGTAGGTAGGCATATGTAACCAATTCCATGTTAAATGTAACACACGATTTCAGCAAAACGTACTCCCTTGAATATTTGTGTAGAGACTTACGGAAATGTTAACGAGTGTGTGGTCTGGGTCTCTGATACGTCTATCTCTGGCTCCTTCCTGCAGTGGACTGATTGGAGATGTTAACGAGTGTGTGGTCTGGGTCTCTGATACGTCTATCTCTGGCTCCTTCCTGCAGTGGACTGATTGGAGATGTTAACGAGTGTGTGGTCTGGGTCTCTGATACGTCTATCTCTGGCTCCTTCCTGCAGTGGACTGATTGCGGTCTCTGTGTGTGTGTGTTCAAGTTTCAAGTTTATTTGTCACTTGCACAAGATACAGCAGGTGTAAAACAGTACAGTGAAATGCTTACTTGCGAGCTCTTTCCTAACAATACAGAATAAAAGTAATAAAATAGATTTCTAAAAACAAATGAGAATCCAAGTTATATAAAAACGTCCGTGGCAGTACCATTATTCCAATGTGCAGGGATACAGGAGTGGCAGAGGAAGGTGTACATATAAACAGGGTTAAAAAGAGGCTGGTAGCACGATAAATACTAATGTCGATTTTTTTCAATCGCGTTGGTGCAATTTTCACAACAGATAGTAAAAAACTCAAAGCAGATCATCAAAAAGACAGTTGTTTCAAAACTCTTTTAAACTTTTTTTATTTTTTATTTCACCTTTATTTAACCAGGTAGGCCAGTTGAGAACAAGTTCTCATTTACAACTGTTACCTGGCCAAGATAAAGCAAAGCAGTGCGACACAAACAACAACACATGGAATAAACAAACGTACAGTCAATAACACAATAGAAAAAAGTATATATACAGTGTGTGCAAATGGCGTGAGGAGGTAAGGCAATAAATATGCCATAGTAGCGAAGTAAAATACAATTTAGCAAATTAACACTGGAGTGATAGATGTGCAGATGAGGATGTGCAAGTAGAAATACTGGTGTGCAAAAGAGCAAAAAAGTAAATAAAAACAATATGGGGATGAGGTAGGTAGATTGGATGGGCTATTTACAGATGGACTGTGTACAGCTGCAGCGATCGGTTAGCTGCTCAGATAGCTGATGATTAAAGTTAGCGAGGGAGATACAGTGCCTTGCGAAAGTATTCGGCCCCCTTGAACTTTGCGACCTTTTGCCACATTTCAGGCTTCAAACATAAAGATATAAAACTGTATTTTTTTGTGAAGAATCAACAACAAGTGGGACACAATCATGAAGTGGAATGACATTTATTGGATATTTCAAACGTTTTTAATTAACAAATCAAAAACTGAAAAATTGGGCGTGCAAAATTATTATTATTATATTATTATTATTATTATTATTATATATATAATTATATATATATTATTATACATGTCATTTAGATGTTTATACATTACAAACACACATTCTGTTTCTGTAGTTCTCAAAATCCATATATAGTAGACAAATTAGTTTAAAATGTATAGGTTTACCAAACGGTTAAGTGATTAACCATTAAGCACAGTTGGATTAAGTGATGGACAAATGTATTTAACCAAATGAGAAGAGAATCATATGAAAACCTTTGTGAGCACTGCATTGTAAAAGGCAATTACTTTATATGAAAGGTATTTCTAGATGAAACTGATTAGGTTTGGTGAAAAGGTTACTGTATGATTGTGTGTGTTGTACTTAGTCAATTGAAAATGTGCTTAAAGTTTTTGAAGAACAGCATTTTTGATGATCTGTTTTGAGTTTTGTACTAAGAGTTTAGAAAATTCACTACGTGTGTGAAAATAGCACCAAAGAAAACAAATACTAATGGTAATAATAATCATAGTAATAAAACAGGGGTGTGTGTGTGTGTGTGTGTGTGTGTGTGTGTGTGTGTGTGTGTGTGTGTGTGTGTGTGTGTGTGTGTGTGTGTGTGTGTGTGTGTGTGTGTTGTTTCATGAATGCACAGATCCCCTTTTGGCCCTCCAGATGGAGAACTCAGTGTTTTGCGGCCTGTAAAAGTGCAAATAAAACATAACTCAGTGGAATCTCAGTCATAAACTAAGAAAGAGAGGCTGAGTTTATAACCCTATAGGGAAATCAATCCAGCAACAGCTCTCGACATCAGCGTTCACATGGTCAGAAAAAACATGTCCTCTTGCTATTCTACATATTTTCATACCATCCTGTTATTGTTTTTGATCGAGGGAGAGTGTGAAAGATAAAGAGAGAGAAAGATGGAGAGATGGAGTGAGGGAACAAAGTAGTGTAAGGTTATTCAGAACTCCAGTTCCTCCTCTCCTCTGTGCTATGGGCCCCGCATGTTACCGCCTTAATGAGACAAAGGTAGCTACTCTGTTCTCCTAATGAAAATAAGCCTTGATTGTTGATGGCGGGGTGCTCTGTTTACAAAATACAGTTCTGCATGTGGGAACGAGGCTGTTGGGACAGACAGGCAAATTGAGAAGAATGGTGAACGTGCATAAAGATGGCAGAGTACAGATATGATGTCATTGTTTAAGATCTATGCACAGATCTATGAGTTTTTTTAACTACAACACGTGACATGGTTCAGTGCGCCCATTAATCAGCACAATCTTCTTCTTTTGTATACTTTGCGAATGGCAAAAATCGGGAAAGGGTAAATCAGGCCAGTGAGACTCCAACCTCACCATAGTCCACTAAACTGGGTCCTCTTACCCCAAAAAATAACATGCTCATTAGGCCCAGCTCCAGGATGACAAGACCGAGGGGTCATTTTAAATCCATGTGGGGGCAGAACTAGTATTGCTTTAGAGCCCTAATAACACAAGGTAATTTGGTCCTACTATCGTTCAAATGTAGCCGTACACATCAACAACCGTCGCTTTATATAATAACACAAGAAAGATATTCACCCCACGATGAAATGTGTATCTGAAATGCAGCATCTACCACCAAGCACAGAACAGCTCGACACGATGAGCACCAATAGCTTATGAAAGATTATTACAGGCTTCATAGCTTAAACGTCAATCATTAGAACTATAGGCTACATTTCTGTTTGAATTTGTGAAACTACGCAATGAGCAGACACATCTCAACATCAACTGTTCAGAGGAGACTTGAATCAGGCCTTCATGGTTGAATTGCTGCAAAGAAACCACTACTAAAGGACACCAGTAAGAAGAAGAGACTTGCTTGGGCCAAGAAACACGAGCAATGGACATTAGACAGGTGGAAATCTGTCCTTTGGTCTGATGAGTCCATGTCTTTGTGAGACACAGAGTAGGTGAACGGACGATCTCAGCATGTGTGGTTCCCACCGTGAAGCATGGAGGAGGAGGTGTGATGGTGTGCTGCTGACACTGTCAGTGATTTATTTAGAATTCAAGGCACATTCAACCAGCATGGCTACCACAGCATTCTGCAGCCATATGCCATCCCATCTGGTTTGCGCTTAGTGGGACTATCACTTGTTTTTCACCAGGACAATGACCCAAAACACACCTACAGGATGTGTAAGGGCTATTTGGCCAAGAAGAAGGAAAAGCAGCCAACCAGTGCTCAGCATATGTGGGAACTCCTTCAAGACTGTTGGAAAAGCATTCCTTGTGAAGCTGGTTGAGAGAATGCCAACGGTGGGCCAAGCTGTCATCAAGGGTGGCTACTTTGAAGAATCAAACAGTTTTTTGGTTACTACATGATTCCATATGTGTTATTTCATAGTTTTGATGTCTTCACTATTATTCTACAATGTAGAACATTTTTTTTAAATAAAGAAAAACACTTGAATGAGTACAGTTGAAGTCGGAAGTTTGAATACACCAACTACAACTACAACTCAGTTTTTCACAATTCCTGACATTTAATCTTAATAAAAGTTAGGATCACCACTTTATTTTAAGAACGTGAAATGTCAGAATAATAGTAGACAGAATTATTTATTTCAGCTTTTGTTTCTTTCATCACATTCCCAGTGGGTCAGAAGTTTACATACACTCAATTAGTATTTGGCAGCATTGCCTTTAAATTGTTTAACTTGGGTCAAACGTTTCGGGTAGCCTTCCACAAGCTTCCCACAAAAAGATGGGTGAATTTTGGCCCATTCCTCCTTACAGAGCTGGTGTAACTGAGTCAGGTTTGTAGGCCTCCTTGCTCGCACACGCTTTTTCAGTTCTGCCAACACATTTTCTATAGGATTGAGGTCAGGGCTTTGTGATGGCCACTCCAATACATTGACTTTGCTGTCCTTAAGCCATTTTGCCACAACTTTGGAAGTATGCTTGGGGTCATTGTCTATTTGGAAGACCCATTTGCGACCAAGTGTCAGAAGGTGGGTGTAGCTGGTGCATGAAGTCAGGAACAGGAGAGCAGAATGAGTGTGCAATGTACTTTACTCAAAATAAAGGCACAAGGTAACAATACACTTGACCAACAATATATGGTAATCAATTACGCACGGGTGAAAACAGCACCCGTTGAAAAATCAGCCATAACGTACCGAATGAACATAGAAACAATCACACACAAAAACATGGGGGAAACAGAGGGGTAAATGCTCGGCGTGTGTAGCGGAGTATTTTAGGATGTCATCAATATACACCACTACATCCTGCCCTGCAGGTCCCTGAAAATCTCATCTACAAAGGCCTGGAAGACTGATGGAGCATTCATCAACCCATACGGCATGACGAGGTACTAATAGTGCCCTGAGTTGGTACTGAAAGTCGTCTTCCACTCTTCTCCCTCTCGGATACGGACCAGGTTGTGAGCGCTCCTGAGATCCAATTTGGTGAAGAAGCGCGCCCTGTGCATTGACTCAATCGCACTGGCTATGAGAGGTAGCGGCCGATAGTCAATACACAGGCGCAGACCTCCATCCTTCTTCTTCACAAAAATCTACTTGAGGAGGCAGGTGAAGTGGAGGGCCGAATATACCCCTGCCCCAGTGATTCGGAGACATATGTTTCCACAGCCGTCGTCTCATCCTGTGACAGCGGATACACGTGACTCCTGGGAAGTGCTGTGTCTACCAGGAGATTTATCGCGCAATCCCCCCGTCGATGGGGTGGTAATTGAGTGGCCCTCTTCTTACAGATGGCGAGAGACAAGTCGACCTGGTCTGGACTTTCCACGGTAGTCGCACCAACGGAAACCCCTAAACATCTCCCCGAGCACTTTCGTGAGAGCCCTCTGTTGCCATGAAAAAGTGTGGTCATGACAGGCCAACCAGGGTATGCCCAGCACCATGGGAAACACAGGAGTATCAATAAGGAAAAGACTGATTCTCTCCTTGTGACCCTCCTGCGTCACCATGCCCAGTGGAGCGGTGGCCTCCCTAATTAGCCCTGACCCTAATGGTCGACTATCTAGGGTGTGAACTGGGAAGGGCATATCCACTGGAACAATAGGGATCCCTAAACTATGTGCAAATGATCTGTCAATAAAGTTCCCAGCTGCCCCTGAATCTACAAGTGCCTTATGCTGGGAATGTGGGGAAAACTCATGAAACTTAATATACAAAAACATGTGTGCAACAGAGGGCTCTGGGTGAGCCTGGTG
Organism: Oncorhynchus clarkii lewisi; assembly: GCF_045791955.1. Classification (NCBI taxonomy): domain Eukaryota; kingdom Metazoa; phylum Chordata; class Actinopteri; order Salmoniformes; family Salmonidae; genus Oncorhynchus; species Oncorhynchus clarkii. The sequence continues at coordinate 78,748,373 of NC_092150.1, forward strand.
CCGACTCACCTGCGGTGACACGAGAGTGCCCTGCCTGCTGCCTCGACTCCCAGAGGAACCTCCCCAGCATCGACCGGCAGTGTGCCCTCTGCGGCCACAGATGGTGCATGGACCGGCCCCTCCTCCGGTCGCCCTAAGTGCAGCACCTCCCAGGTCCATGGGCGTAGGAGCGGTGGTGCTGGGGGATGGAATCGACAGACCCCGATCTGGATGTCTGCGGGTAGCCAGCAGGTTATCCAACCGGATGCGCAGGTCCACCAGCTGGTCAAAGGTGAGAGTGGTGTCCCTGCAGGCCAACTCCCAACGGACGTCCTCACGCAAACTACAACGGTAGTGATCGATCAGGGCCCTTTCGTTCCATCCCGCGCCTGTGGCCAGGGTCCAAAAGTCGAAAACGAACTCCTGTGCGCTCCTCGTCCCCTGCTTAAGGTGGATGAGAAATCCTTGAATTGGTCATACATCGCTTCTCCTCCACCCTTACGGCATTGGCCCACTACAGGGCTTTCCCTGAGAGACAGGAGTAGAGGGCGGACACGCTCTCACGGCCCGAAGGAGCCGGGTGGACGGTTGCCAGGTAGAGGTCCAGCTGGAGTAGGAACCCCTGACATCCCGCAGCCGTCCCATCATACTCCCTCGGAAGAGCGAGCCGAATCCCACTGGGACCGGGTGAAGGAGAGGTGAGTAGTGGTGCCCTTGGTGGTGCTGGTGGAGGCACTGGAGGAACTCCTCTTCTCTCCCAATGATCCATAGTCTGCAGGACGCGATCCATGACAGTGCCAAGATGTTGTAGCATGGCCACATGCTGCTGGACATGCTTCTCGACCCCTGTCTGCTCCTGCTGACTCCATATGGTTAGGTGCGTGATTCTGTCAGAAGGTGGGTGTAGCTGGTGCATGAAGTCAGGCGCAGGAGAGCAGAATGAATGAGCAATGTACTTTACTCAAAATAAAGGCACAAGGTAACAATACACTTGACCAACAATAAACGGTAATCAATTACGCATGGGTGAAAACAGCACCCATTGAAAATCAGCCATAACATACCGAATGAACATAGAAACAATCACGCACAAAAACATGGGTTAAACAGAGGGTTAAGTACATGAACAAGTAATTGGGGAATGAAACCAAGTGTGTAGAAAACAAAGACAAAACAAATGGAAAATGAAAAGTGGATCAGCAATGGCTAGATGACCGGTGACGTTGACCGCCGAACGCCACCTGAACATGGAGAGTTACCGACTTCGGCAGAAGTCATGACACCAAGCTTTAACTTCCTGACTGATGTCTTGAGATGTTGCTTCAATGTATCCACATAATTTTCCTGCCTCATGAAGCCATCTATTTTCTGAAGTGCACCAGTCCCTCCTGCAGCAAAGCACCCCCACAACAGGATGCTGCCACCCCCGTGCTTCACGGTTGGGATGGTGTTCTTCGGCTTGCAAGCCTCCCCCTTTTTCCTCCAAACATAACGATGGTCGTTATGGCCAAACAGCCCTATTTTTGTTTCATCAGACCAGAGGACATTTCTCCAAAAAGTAAGATCTTTGTCCCCATGTGCAGTTGCAAACCGTAGTCTGGCTTTTTTATGGCGGTTTTGGAGAAGTGGCTTCTTCCTTGCTTAGTTGACTTTCAGGTTATGTCGATATAGGACTTGTTTTACTGTGGATATAGATAATGTTGTACCTGTTTCCTCCAGCATCTTCACAAGGTCCTTTGATGTTGTTCTGGGATTGCATTGTTCTTTTCGCACCAAAGTACGTTAGTTTCTAGGAGACAGAACGCATCTCCTTCCTCAGCGGTATGATGGCTGCGTGGACCCATGGTGTTAATACTTGCGTACTATTGTTTGTACAGATGAACGTGGTACCTTCAGGCATTTGGAAATTGCTCCCAAGGATGAACCAGACTTGTGAAGGTCTACAATTATTTTTCTGAGGTCTTGACTGATTTCTTTTGATTTTTCCATGATGTCAATCAAAGAGGCCTTCAAAGAGTTTGAAGGTAGGCCTTGAAATACATACACAGGTACACCTCCAATTGACTCAAATTATGTCAATTAGCCTATCAGAAGCTTCTAAAGCCATGACATCATTTTCTGGAATTTTCCAAGCTGTTTAAAGGCACAGTCAACTTAGTGTATGTAAACTTCTGACCCACTGGAATTGTGATACAGTGGATTATAAGTGAAATAATCTGTTTGTAAACAATTGTTGGAAAAATTACTTGTGTTATGCACAAAGTAGATGTGCATAACAAAACTATAGTTTGTTAACAAGAAATTTGTGGAGAAGTTGAAAAATGAGTTTTAATGACTTTAATGACATCCTAAGTGTATGTAAACTTCCGACTTCAACTGTAAGTGTGTCCAAACTTTTGACTGGTACTGTACATCACAGAAGACTGAAATATAACAAAACCGTTTGATGTAGAAACACCAGATTTTCTGTGTTAATTTTTGTTTGTTTATTTATTATGACATTTTGGGAAATATAAATAACATTCCACCCATGAGGTCACTAGAGGGAAATGTGGTCATTTGACTGCAGGAAAGGGATGATAACAGATTGAGAGGCTACACAGTATTGATCTTACATACAAAATGTAAAAAAAATGTAGGCCTGTCTGAAACAACAACTGTCATTTTGCACCCAAGAAAGCATGCAATTTTGAAGAGAAGCCCAGTGAAGACTGGCGGCCCAAAATATGCTCATTTAAACAGCACACACTGTATCCATGTATTCAGGACAGAAGACTACAGCCAGTCAGCGCAGTACAAGGATAATGTTAGATGCACTCTCAATTTTAGCTTCACCTCAGAGCACAACCAATAGGCTAAGTTGGTCATTGTCCCTATACCCCTCAAATAACTCAAAGCTGTATATCTATCAATAGCAATTAGACCTGCAAAAGCAAGGTATGACATTAAGAATCACAGATAAATCAAAAAACTGCATTGACCTAAAAAGCAAATTAATGAAGAAATAATATTTTGGGCACGGCGGTCTGTTAGAAACACCCCCCGCACTGTATCCAACGAGTTTCCGAAACAAGGTACTGAAGGCAGTACCTAATGACATTGCACGGCTAGGTACCCAATCAGAATGCATAAACACATTATTACATCCCCACCTGTCCTCAGATATAGCCTCTGTCCCGGTCTGCACAACTGGCAAAACCAGGCAGGGTCATTCATATACCGTTTGTTATATTTATGGTGAAGCAAAACTGGGGGGGCACAAATTCTATTTGGGGGTCCATGCCCGGCTTTGCCATCCCCTAAAGCCCGGCTCTGGTGCTCATTCAGAGTCAAGAAGCATTTCTGTTTGTGTTTGGATTGGTCTGTCCCTCGAGCATCTGCATCCATCTTTTCTAATCAGGCTCCTGTGTTTTCCTCTAAAAGTGGCATTCGGTGACAGAAAAATAGCATTCTGGTCATTAGGTGTTAGATGGCCTTGACCCCAGGCTGGCTGACAATAGAGGCACAAGAATACCTATGGAAGTGAGGGTCAGCACAGAGGAACTGGAGCACAGTGGCTTTCTAAGCATCTACTGTGTACATTCTCCACATACAAAACCCAGATAGGACATTCCAGTAAGTTAGTAAAACCAGAGGGCTGATGCTCTGTCAGGCATGTCCAGCACAGCGCTATTGTGTGTGGAATAATAGAGCACAGCGTGTCCAGTGCCATGACCTCCTTTCCCTTTGGTTTGGCGCATCCATCTCCTTAAAAAGAGTCTCAGTGATGGCTGGCGAGGACAGGAGCCCACCTGTCAGGGTTCATGTGACCTCACTTCACCTCTATCAAATAGAGACATCAAGCATCAAGTTATATTACACATGTGACTTCCCTTGCACTTGGGACACTACAATTCTTTGTGCATTGTTACTATCTACAGGGGGTACCAGGACCTCTGGGGGACTAGGACCTCTGGGGGTACTTGGCCTATCTACAGGGGGTACTAGGACCTCTGGGGGTTACTTGGCCTATCTACAGGGGGAACCAGCACCTCTGGGGGTACTTGACCTATCCCATGAGAACATAGGCCTACTAGTAAAATGTACATGAGGGGTACTTCAGGCAGAGTCAAATTCAGTTGGTGGTATAGTAACCGAAAAAGGTTGGGAACCACTGCAGTAGAGTACTGTATATGTCTAACCCCATACTGGTAAAAATAGAGAAATAACAACTTTGGCAGATGTCCTAGCTACGCAGCTCTCTCTATGACACCCTGGCTACACAGTACTCTTTATGACACCCTAGCTCCATGTAAAACGCTATGCAGTTTGAGCGTAGACAGACGATTCACTCTGAAGGCTCTCCGCTTACTGCTAAAAATGTTCATCATGCCAGGCAGGAAATTAGATGTCATTCAGATATTTATGTCTTGCAGATATAACCGCTGTCCAGAGGTTTGAATTACAACCTTCATTCTACAAACCTATAAACATTCCTTTATTACCTCTCCAAGTATATCCACTATTTTTAAAAAGAGAAAAATTCAGGATCTTTGGGGACCCTGTACTGTACTTGAAATGATCAGTACGGTGTCCTCTATCTCCATCTGAGCATCATGACCTCTCTGCTGTTGGAACACACTGCCACTGTGACATTTTGTTTACAAGGCCCTACTTTATAAACTTCCATTTTATCTAACTTTGCTGTTGAAGTATGAACACCAGAAGTTGCCTAACCCGTTCACAGGATTGGTTAACTCTAGAGTCTCCATTTAACCCTTATTTTACCAGGTAAGTAGACTGAGAACACATTCCCATTTACAGCAACAACCTGGGGAATGGTTACAAGGGAAAGGAGGAGGTATAAATGAGACAATTGGAAGCTGGGGATGATTAGGTGGCCATGATGGCATGAGAGCCAGATTGGGAATTTAGCCAGGACACCAGGGTTAGCAAACCCTACTTTTATTTTTTAACGCCTTTTTCGTGAAATCCAATTGGTACTTACAGTATTGTCTTGTCCCATCACTGCAACTCCCCTACGGACACAGGAGAGGCAAAGGTTGAGAGCCATGAGTCCTCCGAAACATGACCCTGCCAAGACACACTGCTTTTTGACACACTTCTTGCTTAACCCAGAAGCCAGCAGTACCAATGTGTCGGAGGAAACACCTTCCAGCTGGCGACCGAAGTCAGCTTGCAGGCACCCGACACGCCTAACCCAAACAACGCTGGGACAATTGTGCGCCGCCTCATGGGACAGAGCCTGGGGTCGAACAACTTGAGGTAGCTTAGTGGTTAGAGTGTTGGGCCAGTAACCGAAAGGTTTCTAGATCGAATCCCCGAGCTGACAAATCTGTCATCCTACCTATGAACAATGCAGTTAACCCACTGTCATTGTAAATAAGAATTTGTTCTTAACTGACTTGCCTAGTTAAATAAATAAAAATATTTAATTGAGCTTGCCTGGTGCAATGGAACCAATAGAATGGTGGCAAAGCTGAAAACCCTGCCCATCTGACATTCCAGGCAGGCTAAAGGAAACACTCAAAGTATTTGAACGATTTCAAATAGTATTTGAACCCAGGTCTGCGGCAGAGAGGAGCACACCACAATTAGGACTTCATAATCTAATAATGACAACCACCCCACGACCGTCTGTCAGCCACTGCCCTCCAAGCACAGTTCTCCACCCGGAGCATACAGCCTCTAATGACAGAGGTTCGTTGTACGACTTGGAAGGGATCAAACAATGGGTCCCTTTCTATCATTATTAAATGTTGCGGGGGAATTATTTTAGGAGTGCACACAAGCACAATGACGACAAAGCGGTAATGTTGTTTACGGTGTCTGTCTTGTGAAAGGGCTTTGACCAGCCAGAAGAAATGGGCACAAGGAAACAACTGGGGTAATACAGGACTGCAAAAATGTTGTTTTGGGATTTTCTTTGTAATGGTTTAATCAGCCATGATATTTCCGATTGAAAATAGATGACCCTCCTAAACGATGATATAAGCAAAGGATTCCAAATGTGGCCATATAATCTACAGTGAACAATGGTACATTTGAAATATATACTTTTCTTTAGCATGTCCTTCAGAATCTCCTTCATGGTCTCCTTAAAATATGCCATGACGCGACTTCAGGTTGCGGCAGACGCCTGAACTTGAAAATGCCTGAACCCCTGCTCAGAGAAGGCCCTCTCAACATTCTGCTGAGAAACTTTCTGTGCCATCGCATTGACATTATAAAAGGGAACATCTTGACAGAAAGTGGCTTAGATGTGCAGTTCTAAATCTACAGTATGAAGGCTACCTTGCTCAATGACAAAATAGCATTTACTAACTAATATCAATTGTCAATGAAAAATGTTGCGTGTGTGTCAGTGTATGTCAGTGTGCATGAATGCATTCATTCATGCGTATGTGTTTCATTTGACACCAACAAAACAATTCAAAGCTCATTACTTCCCCCAAGGCTGCGCCCATGTCGTCCAAAAAGTTGTACTTTTGACTCATCTGTACATGGAACATTTTTCCAATTGTCTTGATGATAATCCAGGTTCTTCCGGGGGCTTTTTGGCAAACTTCAGTCAACTTTGTGTTTGAGATGGGTCCCATTATGTCTGGTGAAAACCTAACACTTCATTCCACAGTAAGAACCTCATGCCAACGGTCAAGCATGGTGGTGGTAGTGAGAGGGTTTGGGGATGTTCTGCTGCCTCAGGACCTGGATGACTTGCCTTAAATAGAAGGAACCATGAATTCGGCTCTGTATCAGAGAACTCTACAAGAGAATGTCAGGCCATCCGTCTGTGAGCTAAAACTGAAGCGCAGCTGGGTCATGCAGCAAGACAAAGATCCAAAACACACAATCAAGTCTACCTCAGGAGGCTGAAAAAATTGGACTTGTCACCTAAAACCCTCACTAACATTTACAGGTGCACAATTGAGAGCATCGTGTTGGGCTGTATCACCGCCTGATACGGCAACTGCACTACCCACAACCGCAGGGCTCTCCAAAGGGTTGTGCGGTCTGCACAATGCATCACCGGGGGCAAACTACCTGCCCTCCAGGACAACTACAACACCTGATGTCACTGGAAGGCATAAAAGATCATCAAGGACAATAATCACGCGAGTCACTACCTGTTCACCTCGCTTCCATCCAGAAAGCGAGGTCAGTACAGGTGTATCAGAGCTGGGACAGAGAGATTGAAAAACAGCTTCTATCTCAAGGCCATCAGATTATTAGCCACCACTAGCACAGAGAGGCTGCTGCCTACATACAGACTTGAAATCATTGGCCACTTTATTAAATGGAACACTAGTCACTTTAATAATGCCACTTTAAGAATGTTTACATATCTCAAATTACTCATCTCATGCAGTATGTATATACTGTATACTGTATCGTTTATTATCTATTCTTTACTATCTATTGCATCTTAGCCGCTCTGTCACTGCTCATCTATATATTTTATACTTATATATTCTCATCCTGTTCCTTTACTAGATTGTGTGTATTCGGTTTTGTTGTGGAATTTGTTAGATATTAGGTTTTGTTGTGGAATTGTTAGATAGTACCTGTTAGATACTGCTACACTGTTGGATCTAGAATCATAAGCATTTCGCTACACACAATAACATCTGCTAACCGTGTGTATGTGACCAACAACATTTGATTTGATTTGATTTGACATGGAAATGGTTAAAAAGCAACAAATTTGAAGTTTTGGAATGGCCTAGTCAAAGTCCAGACCTATTTCCAATTGAGATGTTGTGGCAGGACTTGAAATGAGTAGCTCATGCTTGAAAACCCATAATTGTCGCTGAGTTAAATCAGTGCTGCATGCAAGAGTGGGGAAAAATTCCTCCACAGCGATGTGAGACTGACCATCAACTACAGGAAGCATTTGGTTGCAGTCATTGCAGCTAAAGGTGGCACAACCAGTTATTGAGTGTAAGGGGGCAATTACTTTTTCACACAGGGGAATTGGGTGTTGCGTAACTTTGTTAATTAAATAAATAAAATAAGTATATATTTTTTTTGTTATTTGAAACTCAAATTCCCTTTATCTAATATTAGGTTTTGGATCTGCTAGAAAAAAATAATTTTTCACAGCACTGTATGCATGAACACAGGCACACACACACACACGTGCACACACACACACACACACACGCATTTCGTGAACTAATATAATTAATATGACTAATTTGACATTTATATGAACTCTCTGGACTGTGCCTAAGTCTATCCAATCTGAGTAGTATGGCGATGGGGAGACACATGAGAAAAACACACTGAACTATACACTTTCGTGCACATTTCCCATTGACATCATTGCATAATTGTTGTAGGAGGAATGGTGATGATGCTGTAATAAAATCTAACATGTTCTTGAACTTAATCATGGACTTGAACTTGAAACAGAACCATTGTGTGTGTGTGTGTGTGTGTGTGTGTGTGTGTGTGTGTGTGTGTGTGTGTGTGTGTGTGTGTGTGTCAAATCAAATCAAATTTTATTTGTCACATACACATGGTTAGCAGATGTTAATGCGAGTGTAGCGAAATGCTTGTTGTGTGTGTGTGTGTGTGTGTGTGTGTGTGTGTGTGTGTGTGTGTGTGTGTGTGTGTGTGTGTGTGTGTGTGTGTGTGTGTGTGTGTGTGTGTGTGAGCCCCTGTGTGCGTCCGTGTATGTGTTTGCGTCCATGTGTGTGTGTTGATAGGTAAGTTTTAGTCTGTACCAGGCATACAGAGCCCTGGGCTCAATGGGTAAGGTTGTGACCTGATGCCGTGGTCCAAAAGGCCACAAAGGTTCTCTCTCAACAAGCACAGAGTCCTCAGTCCTGTAGTCCAGAACCGAGCAGGGCAGAGAACAACTTATTTCCCTCCAGGCATCCATAATATTTTGAACCAGAATGGCTCTGTATACAGTATCCTATCCTTCTGCCTGGACTTTAAACGGCAACTGTAGTTAGTGTTTATCCTTGTTTGATTTTTGCTTATACAGTTAATTTATGATAGGATGGTGAGATGAAGATTGAATATAAATCCTTAACAAGACTTGTATCCTGTTTTGAAATGAAAAAGTGCACAGTGAAACATTTTCAATGAAGCTAGTGTGTGGGTGGGCACCGTTATTTGGCATCTTATAAAAGAACGAGAACATAATTCAGTGTAATAACAAATATTGAGATTGGTGGTGATATGCCTGGATACAAAGTTTAGGTTCTAGGCACACGATCCATAAGCCACAGCTTTGAAGGAAACAGCTCACTTACAGTGGGTGACGTGGACATAACATTTGTGTCCTAAACCAGCTTGTGCACTCAGTGTATTATGTCAAAGAGACTTGAGATCTGTGGCTGAGGATAATTTGAGGAAGATACAAAACTAATTGATTGCCTTTTGTTGTTGTTTTTCCTTGTGTTATGCTGTGTTGTCCCCTCTTCAGGTACGTGTACCGACATTATTCACTTTGTTTCCCACATCTCCAAGTCTGTGTCCCAAAAGGTAACCTATTCCTTATGTACAGTAGTGCACTTCTTTTCACTAGGGCTTTTGTCAAAAGTAGTGCACTATATAGGGAATAGGGTGCGATTTGAGATGTCGACCAAATCCTCCTCTGTTTGAAGACTCTAAATAGCATTGTCAGCCACAACGAAGTTGAAGACCAAATAATCTAATCCTGCCATCTGAAAGCTTAAACCAATTATTGGCAATCTCACTTCATATTTACTGTGCTCTGGATTTTCCAAGGATGTCTTGTGATCTCACAAAACACTGATCACAGATCAGTAGGATCAGTAGGATCTTAATTTGGTCACCCTGTTGCAGCAGATCTTTCCTGCAATGAAGGACATTGAACATGTGTAGTATGTTTGAGGTATGAAAAGGTTTATAAATTGCACTTTTTAATTTCAGACTTGATTTTCCCTTACGAACCCCCCCCCCCCAAAAAAAATTCAATAATTATCATCCACATAATAATTCACATTTCCTGTTGCTGCTGTATAATTTTCCTGCTGTAGCAAACTGGCTCAAATTAGGATCTTACATCTGTATGGATTCACCTGGTGATCTTTACATCTCTGTGGCCCAGTCTAATTTATAATTTATACAGTGCCAAAAGTATTCACCCTTTGGCGTTTTTCCTATTTTGTTGCATTACAACCTGTAATTTAAATGGATTTTTAGTTGGATTTCATGTAACGGATATACACAAAATAGTCCAAATTGGTGAAGTGAAATGAAAAAAAATACTTGTTTCAAAAAATAAATAATTAAAAAAAAAAACTGGAAAAGTGGTGTGTGCATATGTATTCACCCCTTTGCTTTGAAGCCCCTAAATGAGATCTGGTGTGACCAATTACCTTCAGAAGTCACATAATTAGTTAAATAAAGTCCATCTGTGTGGGAACAACATCCTGTCACGCCCTGGCCATAGAGAGGCTTTTATTCTCTATTTTGGTTAGGCCATGGTGTGACTAGGGTGGGCATTCTATGTTCATTTTCTATGTTTTGGATTTCTTTGTTGTTTGGCCGGTGTGGTTCTCAATCAAAGGCAGCTGTCTATCGTTGTCTCTGATTGAGAATCATACTTAGGTAGCCTTTTCCCACCTGGGTTTTGTGGGTAGTTGTTTTCTGTTTTTGTGTCTGCACCAAACAGAACTGTTTCGATTTCGTTCACTCGCTTAGTTTTTTTGTTATTCAGTGTTCAGTTCAAATAAAAAAGGATGAACACGTACCACACTGCACCTTGGTCCTCACCTTCTTCCACCAACAGCTGTTACACATCTGCTATACACATCCAGTCACTGTGTCAGTGTATATGTCGATGTTATTCTCAGAGGCTACCCGGAACATATCCTAGTCAGCGTGATCAATCGGAATCCAACCTTCAAGATTATTTTGATCAGACCAGCGTTGAATAGACCATAGAACGGGTACTTCCTGTTTGAGTTTCTGCCTATAGGAAGGAATGAGCAAAATAGAGTCATGATCTGATTTGCCTATGGAAGGGCAGGGGAGGGCCATCCTGGAAGTTGGAGTAACAGTGGTTGAGTGTTTTAGCAGCGTGAGTACTACAATGAGTTGATATAACTTCAGTAGTGTTTTCCTCCAATTTGATTTGTTAAAATCCCCAGCTACAATGCATGTGGCAGGATATGTGGTTTCCTCTGGGAAAAGTTCAATTGCCCTGGGGGGTACGAACAAAGGATCCAATTCGGGAAAGTCGTATTCCTGGTCGTAATGCTTATTGTTGCTCTGATTCCAACTGTATTCCAAATGATTCCAACTGTATGTAATAACACAAAAACGTTGTGGGCTAATAATGTTAGAAGTAACATACAAAAAAACGAAATACTGCAAAGTAGTTTAGGAGGTAGAAGCAGAGCTTTCATGTGTATCGGCGCCATCTTGAAGTGTGGTAAGAGCACTCCTTTGACCAGACCTAACCATAACCAGAGATTTACAGTACCTCAATTACACATCTCCCTCCCTTCCGAACACACCCAGTTACCAGTTCTGACAGTGTGTCTCTCTAAGTTAATTTGCCACCTTGTCCAAAGGCCCTCATGCCTCTGTCAGTGTGTCTATTTACTGCTCTTCCTGTCCTCAGATGCCTTGAGCTTCTTATTTTGTTATGAAAGCTGCTATGAATGAACATCTCACAGGGGTCAGGTCACGTCGCCGTTGATAATGGTTACCCCTGCCGTGACCCCACTCTCCAAGGGTGTCTCAGGGGGAGTTGGTATATGGACAAAAAAAACACATATATTTCCAATTCACACGTTTGTATAATACACACTTGTACATGTGTGAAATAGGACAAATACAGTGCTTTTGAAAATATTCAGACCCCTTGACTTTCTCCACATTTTGTTACATTACAGCCTTATTCTAACATTTATTTAAAAAAAGGTTCCTCATCAATCTACACACAATAACCCATAATGACAAGGCAAAAACAGGTTTATAGAAATGTTTGCAAATTGATTTAAAAAAAACGGAAATATTAGATTTACATATCAGACCATTTACTCAGAAGTTTGTTGAAGCACCTTTGGCAGCGATCACAGCCGTGTGACTTCTTGGGTATGACGCTACAAGCTTGGCGCACATGTACAGGTATTTGGGGAGTTTCTCCCAATCATCTCTGCAGATCCCCTCAAGCCCTGTCAGGTTGATTGGGGAGTGTCGCTGCACAGGTATTTTCATGTCTCTCCTGAGATGTTCGATCGGGTTCAAGTACGGGATCTGGCTGGGCCACTCATGTACATTCAGAGACTTATCCCAAAGCCAGTCCTGCATTGTCTTGGCTGTGTGCTAAGGGGTTTAGTCCTGTTGGAAGGTGAACCTAAGCCCTAGTCTGAGAGTTCTGGAGCACAATCTCTCTGTACTTTGCTCCAATCATCTTTCCCTCGATCCTAACTAGTCTCCCAGTTCCTGCCACTGAAAAACATCCCCACAGCATGATATTGCCACCCGCATGCTTCACTGTAGGGATGGTGCCAGGTTTCCTCCAGGCGTGATGCTTGGCATTCAGGTCAAAGAGTTCAATCTTGGTTTCATCAGACCAGAGAATCTTGTTTCTCATGGTCTGAGAGTCATTCAGGTGCCTTATGGCAAACTCCAAGTAGGCTGTCATGTGCCTTTTACTGAGGAGTGGCTTCCGTCTGGCCACTCTGCCATAACGCCTGATTGGTGGAGTGCTGCAGAGATGGTTGTCCTACTGGAAGGTTATCCCATCTCCACAGAGGAACTCTGGAGCAGATTGACCATCGGATTGACCAAGGCCCTTCTACCCCGATTGTTCTGTTTGGCCAGGCGGCCAGCTCTAGGAAGAGTCTTGGTGGTTTATTAATAACTTTTCATGTTCAAAACTGTGCACTCTCCTCAAACAATAGCATGGTATTCTTTCACTGTAATAGCTACTGTAGATTAAGGCTGTAATGTAACAAAATGTTGAAAATACTGTCTCAATACTTTCCCGAATGCACGGTATAAGGACTCACCAAATTGTTTATTTTTTTCCTTGACATGGTAAAATAACTCAAGCATAGATTGATAACTTTTTTCACATTTGTACAGTTATTAGAGACCATGAGTGACTTAAACAAACATAATGCCACTGATTGGCCAATAGGAGGCACTGTTATTAGCATTCTCACTTAAAAACCTATTTAGGATAGGACCCTTTTTTTCAATTTTCACCTAAAATTATATACCCAAATCTAACTTCCTGTAGCTCAGGCCCTGAAGCAAGGGATATGCATATTCTTGGTACCATTTGAAAGGAAACACTATGAAGTTTGTGGAAATGTGAAAGGAATGTAGGAGAATATAACACAATAGATCTGGTAAAAGATGATACAAAGACAAAACCAACCATTCTTTTGTGTTTTTTTGTACCATCATCTTTGAAATGCAAGAGAAAGGCCATCATATATTATTCCAGCCCAGCTGAAATTTTCAAAATGTTGTATCAAGACTGCCCAAATGTGCCTAATTTGTTTATTAATAACTTTTCATGTTCAAAACTGTTCACTCTCCTCAAACAATAGCATGGTATTCTTTCACTGTAATAGCTACTGTAAATTGGACAGTTCAGTTCGATTAACAAGAATTTAAGCTTTCTGCCAATATCAAATATGTCTATGTCCTGGGAAATTTTCATGTAACTTACAACCTCATGCTAATCGCATTAGCCTACATTAGCGAAACGTCCCGCATGGGACCCACCGATCCTGAAGATCCATCACCCCATTTGACCTAGAGACCTGTCTTTCCTGATGCTGAACAAATTTGCCTCAAGGCCATCAGGATAGATCTTGGACATTTTTTTAAACCTTTGAAAAGCTTCTTCTCATGAACCGTAAGTCCAAAAGGGATTGGTTAAGAGATGGCTGAGTTATTGATACATCAGGAAATCAGATTTGAATGTGTCCATTTAAATCTTTCGTAAATCCACTCCACAACTATTTAGGCTCATCAAAGAGATGACCATGATGAACCATTTTAAGTTTGGCAATGATATCTTAAAAAATAAGGAAACTATATTAAAAATGAACTTTTTGGAGTATGTAACGCTAATGCTTAAAATAATCCGAAAATATCTTCTTCTGATGGACTAAAAGTCACACACTCTAAATTCAGTATTTAGACTCATTACAATAGTCCCTGAAGAGTTTGAGGTAATACATTTGATGCATTCAAAGATGGTCAAACATACCAAAAGATGCATATTAGAATATACACTAATGTGCAAAAATATGCTACAAATACCTCTAAAATCTTCTTCTCATGAACAATAGGAACAAATTACACCAGTTTGGAATGTAGGCCCATGGCACATGTCTTAACTTAGTTTGAGAAAAACGAAGGGATTGGTCAAAAGATGGCTGAGTTATTGACAAATCAAATCTGATTTTATGTGTACAATTAAACCATTATAAATCCACTCCACAGTGGCGTGAAACTTGCCATCGCTATCATAGAAGTCCCTAAGATATACCACACTGAATTTGGTTTTGACATCTCAAAAAACAAGGAAGCTATTAACAACAAATTATTTACATATGTAACGCTAATGCTCAAAATCATCTGCAATCATCTTTTCCCCCTGAACCATACTTGAAATTCACTCCAGATTTGGTATTTAAATTCATTACATCAGTCTTTAATGGTTTAGAGAATAAATAGTTGTTGCGTTAAATAATGACCTCACTGTACCCATAGATGCACTGCACCTATAGATGCACAAATCTTCTACTCATGGACCAAAAGCCAGATTGACTCCAGATTTGGTATATCGACTCAATGAATTAGCCTTTAATGAATTTGAGGATAATGAGTTGCTGTATTCAAAGTCGGCCACGCTATGCCACTAGATGCCACCCTGTGACACCAGGGCTCTAAGAACTGAACCGATGGACAACCTTACGTGTAATACATTAGAAACGGTGTAAATATAAAGTCACCGCAACCTTAGATGGCTGCACCAGACCAGTTGGTGGCACTTTAGATGTCATTGGCACCAGTGGCACCATAGGATACTATGGTGCAATATCTATTGATCCTGTGGACTTTGTTTCATGCAAATTATTATTATGCAGATGAACAATGTAAAATATCATATATACTGTATGATAGAGTGCTTGCTTTGTTATCCTACTTATCTTGTGTCCTTTTTATCATCTTGTGCACCCTGTTCATTGCTGCTCGGTGCTATATTTATTCATATTATTATTACTACTACCTGGTGATACATAAGTACTGGCTATGCTTTCCACACAGGACACAGGGCAGGCCACCTCACATGTCCTGTATGTTGTATCTGACTGGAACAGTTGGAATAGTTTCCTAATGCGGGCTAGTCCTCAAACAGACAATGGTTTATCCTATGGGAGGCCGTATGTCCACAGCCCAATGTTTGTTTTCAACTTTATAGAAGACCTGCTGCATTGTGATTTTGTTTTTCCAACAAATTCCCAAATAAAACGTTCAACACATGTCTCAAACACTGTCCTCATGTCAATAACATATACTGTGTACAAGTAGACAGGGGGCGCACACACACACACACACGCACACACACGCACACGCACGTGCACACACACACACACACACAATGGTTCTGTTTCAAGTTCAAGTCCATGATTAAGTTCAAGAACACGTTAGATTTTATTACATTATCATCACCATTTCTCCTACAACAATTATGCAATGAAGTCAATGGGAAATGTGCACGAAAGTGTATAGTTCTGCATGTTTTTCTCATGTGAGCCCTCAGAACTGTTGTGCAAATGCATTGAAGGAGAGAGGCCACAGACCCATTTTTCCTCTGTAAAATTTGACCTTATAAGCCAATCTGTTTCAACAGTGACATGTTTTACAGTCAGCTTTTACAATTTGCAATTGTCCCCCAGAGGCTATGGAGGTGGATAAAAGAAACTCCATCGTCAGGGGAGGAACAAAGTTATCCTTCAAAAGATTTGACCAACAGAAAATAAGACACTATCATGTCTTCTGAAGCACTAGTAGATCTTTCAATGCTCTCTGAAGATGTGTACACTTTTTTTTCCCCCAGAGCACATGGATGAGTGACAGTGCATCATGTTTGAAGCCATAAACTCTAACCCTATAATGTTCAACCCTAAAAGACCTTTGAGAAAAAAATGTAAACGTTATGTTCCAATGTTCCAATTTGCTCCAAATCCTGTGGTAATATGGACATGAAATTGCGCAAGGTGGAGCAGGGACAGTTGTTTCTCTTCAGTGCCTGTTTGAGTGTTGAGCCCAGGCAGCAGTTTGGAAAGGATACAAAAACACCTTGATACAGCTACGACCGGAAGTTACTTTTTTTAGTAGCAGGTTAGGAGAACTTAAGAGGCATTTTAGGAGAATTAACATAGCAGGTTATGATAATTAGGTTAAGGTTAGGAAAAGGGTTAAGGTTAGCGAAAATGCTCTCCTAACCTGATATGGAAAAGTCACTTCCAGTCATAGATGTTTCTAAGTGCTGTGTTTTTAGGAAGTCCCATTTGGAAAGACAATTTTTCCTGGTCAGGTCACATGGAAACAGGATATTTTCCCGCTGGGTTCACCCATACGGAAATGTATGCACGTACTACTGAAAGTCACTTTGGATAAAAGCATCTGCTAAATGGGATAATCATGATTAATTTGTCATTTTAACTGTACCATTGAGGAAGTTTGATACAGAGCAGAGATGCTGTGCTGCAGGCATGTGTATGCAGGTTCATATGGGTCCAGAAGTGGGGGTTAATACACCCTTGACGTCCTCTCCTCTCCCAAGTGCTGTCCTCATTTGTCCCCTGCGTTGGAACAGTTGGAACAGCACCACGTGGAGTAGAGGGCAGAGCGGGTAGCGAGCTGTAACTGTGGGAAGGGAACATGCACACACAAACCCAACCTCAACCCTGACCTTTCACAGAGGGGGGAGTGGGTTACTTACCAGGGTTTTTTCTATCTCCTCTCAGGCAATGCAAGGTGAACAACCTCTGCTACTTAAACACATGCACCACACACACACCAACTCTGCCCCACAGATCTTGTATTTCTTTACCTTTTTGTGAATGATTGACAGGCGTCATCCTCACATCATCAAAGCTGCTAGAGGTCAAGGAGTCACCACATGTCATACTACTGTCATGTCCTCTTAATGATATAGCTGATTATCCAATATGACGGTGGTCAAGAATTGTGCAACCCAGCTATGACAGCCTCCTAGAGTCTACTGTGGGAGACGAAACAGGGACAGAATGTGATGAACGACACAGAGATGTCTAGAATAACAGAGGAATGTATTAAACACATAAGAAAATATATGTTTAAAGGGTGCAGGGTTAAGCAACGTTTGGCTTGGCTCAATAGGGTGTGTATAAATCTATTTAACATATGGTTTATATATATTACACTTCCTCTACCTCTCCCCTCCTGTATGTGTGCAGATCCAGATTCATGTTCTCTGATCTGTGAGTACCTCTCCCCTCCTGTATGTGTGCAGATCCAGATTCATGTTCTCTGATCTGTGAGTACCTCTCCCCTCCTGTATATATATGTGTGCAGATCCAGATTCATGCTCTCTGATCTGTGAGTACCTCTCCCCTCCTGTATATATATGTGTGCAGATCCAGATTCATGCTCTCTGATCTGTGAGTACCTCTCCTCTCCTGTATATATATGTATGTGTGCAGATCCAGATTCATGCTCTCTGATCTGTGAGTAGCTGACCTAAGCTGAAACCTCTACCATAGTGCATCTCTCTCTCTCTCTCTCTCTCACTCTCTCTCGAGTGGGCAGGACTAACATCAAGTCTGCCGAGGCATGAGACCCACTTGGCTCATTATCCACTATGTCTTTGCTCAGCTCCCTTTCTTTTATCCACTATTCTCTTTCTCTGAAACTCTTCAAACAGACACCAGATACATGATATGAAGCCCTACTGATTTACCTGCCTTGATATGGGTCTGATATGGTTGTCTGTACATCTAGCTCTCTTTTCATTGGCCCCATACGCTCAGCCCAGACTAGCATCTGTTAAACATTTATCATGTCTGTCATGTGGAACCCTGCTAGCTGAGTGAACATACAGCTATATAAACTATGGGAAACTAAAAACAACATATAGTCCTCTGCAGAGCCATGGTCTCCCAATCAAGCAGACAACTGTTTCTTCTCCTCCCATCCCTCTCTCCTGACTGTCATTCTCTCAGTGCCATCTGAGGTAACAGGCCGGGGCCGTCGGAGCTGCAGATTTACTCAGCAGCACACGTCACCACCGGGGAAGCGCAGAACGCCCAAAATAGCCCAAATAGCACTGGGTGAATGGGGACCTAAGTGCTGCTTACCAAGGACTGATTCTGACAACAAAATTGAGCTTTTCAAACCGGATGTGAACAAGTGTCTATCTCTCCACCCAGCCCCCTCAAATGATCTCATATTTTCTATGGTGATGTTAGACAGCCTGCTACTGCACTGCAGAGGGAGGAGATGAGAGCTGGTGTTTGGAAGCAACTCTGAGCATATTTATTTCTCAGTTTACAGAAATGGCACACGTTGATTAAGAATGTTGGCAAAGTCATGGGGGGGGGGGGGGGGGGGGGATTATGCTACTCTGAACAACGTACGGTTCTGTCGATATGAGTCAACCACTGATTGATGCAATGTCATACTATTGCAAACGAGGAGTATACAATATTGGCTTAGTGAAAGAGATCTCAACCTAGGGCCAGTATGCTGCCTAGGCTGAGCTGCTTCATGTGATCAGCTTGTCCGTCAAAGATCTCAGTGGCATTTTCTTATCTCTTTCTTCTTTTGGCCTAACGTGATCTGAGAGGAGGCAACTAAAGGTGCATTCATAATGGCCTATCTTACCATCTAAATGACATTCACGGATCTTGGATGAGTTTGTGTATCTGTATATAAAAGAAGGTGGCTCTGTGGACTACGCTGGCGTGATGAGTAACCTTGCCTGAGAGACATCTGAAGAGTTGCATTAGCTCTTTGAGATTAAGCAAAGTGAGCTGACAGTCTTGTGGCACACAGGCGACCAGTGTTCAAAGCCAGGACAGGCTGTGTTCAAAGCCAAGACAGGCTGTGGCTGGAATGTTGTGGAGGGCATAATATTGAGCATGGTTACATGCACATATTAATGTGATTATTGTGGATAGTCAAGTTAATATTATTGTTTGTTTAAAATGTTTACATTAAATGTTTGCAAGAAGAATGATTTCCCTAATAATCCTGTTTCCATGGACACATCTGAAATCAGGCTACTGATGGGACTTTTTATAAATCCAGAAAATCACCAATCAAAATAAATATTCTACAAGTGACTGCTTTTTTTGAGTTTTGACATATAAAGTGTGTATGTGAAAACTATTTACAAGATGCATACGTTCAGTTTTTCTGAACTCACTTCTCTCATGGATAAGAGGGAAGCTCGCGCTACCCGGTGCTGGTACATGTGCAGATCAAATACACCACTGGAACGCTGATTAAGCTGTTTACACGTCATAATATTTAGAAACATTGCTCAGAAAACCAGGTGTTTTAATGGCCGTATGCTTACTTCGATTATGACCTGACGCCGATTAAGATAAGTAGAGTCAGGTGTTTCCATGACTAATGCCAATACTCGGCCTACTGCCATTATCAGTTTAATATTGAATCATTAGTGTGCATGTAAACGTACTCACTGACTGTCCACATGCAGACCAGACATGTAATCTCCAGTATTCATTTTTCAACCCTCTTCAATCAGTCCAATCCACAATGAGCAGGTGACGTAGTGGTAAGAAAGGTCTGTATAGCTGCACCAAGCACCACAATGGCCTCTGATTAGGTCACTCTTCTATTCTGATGTGGCTTCATGCCTTTGGCCTTAGCAACAGGGAATGCAAGTGGAGACTTGAACATCAACACATTTTCAATAGGTTACAAATGAATAAATCTATCCCTGTCCAAAAGTAGTGTGGTGCGTTGTTAGCCAGCTTGTAACTTAGCTCAGTGAGATCTGTAGAAGCCTGGGTAATTGCACGCCATTTTCGTTGCATAAGGGGAAAAGACATGCAGGGTTTAATTATGAGCAGAGAACAAAGGAAACATTGAGGGTTTTTCGTGTTTCACAATACACAGTCTGTAATACCTAGAATTTCATCAACTATGTCTTTGTTAGAGAGCCCAGTTTCCAGGAGAAGCCCTTATACCCAAATGTGCACAGATCTTTATGGTGATTGGCGTCTAGTTGGTTGTTAGTACAAATTAGCGACGCCCCCCTGTGGTTTAATGTATAGTCCATTACACTGGCGGTACAGGCCTCTCTGGGGCTGTCCTCAGATGACCTCCATTCACCTATTCTGTTTGTTTATTCATCCCATCATCCTTCCATCCCTCTTCTTTCATATTACTGACAGTTCAGGTCAGGACTGGATAGAGGCTTTTCACGCTTTGACCCGAAGCCACATTACTACGATTATTCTAGGACTGTCCTTCAAGTTCAAAGCGCTCAGTGATGTGTGAGTTGTTTGTGTGTTTGCACGCGTGCATACATGTCTTTGTGTGTGCATGTGCATGCGCGTATGTGTGCATGCCTTTGTGTGTGCATGTGATCATGTTTATTCAGCATGTTTGTGGGAAATAAACACGTCGAGAACCTTGATTTCAAAGGTTATCCCTCTCCACATCAGTTCTGGATAATGTGATTTTATTTGATTGTTTTACTAAACATTAAATCTATCATCTCCCTGAAAGTTGCTAGAATTAAATGCTGCAGGATTTGAGGCATTGTTTGTGAATATTAAGCAACAGTGTTGGTGGTTGGTGTTTAGCTCAGTTCCATATGTGGCCAGTAGAGAGAGGTAGTGCACCGCAGCAGAATATGCCCAGGAATCTGAGGTACTCAGTAGCAATCACCAACTGAGACTGTTCTATTGTAATCTAACGTTAGCCAACCTAAATATCAGCCTCATGCCCCGAGCTTCTACACTCTCCTATAGACCTCAGACAAACATGTGTTCAACCCTGGTTCATCTTTGCCACCTGGTTAAATGTCTTGTTGGAGTTTCACAAAGTCAAATGGCCCTTGGAAATATTTGGTTCACGCCTGATATGGGACCAATCACTCATGGGGGGGTAGTGTGAGGAGGGTGATGTTGTGTGTGTGTGTGAGAGAGAGAGAGAGAGAGAGAGAGAGAGAGAGAGAGAGAGAGAGAGAGAGAGAGACGTGTGTGCTATGGTAAAGGACCAGATCAGTCAAATGTAATGGGAAGACGTCTATTCTGCATCAGCTCAGAACTGCCCCACTGGAGTGATGAACTGCCCCACTACCCACTGGAGTGATGAACCTCAGAACTGCCCCACTACCCACTGGAGTGATGAACCTCAGAACTGCCCCACTACCCACTGGAGTGATGAACCTCAGAACTGCCCCACTACCCACTGGAGTGATGAACCTCAGAACTGCCACACTACCCACTGGAGTGATGAACCTCAGAACTGCCCCACTGGAGTGATGAACCTCAGAACTGCCCCACTACCCACTGGAGTGATGAACCTCAGAACTGCCCCACTGGAGTGATGAACCTCAGAACTGCCCCACTACCCACTGGAGTGATGAACCTCAGAACTGCCCCACTGGAGTGATGAACCTCAGAACTGCCCCACTACCCACTGGAGTGATGAACCTCAGAACTGCCCCACTACCCACTGGAGTGATGAACCTCAGAACTGCCCCACTGGAGTGATGAACCTCAGAACTGCCCCACTGGAGTGATGAACCTCAGAACTGCCCCACTGGAGTGATGAACCTCAGAACTGCCCCACTACCCACTGGAGTGATGAACCTCAGAACTGCCCCAGTTGAGTGATGAACCTCAGAACTGCCCCACTGGAGTGATGAACCTCAGAACTGCCCCAGTTGAGTGATGAACCTCAGAACTGCCCCACTGGAGTGATGAACCTCAGAACTGCCCCACTGGAGTAATGAACCTCAGAACTGCCCCACTGGAGTGATGAACCTCAGAACTGCCCCACTGGAGTGATGAACCTCAGAACTGCCCCACTGGAGTGATGAACCTCAGAACTGCCCCACTGGAGTGATGAACCTCAGAACTGCCCCACTGGAGTGATGAACCTCAGAACTGCGACAGTTGAGGGATGAACCTCAGAACTGCCCCACTGGAGTGATGAACCTCAGAACTGCCCCACTGGAGTGATGAACCTCAGAACTGCCCCACTGTAGTGATGAACCTCAGAACTGCCCCACTGGAGTGATGAACCTCAGAACTGCCCCACTGGAGTGATGAACCTCAGAACTGCGACAGTTGAGGGATGAACCTCAGAACTGCCCCACTGGAGTGATGAACCTCAGAATTGCCCCAGTTGAGGGATGAACCTCAGAACTGCCCCAGTCGACTGAAGAACCTCAGAACTGCCCCAGTCGACTGATGAACCTCAGAACTGCCCCAGTCAACAGTTAGCCTCGAGCGTTGGGCTAGTAACTGAGAATCCTGGAGCAGATAAAGATAATGTCGCTGTGCAAGTAGACCTGGCCATGACCTCACTTCCCTGCGGGGGAGTTGGGATATGTAAAAAAGCATTTCCATTACACACTTGTGTAACAGGACAAACATAGAGGGGCTGGCTGACAACTTCACGAAAACAATGTGAGATTCTGGATGGCCAGATTGCTAGCAAGAATAACAAGAAACATGTCGTTTTTGTTGCTAAACATCCAACCTGTCTATAAGCAACCCCCAAAATTATTTATTATTAACTTTTGATGTCTCTTCTTTCCACTAGATGTCCATAGAGTTCTATTCTGAAACCATGGCTGGGTTAAACTGCAGTTGAAACCTTCAGGATACATAACACTGTTATAACAGTTATGACAGCTGATATCCCGCATGTCATCAATGCGCTGCAAAGCACACAATGCTTTGCAGATGTTTGATTAAATGCTAAATAAAACAAACACAATTGAAAAGGGACATCTGTTCCGCTTGCTAGTATGCTGTCCTGTGTTCAATTCTGCAATTGATAGAGTAAGTGAGCACATCCACTCTTCAGTGGCTACATTCACCAGCCCATTTATTTGGTGCATTTCATACAGAATCTGCCCAAAGTCAAAAGGACAACTTTAAGTTTCAGAATAAATTACTCAAATAAATAACACACACGTGACCAACACCCCCTTGAATGGCTTTAGAAGATAGAAGCCATTGCAATGCCTCAAAGTCAACCATATTTTTAGATCAGCAGCCATCACTCACCTCATAGCAGTATCCCACTAAAGAGGCATCATTGTAACAATATTCCATGAAGAAGGAGTACATTATTTATGTCACACACACAGAGAGACAGAGAGAGATATCTATGGTTACAGCATGGTCCATGAACATAAACTATTCATCACAGGATACCTGAGTAATACACAGAATACAACCCTCAAAATCAACACAGAGATGAGTCATACTACTGACAGTACTATCATATTGCTCCTAGGAAGTGGCATGAGTTCTTTGTGTATGACCTACTGTGTTTGTTATAAAGTTGTAGGCGAGGCTTACTGTCAGCATGCAAAGTAGGCTGAACCTCGGCAGCAAGAGACAAAGGACACAGAGGCCAAGATTTTGCCACTGTTAGGTCATGAGCTGTAAGTAGAATGAACGTTCACATTTTGGCAGGCACAAAATACTATAACTGCCCTTATATTTTTTCAAAAACAATTACTCTGAGTTTCTACTTTTCACACACTCTCTGTCCAGTCCCCGTAGTCATATCACTCTCTCACTAGTCCCTGTAGCCATACCACTCTCTCTCACTAGTCCCTGTAGTCATACCACTCTCTCACTAGTCCCTGTAGTCATACCACTCTCTCACTAGTCCGTGTAGTCATACCACTCTCTCACTAGTCCCTGTAGTCATACCACTCTCTCTCCAGTCCCTGTAGTCATACCACTCTCTCACTAGTCCCTGTAGTCATACCACTCTCTCACTAGTCCCTGTAGTCATACCACTCTCTCACTCGTCCCTGTAGTCATACCACTCTCTCACTAGTCCCTGTAGTCATACCAGTCTCTCTCCAGTCCCTGTAGTCATACCACTCTCTCTCCAGTCCCTGTAGTCATACCACTCTCTCACTAGTCCCTGTAGTCATACCACTCTCTCACTAGTCCCTGTAGTCATACCACTCTCTCACTAGTCCCTGTAGTCATACCACTCTCTCACTAGTCCCTGTAGTCATACCACTCTCTCTCTAGTCCCTGTAGTCATACCACTCTCTCTCCAGTCCCTGTAGTCATACCACTCTCTCTCTAGTCCCTGTAGTCATACCACTCTCACTCCAGTCCCTGTAGTCATACCACTCTCTCCAGTCCCTGTAGTCATACCATCATTACTGCTCCTGCAGTCATTTTAGCCTCAATCAACAATCCCTTTTAAAATTGTGCACTTTGCAGCGCATTGATAAAATGCTCAATTATCGCAAATAAAATTGATTCAAGTAGAGAAGTGCCTACAAAACAGACACGTACTGTTCAGCTTGCTAGATGCCACCTTGCCTAACCTTATCTTTCTCTGCTTTGATGAAAAACATTTACATTTACGTCATTTTGCAGACGCTCTTATCCAGAGTGACATACATTTTCCATACTGGTCCCCCTTGGGAATCGAACCCACAACCCTGGCGTTGCAAGATCCATGCTCTACCAACTAAGCTACAAGGGCGGAGAGGCAGGAGTTGCGAAGACCAGTGGTGGAAAAACTGCTGTCCTTCAGGGTCACAGCCAAGCTATTTGTCGTCTCGTCCTGGTACTCTCCCTGATATTGATCATTTCTCAGTACTTATTAACCATTATAAACTGGGTGGTTCGAGCCCTGAATGCTGATTGGCTGACAGCCGTGGTATATCAGACCGTATTCCACAGGTAAGACAAAACATTTATTTGAACTGCTCTAATTATGTTGGTAACCAGTTTATAATAGCAATAAGGCACCTTGGGGTCTTGTGATTTATGACCAATATACCACGGCTAAGGGCTGTGTCCAGACTCTGCGTTGTGTCATGCTTGAGAGCAACCCTTAGCCGTAGTATATTGGCCATATACCACACCTCCTCAGGCCTTATTGCTTAAGTGTCCAACACACCTGGTTTCCAAGATTAAGGGGCAAGAATGAAAGTCAGTAGACACTGAGGCCTGAGGGGTACACTCTTTGAGTCCTTAGCCCAGAAAAGCATGTGCATATCATCTAACCAAGTGTTCACTAACCTTTTCTGGGTCAAGATCACCTCCGGAGTCAAAATACAAGCCGAGATGTGTCGCTCAGATTTTTTTTTACATGACTGAAAAAAACGTAATCCTATGCAACATTAAGATATTGAAAACAGTACTGTAGCAATGAGGTTTGTGCAGTAGGCCATAGGTCCAACACATTATCACTGCATATTGGCTATACTTGAATTGCCCTGCCAAAGCATTTTTGTTTGGACCATTAAATATATATTTCATATTTCAAAATTTGAGGTAGGCTATGTGATCACACCGGTTATAGATCAATTGTTGTATTACTTGTGAGCATACATTTACAGCTGAGTGAGCATACATTAAAATATTTTTTTATTTTCATTTAGTTTACTGGGCTGATGGTGCCTGCATCTGATGGTCAGTCTCAGTGGAGGTAGAGAGAGAGCAGCAGACTGACGATCTGCCTTTCAACGTCACTCCGCTCTCCTTTTCCTCTGCTGACACTGACCAAAAAGGGACACCGTCTTCCAGCTGATGGCGAAACTCGAGTCACATTGCATTATTTAAACGTAAAGATGGCGCCGAAGAACATGGCAGACGTTTTACATTCTCCAAACCAATTGTGCAATTTTGTAAGTTTTCTTGCGTAACTTATTTTTGTAAATTATTGTGTACATAATGTTGCTGCTACCGTCTCTTATGACCAAAAATAACTTCTGGACATCAGAAAAGCGATTACTCCCCACAGACTGGAAGAAACTTTTTCCTTTAACGAGTCCAACGAGAAGGATATCCTGTTTTCACTGGAACAGGCCCAGATCCACGCCTTTTGCGTGAAGAAAAGACACTGGAAAAGGGGAACCAGATTGGAGATCCTTCTGAGAAGCCGGAGGCGAATGAGTAAACTCCCAATGCTTTCCATTCTCCTTGCTAATTAGAAAATAAAATTGATGACCTACTATTAAGATTATCCTACCAGCGGGACATTAAAAACTGTAACATTTTATGTTACACCGAGACGTGGCTAAACAAAGAAACGGACAATATAGAGCTGGCGGGATTTTCCATGCAGAACAGAGACGCTACCTCTGGTGAGACGAGGGGTGGGTCTGTGGGTCTTTTTTGTCAATAACAGCTGGTGCGCGATGCCTAATATTAAAGAAGTCTCGAGGTATTGCTCGCCTGAGGTAGAGTACCTTATGATAAGCTGTAGACCACACTATCTGCCAAGAGAGTTCTCATCTATATTATTCGTAGCTGTCTATTTACCAACACAAAGTGAAGCTGCCACTAAGAAAGCTCTCAACCAACTCTATAAGGCCATAAAAAAAGAAGAAAATGCTCACCCAGAAGCAGTGCTCCTAGTGGCCAGGGACTTTAATGCAAGCAAACTTAAATCAGTTTTACCATTTTTTTTTTACCAGCATGTCACATGTGCAACCAGAGGAAAACAAATCCTAGACCACCTTTACTCCACACACAGAGATGCATACAAAGCTCTCCCCCGCCCTCCACTTGGCGAATCTGACCACAATTCTATCCTCCTGATCCCTGCTTACAAGCAAAAACTAAAGCAGGAAGTACCAGTGACTCACTCAATACGGAAGTGGTCAGATGACGCAGATGCTATACTACAGGACTGTTTTGCTAGCACAGACTGGAATATGTTCCAGGATTCATCCAATGGCATTGAGGAATACACCACCTCAGTCATCGGCTTCATCAATAAGTGCATCGATGACGTCGTGCCCACAGTGACCTTACATACATATCCCAACCAGAAGCCATGGATTACAGGCAACATCCACATCGAGCTAAAGGCTAGAGCTGCCACTTTCAAGGAGTGGGAGACTAATCTGGATGCTTATAAGAAATCCCGCTCTGCCCTCAGACAAACCATCAAACAAGCAAAGCGTCAATACAGTGTAAAAAAATTCATCACACTCGTCAGATATGGCAGGGCTTGAAAACTATTACGGACTACAAAGGGAAACCCAGATGTGAGCTGCCCAGTGACGCGAGCCTACCAGATGAGCTAAATGCCTTTTATGCTAGCTTCGAGGCAAGCAACACTGAAGCATGCACGAGAGCACCAGCTGATCTGGACCACTGTGTGATAACGCTCTCGGTAACCGATGTGAACAAAACCTTTAAACCGGCTAGACGGATTACCAGGACGTGTACTCAAAGCATGCGCGGACCAACTGTAAAGTGTCTTCACTGACATTTCCAACCTCTCCTGACTGAGTCTGTAATACCTACACATTTCAAGCAGACCACCATAGTCTCTGTACCCAAGGAAGCGAAGGTAACCTGCCTAAATGATTATCGACCCATGGCACTCACTTCGGTAGCCATGAAGTGATTTGAAAGGCTGGTCATGGCTCAAATCAACAGCATCCGGACATCCTAGACCCACTCCAATTCGCATACCGCTCCAACAGTTCCACAGATGATGCAATCTCAATCGCACTCCACACCGCCCTTCTCACCTGGACAAAAGGAACACCTATGTGAGGATGCTGTAAGACGTGAGTAAGTGGTGGCAGGGAAGTCAAACGCAGGAGAGCAGAACGTGGTGAATAGCCGGCGCAGTTTAAAATATACAACTAACGGCAAATAAAACAACAAACACATGGGTACAAAAACCATAGCGCACCAGTAACACATAGCACGAATAACTTACAAATAAACAATTCCCGACAAGGACATGGGGGAAACAGAGGGAAAATATACAACATGTAATTAGGGAATTGAAACCAGGTGAGTGTGAAAACAACACAAAACAAATGGAACATGAAAAATAGATCGCCGATGGCTAGAAGACCGGTGACATTGACCGCCCGAACAAGGAGAGGAACCGACTTCGGCAGAAGTCGTGACAGATGCTGTTCATCGACTACAGCTCAGCGTTCAACACCATAGTGCCCACGAAGCTCATCACTACGCTAAGGACTCTGGGACTAAACACCTCCCTCTGCAACTGGATCCTGGACTTCCTTACGGGCCGCCCCAGGTGGTAAGAGTAGGCAACAAAACGTCTGCCATGCTGATCCTAAACACTGGGGCCCCCTCAGGGGTGTGTACTTAGTCCCCTCCTGTATTCCCTGTTCATCCATGACTGGGTGGTAAAACATGACTCCAACACCATCATTAAGTTTGCCGACAACACAATAGGACTGATCACCGACAACAATGAGACGGCCTATAGTGAGGAGGTCAGAGAACTGGCTGTGTGGTGCCAGAACAACAACCTCTCCCTCAATGTGAGCAAGACCAGTAGCTGATCGTGGACTACAGGATAAGGCGGGCCGAACAGGCCTCCATTAACATCAAAGGGACTGTAGTGGAGCGGGTCGAGAGTTTCAAGTTCCTTGGTGTCCACGTCACGTACGAAATATCATGGTCCAAACACAAGACAGTCATGAAGAGGCCATGACAAAACCTTTTCCCCCTCAGGAGACTGAAAAGATTTGTCATGGGCCCCCAGATACTCAAAAGGTTCTACAGCTGCACCATCGAGAGCATCCTGACCGGTAGCATCACCGCCTGGTATGGCAACTGCTCAGCATCTGACCACAAGGCGCTACAGAGTGTAGTGCAAATGGCCCAGTACATCACTGGGGCCAAGCTTCCTGCCATCCAGGACCTATATAATAGGTGGTGTCAGAGGAAAGCCCATAAAATTGTCAGAGACTCCAGTCACCCAAGACTGTTTTCTCTGCTACCGCACTGCAAGCGGTACCGGAGCGCCAAGTCTAGGACCAAAAGGCTCCCACAACATGATGCTGCCACCCCCGTGCTTCACGGTTGGGATGATGTTCTTCGGCTTACAAGCATCCCACCTTTTTCCTCCAAACAAAATGATGGTCATTATGTTCATACGGTTCTA
Source organism: Oncorhynchus clarkii lewisi (assembly GCF_045791955.1). Taxonomy (NCBI): domain Eukaryota; kingdom Metazoa; phylum Chordata; class Actinopteri; order Salmoniformes; family Salmonidae; genus Oncorhynchus; species Oncorhynchus clarkii. The sequence continues at coordinate 78,777,503 of NC_092150.1, forward strand.
TTTTTGTTTCATCAGACCAGAGGACATTTCTCCAAAAAGTAAGATCTTTGTCCCCATGTGCAGTTGCAAACTGTAGTCTGGCTTTTTTATGGCGGTTTGGAGCAGTGGCTTCTTCCTTGCTGAGCGGCCTTTCAGGTTATGTCGATATGGGACTCGTTTTTACTGTGGAAATAGATACTTTTGTACTTGTTTCCTCCAGCAACTTGACACGGTTCTTTGCTGTGGTTCTGGTATTGATTTGCACTTTTCGCACCAAAGTACGTTCATCTCTAGGAGACAGAACGCATCTCCTCCCTGAGCGGTATGACGGCCGGTGGTCCCATGGTGTTTATACTTGCGTACTATTGTTTGTATAGATGAACGTGGTATCTTCAGGCGTTTGGAAATTGCTCCCAAGGATGAACCAGACTTGTGGAGGTCTACACTTGTTTTGATTTTCCCATAATGTCAAGCAAAGAGGCACCGAGTTTAAAGGTAGGCCTTGAAATACATCCACAGGTACACCTCCAATTGACTCAAATTATGTCAATTAGCCTATCAGAAGCTTCTAAAGCCATGACATAATGTTTAAAGTCAGTCAGTTTAGCGTATGTAAACTTCTGACCCACTGGAATTGTGATACAGTAAGTGAAATAATCTGTCTGTAAACAATTGTTGGAAAAATTACTTGTGTCATGCATGAAATAGATGACTTGCCAAAACTATAGTTTGATAACAAGAAATGTGTGGAGTGGTTGAAAAATGAGTTTTATTAAATCCAAACTAAGTGTATGTAAACTTCCGACTTCAACTGTATGTGCTGAGTAAGAACTTAAACATAAACTCACTCATAAATACAGCATCTCTCTGCTGTATTTGTAGACAGTCTCTATCTAGTCATGGTTTTAAACGTTTTTAAATCGCATAACTTTGCTGTAGCTTCCGATTGGTCAGCGGTAGGCCTATAGTGCACTTGATTTGCTCTTGGGGCCCATGGGGAAGACAGAGTTTGTCCCTTCAGACACATGAAACGGTTCAAAATCTGAACACTTCGGCTTCCCGGCACGCAGGGCAGCTGAATCGGGTGCACCTACAACTGCACAAGAGGAATACAAAAAAAATAGGAACGCAATGCTTTAGAGTTGGGTTTTTACAGAAATATTTGGAGATCGGCTAGAGATGCCTTGGGATCGATCAGACGATCACGATTGACCGGTTGGTGACCACTGATCTAACCCCTCTACTGACCCGAGAGAGAGAGAGAGAAGAGAGTAGAGAGAGAGAGAGAAGGGAGAGTAGAGAAGAGAGAGGGAGAGAAGAGAGAGAGAGAAAGAGAGAGTAGAGAGAGAGAAAGAGAGAAGGGAGAGTAGAGTAGAGAGAAGAGAGAGGGAGAGAAGAGAGAGAGAGAAAGAGAGAGTAGAGAAGAGAGAGAGAGAGAAGAGAGAGAGAGAGAGAGAAAGAGAGAAGGGAGAGTAGAGTAGAGAGTGAGAGTGAGAGAGAGTGAGAGTGAGAGTGAGAGTGAGAGTGAGAGTGAGAGTGAGAGAGAGAGAGAGAGAGAGAGAAACAAAGTCAGACAGGTCAGACAGACGGTCAGCGAGACGAACCGGGAGTGTGAGAGAGTGCAATCAAGAGAGAGGAGGAGTACAATCAAGAGAGAGAGGTACATTTGTCTAACAAGTCCAGTGTTTAGTGCTGAGCGATTTATGCTTTTTGAGGTCGGTTCGGTTTCCGTTAGATTATTACAAAATAATTACTGTTTCAATTTTGATTGTTTTTTTAAACATTAAATGCACTATGCATTATGTGGGTTGAATACTGTAACAGAATAAAACAATTAATACAAGTCCCATGATGGTAGTGACGTCCCATTACTGCTTCCCATTAACCATAATTTATTCACATTACTTTAATAAAATATTTCAGTTGTTGTATATATTACATTTGTTTTATTTGATTAATTTATTATTTAATTCCAAGTCATCTGCGCAATGGATTTAGGTCATTGTAGTTAATTACAGCGTTTTATGCTCTAACCTATTGGACATTTCAACTCCCTACTACTGTACATTGCACAGTTCAGGCGGGATCGGATTTATCTCTAGAGAAACTGTGCGATGTGCGCATTGAGCTAACAGAAAAAAACGAATGAAATGGAATTAAAATAATTGAACTAATTGGTCAATTAGTTGTTTAAAAAACTAAAAATAACCAACATTTCAGTTAATCACTCAGTGTCTACTCAAACTCTAGTTTGGGGGGTTCTATAGCATCAGGCTGTGTTCTGAGGAAGCCGACCAGGAGTTCATAGGTAGCGAACACCACCATGTTGACAGGGAAGGCACGTAGACAGTTGATACCCAAGCTCCTAAAGAACACCCCTGACCCCTCCATCCTGACTGTCTCTGTGATGCAGTGGACAAAGCCCTTGTATCTCTTGATATCCCTGGCTCCGTCCATCTGGAGGCGAGCCTTAATCACGTCCATGGGCGTACCCACTGTCCAGCCGGTCATACCAGCCACCCCGCCAGCCAGCATCACCCCTGTCCACTCTGAGAATCGCAAGAGATAGGGATTAGGGTTAAATGCTCTATCTATGAACTACAACAATAATTACTTTAACCATTTGTAGAGTAGAACACATTCATAAGAGGCCAATGTTGTATCCTGTTGAGGACAGACGCCCACGCTTTGGACCAATAGAAAACCAGCTGGAGGGTCAAAAGGTAAGCTATGGACCAAATAGAATCTCACTCACCTGGTCCCTTCTTTCCAGTCGGGGTGAACCACTCACAGAGTGTGCTGTAAGTCAGGAAGTAGGTGGCGTAGGACGGTCCGTCTCTCAGCATGAGAGGCAGAGCTCCCCTGTAGAGCCCCAGTACCCCCTCCTCTCTGACGATGGTCAGGAGACAGTGGACGGGGCCGCGGTACTTGGGTTTGGGCAAGTTGGCCCCTTTTCTGGCTCGCATGGACTCTGTCTGACACTGCAGCCTGACTTTCACTATGTCACCTGGTGACATCACTGTCACCTGAGAGACCAGAATAAGGAAACGGGACAGTCAGTGAATTCACATACAGGTTGGCAGTTACTCACTAATTACACTGTAACAGGACTACCATATTTTAAAACCAAATAATGCCAATAAATCAAATAAACTGTTATTGGTCGAGTACACATATTTTGCAGATATTATCGCAGGTGCAAAAAAATGCTTATGTTTCTAGCTCCAACAGTGCAGTAATACCTAACAGTACAAAACATTACACACAATTCCCTCAAGAAATTGAGAAAGAAATTAAGGAATATCAGAACAAGCAATGTCAGAGTCCAGTATATAAGTAAATATGTATATGATGGTGTGTACAGACAGTATGGGCAGTATATGAATAGAAAAGGTGTGTACAGCAGTAGTTATATAGGATGAGCCTTGACTAGAATACAGAGTATACATCTGAAGTGGATAGAACCGTATGTAAACATGAATAAAGTGACCAGTGTTCAATGACTATGTACATAGGGCAGCAGTCTCTAAAGTGCAGGGTAGAGTACCGGGTGGTAGCCGGCTAGTAAAAGTGACTATGTTCAAGGCAGGGTAATGGGCGGAGGCCGGCTAGTGGTGACAATTTAACAGTCTGTTGGCCTAGAGATAGAAGCTGTTTTTCAGTCTCTCGGTCCCTGCTTTGATGCACCTGTACTGTCGCCGCCTTCTAGATGGTAGCAGGGTGAACAATAAGGTCCAAGTCTGGATAACATGACATTGTCCTCCCTTAGAAAGTAAATACATTGGTCATACAATCACAAATCCTGTGAAAGTTCATTCTGGAAAACAACAACAAAAGAATATATATCCTCAGAAATAAAACTCCTCACCGTAGCCACACCCCCGGCCAGGCCGGAGAGGAAGATTTCTGGTTTGGTGTTTGGGGTTCCTGGTCCTCCCCTCAGCTGACTGAGACACTGACGGCAGTTCCTGTACATCCCAAACACCACAGAGGAAGTCATGGAAACCGTGGTAACAGGCAGGGACATCCCCTTGAAGAAGCCATGGACCTGGAGGTACAGGAGAGAGAGGAGGGTGGGTCAGTGTGCTTCTCAGTTTAGACATTAAGATAAGGTGACTGATGAACCAACTGATTAGGACTGCTTGATGCCGGAAAGGATTGACACTCACCCCTTCTTTAGATAACGTTGTTATGAAGCAATGCCAAATTCCAGTGAACTGCTTCTGAGTTTGTATCCTCACCTGTCAACGTCAGGAAGAGTTCAGCCTAGCAGGAGTTATGTCATCACCAGAATAAGGCTCATGGCAACATCTTTAGGTATGTACAGTATCAGTCAAAAGTTTGGACACACCTACTCATTCAAGGGTTTTTCTTAATTTTTACTATTTTCTACATTTTAGAATAATAGTGAAGACATCAAAACTATGAAATAACACATATGGAATCACGTAGTAACCAAAAAAGTGTTAAACAAATCAAAATATATTTTATATTTGAGATTCTTCAAAGTAGCCACCCTTTGCCTTGATGACAGCTTTGCAGACTCTTGCCATTCTCTCAATCAGGTTCATGAGGTAGTCACCTGGAATGCATTTCAATTAACAATTAACATTTCAATTAAAGAAAATAGCCCCAATTTGGTAAAAAGATCAAGTACATATTATGGCAAGAACAGCTGAAATAAGCAAAGTGAAACGACAGCCCATCATTACCTTAAGACATGAAGGTCAGTCAATAAATAACATTTCAAGAACTCCTCAAGTTTCTTCAAGTGCAGTCGCAAAAACCATCAAGCGCTTTGATGAAACTGGCTCTCATGAGGACCGTCACAGGAAAGGAAGACCCAGAGTTACCTCTGCTGCAGAGGATACGTTCAATAGAGTTAACTGCACCTCGGATTGCAGCCCAAATAAATGCTTCACAGAGTTCAAGTAACAGACACATCGCAACATCAACTGTTCAGAGTAGACTGCGTGAATCAGGCCTTCATGGACCAATTGCTGCAAAGAAACCACTACTAAAGGACACCAATAATAAGAAGAGACTTGTTTGGGCCAAGAAACACGAGCAATGGACATAAGACAGGTGGAAATCTGTCCTTTGGTCTGACTGAAGGAAAAGCAGCCAACAAGTGCTCAGCATATGTGGGAACTCTTTCAAGAATGTTGGAAAATCATTCTTCAGAAAGCTGGTTGAGAGAATGCCAAGAGTGTGCAAAACTGTGGCTCATCAAGGCAAAGGGTGGCTACTTTGAAGAATCTAAAATATATTTTGATTTGTTTAACACTTTTTGGTTACTACATGATTCTCTATGTGTAATTTCATAGTTTTGATGTCTTCACTATTATTCTACAATGTAGAAAATATTACAAATAAAGAAAAACCCTTGAATGAGTAGGTGTGTCCAAACTTTTGACTGGTATGGTTTTTCTCCACTTCAATAAAACACATTAACATCAAAACACTTACCTTTACTGTATCAAGAGGATATCCCACAGCAACACCACATGCCCCTGTGTTTAGACAGAGGAATGGAAATGATAAAGACCACACACATAGCAGACTAGGTGACATTGTTATTACAATGTTATTATAGCTAGCTTGATTGGTGAATGATGACATCTGTGTTAGCTAACCATCTTAATTAAGCAAACTCCAGGTGTTACTGTGGTAACATGACCACATTTCTATCACCAAATGTAAATGAAGGAGTTGCTAAGACGACTAGATACATGTATGAGAGTACATATCAGTCTGCCATGCTGGTCCTTGTTTACAACATCCTAACATTGTGATGGCATATCAATTTTGACTGCCACACAACATTAAATTGAACTTTGTAATACTGTACAAAACGTATTTGACACAAAGTAACATACAGTAGGTGCATGAGGTGGCCTGGTTAATCAAGGAGGATAGACTGCCAAAGATGTTACTATGTTTAGAAAAGGATTAGGATTTGGGTTTTGAGGCCTTCTGGACATTCCTGAATTGAACTGTCTTGAAATCAATGTTGGACAAAAAAAACTGGGTTTGAATCAGGCAATGTTCCTCTCACGAACTCTACAAGCCAGAATGTTGAATACAATTATATTTTAACCACTTTACTGGTTGTCTATGCAGTTCGTTCTTTTGGCGATAGGAATGTAAGACAATATATGCACAGGAAAGTATAATTACATCAACTTTTCAAAGCGCTGGTAGTGTGTTCAGATTTCTATCACCATGAACAAAACAATGTAATCACGCGCACGAGCCTGCAAGTATGCATGCATCTCATTGTATACATGTATTTTCATATTGTGCGCATGCTTCAGGTCATATAAATCTGAAGGCACTACTAATGCTTTAAAAAAAAGTGTATGTAATTATACTTCTCTGTGTACATATTGTCTTACATCCCTACCGCCAAAAGAACCAACAGCATGAACATGGACAAAAGGTAAAGTACCTTCAAATATAATTTTATTCAACATTCTGGGATATTGAGGTCGTGAAAGGAAACTTTCCTGATTCAAATGCAGATTTCTGCCCGACAGAGATGTCAATGCAATTCTAAATCGGGTTTCCAGGCAACATTCTCCTGTACAATTATATAGACTATTATATATATATAGACTCTCTATATACGCATAACCTCAAAAGCCCCCAAAAGGAGTGGGGTCACAAACTTCTATAACGAACGAACCTCCAAATATTATTGACGACGCACACATAATTTCTATGAATGATATTTTCCATGAGCTTGTTATTCAGGGCTCGGACAACCGACATTAATATTAGGCGACGTTGTTTTTAAATAACGGCTTCGAAATCGCAATAGGTTACGTACCTCCTATGGATCCTGCCGCGAAATCGGCAATATGCATTCTTCAATCATAAGATAACTTGTGTGAAAACGATATCACTGCATGTTTCTCATGCTTCCACTGATTGTCGTTGTGTAAACTGTGTTCCCTGTTATAGAAGGACTATTCGAGCCAGTTATGTGAAGCTTCTGCGTCCTTCATACCAAAATACCACGTGTATGTTCGGTTGAGGGTTACGAAACAGAGGAGCCGAGTGTAGCCGAATAATGCCGAAGTTGCCATTGATAGGTTCGTGCGCTTCAAAACAGCCATCGTGTCTAAGCAATGACAGTATATGAAGTGTCAAAGACACACTGAAACAGATATTGAATGGCTTTATCAAAGCTTTTGAAACAATAATTACAAATGTAATAGGACTATAACAACATATTCAACATAAAAATGAACTATCCTTACAAATGCCCTCTAAGCAACTGTTATTCTAGCACCCAACCAGTAATTGTTTAATGCTAAATATCTCAAGATACTCATTGAAGTAATGCCACGTTGAGAAACAATTCAGCTTTTTCTCTTAGAAAGAGGCATAAAGGCATATTGTGTCTAAAACTAGTGTCTAAAACTGAGAACTGCTCTGAAATACATAATGTCATTGATAAGGTTAAAACGAGAAGTTTGAAAGGTGGTAGGTAGTCCATGATATGCTCGCCCATACGTGACATTGAATGTAGGTAGTTAAGCCATTACATATGGAATAGTTTCTATTTTGTCTAGGTTTGGCATATGTATGATATGGTAATCGCAATTTTCAGCAGCCAAATGTTTTTCAGCCCGTTTGCTTATTCGTAGAAACATCTATTTCCCTATGTACAATCGATATTATTTCAAACCTGCCATTATGATTCAAACGAGAGTTGGTTGTGAGGTGTTTTCATCAATGACCAAAAGCGTCACACCGTATTGCTGACGCAACCTTGAAAGTGCGACTATTTTCATACACAACCAATAAACGTTGGGGGTAAGATTGAAAAGAGGGGTGGTGCCTTCGGCACTGTAATGTGATTGGATACGATGTTTACCCGAAGCAGGTAGTAAACACCTCCAATGCCATCTGTCAAAACGTTGGTCAGACATTAGCTAGCAAGTTGATAGCACATTAGCCTAGCTACGAGACGAAGACTGTTGCCAACTAGCGCAGCTGTGTTTCATCAAACTGTGTAAGTGGCAAACGAATCGGCATCAAAAAGTATTAATTGACCGATATTTGACACTCTTAATCGGAAATTTGTACTGAAGAGTGGTGATGGACTTTCTCGCTGGCTGCATTGGCGGTAAGTCTGATTTGAAGCACATCAACCCAGGAGGCAGCTTTAGCTAACTACTGGCTGTACTAAGCCAATCAGGGAAGGCAAGCGCACCCATCCATCGTCATATGCTACCTATTGTCACACCACACACACAGATAATTGTCTTTAAACCAATTTGAGAAATTAATTCTTACATTGTGTCAATTTGTGTGAGCTATGTATGTCATTGAGATTGTTCAACTCTAACCTTGTTCACATGATCACCCGGCTAACTACTGTAGGTAGTTAAATCGATAGTGTGTGATGATGCAATCCCATTCAGCGATTTAAACCGCATTTTTGTACTTGGCGCAAATGGGTCGACAGGGCACGCAAGGTTAGTTTTCCAAATGATATCTATATAAATGTGAAAACGTGTGACATAATGTAAATGTCTAGAACTTTTCAGACAGTGCATTAAAACCAGTAACTGACTCTGTGTGATTGTAACCATATCCGCGGGAAGTAGAGGTGCTGAACTCCCTGAAAATAAAAAAATTAATATTAATACATTTTTATTATCATTATTATTATTATTTTTTTATTAAGGTAGTGCACTGCGGTACAAATCACAGCATCCCCCATACCCAAACATCTTCCTGTGGCTATGATTGTAACATCATATACCAGGAATAACAAACTCAATTTAACACCATAAGACACTGTAGCCTACAGTCTGAATAATTGTTAGGCATGACATTGTTGCAATGTAGATATATGCATATTTGGTAAGTCAGGTCGGTGCAAGCCATATTGAGTCTGGTGTCAGAAAAAAGTAGGCCCTATGTGTCATAAAAGCTGGATACCAGGGGATAAGGGAAACCACCGTCAACTTTTCAGGGTTAGACCTTATTTAGGAATCTGATGCCAGTAGTCTCCAATGGTGCTATTCTTCTTGATTAGATTTGTTTATAGGTGGTTGGTTCATAAAGTAGATGGATGACCCTTCTCTCCAGGAAGACTAAGTTTTTGTTGTTGAAAGTTAAAGGTCTACTTCTGGTAAAATTATTTATGATAAGTGATACATCCTTTCAGTTACTGCTCTATCAATCAATGATTTATACGTCAAATAACAGGCATACAAAGTTACTTGTCTATATTCAATGACTTGGCTATCGTTGGAGAAAGATCAAATTACTTCCTTCATTCTCACTTGGACATGGTCTAGAAATCCTACCACAGGTGTTTTCCAGCCACCCACAAGCCTCCTTAATGTCCTCTGTACACCCTGTGAAGAATGGAAAGCATTTAGTCCTATGTCCTGTAGCATTACATTTACATTTGGCACTTTGGTCACTGGTCATTTAGCAGACGGTCTTATCCAGAGCGACTTACGTGCATACATTTTTTAAATATTTGCAGACTGAAACAGATAACCTAAGATAGCTCTACTGTAAAAAGGATATGCATCTACACATACCCCTTCACAGACCAATCACACTCTCCCTCCTGCTGTCACTGGTCTGCTATGGAAGGGTCTGGTGTACATGTAAACCCATAGGGGAGGGATCCACATACTCAACGTTAGTGGAATGGCGTGAAAAGCCCGACTCGACTCAGAAGGCAACTTTAGTAGTATGTGGGAATGTAAAGCCTATTAGATCCACTATTTGGAGGTGAGCCATAAACATACATGAGTGTAAACCATCCTCCATGTTGGCACCAGGTGTTCCATAACAATACCATTCTAATTGCTATTCCGACTAGAATGTGGTTATGTTGGAACTTTTGCTGCCAACATGGCACGCTGCAAAAGTGGGCGGCAGGTAGCTTAGTGTTTAAGAGCGTTGGGCCAGTAACTGAAAGGTTGCTGGTTCGAATCCCCGAGCTGATTAGGTGAAAAATGTGCCTGTGCCCTTGAGCAAGGCACTTAACCTTAATTGCTCCAGTAAGTCGCTCTGGATAAGAGCGCCTGCTAAATGACTCAAATGTAAATGATGACAAACCAAGCCTTTGTGAATCAATTCTTCTGAAAACTTGCATTAGGCTTTCAAAGCAATCATTCCAAGCTGACCTTAGGGGAATGAAAAACTTGCGTAGTTACTTTGTACCATAATATAAATGCAACATGTAAAGTGTTGGTCCCATGTTTCATGAGCTGAAATAAAATATCCCAGAAATGTTCCATACGCACCCAAACTTATTTCTCTCAAATGTTGTGCACAAATATGTTTACATCCCTATTGGTGAGCATGTTTCTCCTTTGCCAAGATAATCCATCCACCTGACAGGTGTGGCATATCAAGAAGCTGATTAAACATCATGATCATTACACAGGTGCACCTTGTGCTGGGGAAAGTAAAAGGCCACTCTAAAATGTGCAATTTTGTCACACAACACAATGCCAAAGGTGTTTCAGGTTTTGAGGGAGTGTGCAATTGGCATGCTGACTGCAGGAATGTCCACCAGAGCTGTTGCCAGATAATTTACTGTTTACTGTTCTCTACCATAAGCCGCCTCCAACATTGTTTTTGAGAATTTGGCAGAACGTCCAACCCGCCTCACAACCCGCCCCACGCCAGCCCAGGACCTCCACATCCGGCTTCCTCAACTGCGGGATCATCTGAGACCTGCCACCCGAACAGCTGATGAAACTGAGGAGCATTTCTGTCTGTTATAAAGCTCTTTTGTGGGGAAAAACTCTTTCTGATTGGGTGGGTCTGGTTGCCCAGTGGGTGGGCCTATGCATTTCTAGGCCCACCCATGGCTGCACCCCTGCCCAGTCATGTAAAATCCATAGATTATGACCTAATTAATTTATTTCATTTTATGATTTCCTTATATAAACTGTAACTCAGTAAAATCGTTGACATTTTCGCATTTTTATATATTTTTCTTCGGTATAGATAGTGAAAGAGAATTTTAAATAACTCAACTTACAAATTACCCAGGGTACTGTTAGTTTGCTGGTAGTTTTCTGCTGTAGCTACCTAAGGTATTGTAAAATATGACCAAAACGGCCCTTTGCATGCCGGTTGCCAAGGGCACAAGTAATCGTGTCAGTTTCTCTTTTAAGGTAAGGATTTATGGTAGGGACATCCCAAGGATCACATGCCTACTGCTGTTCTTTTCCTGGCTTACAAAAGGAGGCCGGCTCTGATTGGCTGGCTGTGGCACAGCAGGCGCTTAGTAAGGATTATCCTTGCTCTTCTAGCCAGTCCCAGAGAGGCACAGACAGACCAAAGACCGAGAGATGGCCTACAGCCACAGAGTTCTGCAAGCTCTGTTTGGGTTGTAGCATTCTTTTGGTGCACTACACATTCCAACCTTTAATAATGTTGTTTGTTTTGGAACGTTTGATGCCAGTTTGGAGTATAGTCCGCCAAACTATGTAGGCCAATATCAAGGCCTATAGCAGGATAGTTGCTGTCAGGGCTCAGGGCTAAGGTTTCACTCTGTATTCAGAGCCATTGGGAGTGGATGAGAGGGCTTGTACACATGTTATGTACAGTACCTTCCAGAGCAGTCGTTTGGACAAAGCTATTCCTGAAGGAGACTGTCCCTCCCCAGTGGCCTTGCCATATATGAGGCAGCGGTCTGTCATACCTAGATTCAAATACTATTTTAAATACTTTGCCGGTGCTTTATTGAGCCAGCCTGGCTAATGGACTAATATAATAGTTTCAACTGTGAACCCTGCCCGTCTGGCACGCAAGGCGCCTGTAAATGCTTCAACTATTTGAAAGATTCTAAAATGGTATTTGAACCCAGGTCTGCTGTCGGTCTACAGTAAGGCTACAGATTGTTGTTGATGGCTACAGGGTTTCCATTTCCTGATGTGATGTCCTCTGTGGGGTGAGAGCCAACATTAAAAGGCTTATGTTTACAATTTCTGTCGTTGAGATCTGAATAGGGGACATGGCTATTTATTTAGTTTACAGAAACAATGTTTTGGTTGCTATAAATAACTTCTTTTTTTCCTACCAGAATACAACTTCTCAAACTATCTGTGTATCACATAGGCTACGGTCATTTTTACTTGTCTTTTTTTTTTTAACAATCTGCTCTCGGTTAAGTATAGCGTAGTCTATCCTGTCTGACTGCTGTCTCGTTCTTCTCTTCAGGTGCTGCTGGAGTCTTAGTAGGGCACCCTTTTGACACGGTTAAGGTGAGTCTGGTTGTTCTCCTTTTGGGCTTTTCTTTCCATTATATGAAAAAAAAGCTTGCAGTCAATAGTTGCTGCTTGTCTCAAACAACCATAAAAAGCAGCAATACAGTATAGCAAGGGGAAATTGATGACTGTATTCTCCACACTACAACAGGTGCTATTTTGTTTGTATGTATGTATGCTACTGATTTCATACACATCCTGCTTGCGTAGGTCTAATGATTGTGGAAGATTTCCTTGTTAATGTAACAAGGACTTTCTTCGTTTCACAGAAAAGGTCTTACTGTGTTAGTAGATACTTCTACACAACCGTACACTGTAGTAAGTACAGCAAAGGTCAACCCATCCACCCGTCTCTCTCTCTGTCACTTTGACTCATATTTTTGTTGAACCACAACAAGAATAGGACTCGTCCCCATCCCCTATCAACATTTTGATGTCTGAGTTTACCAAGTTGTGTCAGAAAAATCATGTTTATACACTTCATGGCAGTACATACACTATATATACAAAAGTATGGGGACACCACTTCAAATTAGTGGATTTGGCTATTTCTGCCACACCCATTGCTGACCGGTGTATAAAATCGAGCACACAGCCATGCAATCTCCATAGACAAACATTGGCAGTAGAATGGCCTTACTAAGAGCTTAGTGGCTTTCATCTTGGCACTGTCATAGCATGCCACATTTCCAACAAATCAGTTAGTCCAATTTCTGCCCTGCTAGAGCTGCCCCAGGCAACTGTAAGTACTGTTATTGTGAAGTGGAAACGTCTACAACGCCTCAGCCGCGAAGTGGTAGGCCACATAATCTCACAGAACGGGACCGCTGAAGCCCCGTAGCATGTACAAATTGTCTGTCCTTAGTTGCAACACTCACTACTGAGTTCCAAACTGCCTCTGGAAGCAACATCAGCACAATAACTGTTTGTTGGGAACTTCATGAAATGGGTTTCCATGGCCGAGCAGCTGCACACAAGCCTAAGATCACCATGCACAATCCCAAGTTTCGGCTGGAGTGGTGTAAAGCTTGCCACCATTGGACTCTGGAGTGATGAATCACGCTTCACCATCTGGCAGTCCAATGGACGACTCTTAGGTTGGCGGATGGCAGGAGAACGCTACCTGCCCAAATGCATAGTGCCAACTGTAAAGTTTGGTGGATGAGGAATAATGGTCTGGGGCTGTTTTTCATGGTTCGGGCTAGGCCCCTTAGTCCCGGTGAAGGAAATCTTAATGCTACAGCATACAATTACATTGTAGACGATTCTGTGCTTCCAGCTGTGACAACAGTTGGGGAAGAACCTTTCCTGGTTCAGCATGACAATGCCCCCTGTGCACAATGCGAGATCCATACAGAAATGGTTTGTCGAGATCGGTGTGGAAGAACTTGACTGGCCTGCACAGAGCAGTGACTTCAACCCCCTCGAATACCTTTGCGATTAATTGGAACTCCAACTGCAAGCCAGGCCTAGTCGCCTAACATCAGTGCCCGACCTCACTAATGCTATTGTGGCTGAATGGAAGCAAGTACCCGCAGCAATCTTCAAACATATAGTGGAACGCCTTCCCAGAAGAGTGGAGGCTGTTATGGCAGCAAAGGGGGGACCAACGCAATATTAATGACCATGATTTTGGAATGAGATGTTCGACAAGCATGTGTCCACATACTTTTGGTCATGTAGTGCATAATTGTGTGTATTGGTAAGCTATTCTATATTCCCTCATTTTTGTTCCTATGTTGTGATACTGTTGTCAGGAAGTGTTGGTTTGTTCAGTAGGGATGCTGTTTGGCCATCCAGGTTCTCTTTGACCTTGACCTGTGTGTGTGTTGCAGGTGAGACTCCAGGTCCAGAATGTGGACAAGCCTCTCTACCGCGGGACCTACCACTGTTTCCAGTCCATCATTCGGCAGGAGTCGGTAAGTCCTACCTAAATCTTTATCATTAAGTGGAAGCTGCGTCTCCAATTTAACTTTAAACAGGCGATGAGCTCATGTTAAGTTGTCATGTTTGGTATATTATAGTCCTATAGGCTTCAGATTTGTTTGATGAGACTTTGGCCACTCTCTCATCAACACAACCACATTGAAGTCTGCTCTGCTTGAGGTCAGTTTGTCCTAAGCGCTGATCCTAGACCTGTCTGTTTCAGACGACCTCACCTGTCTTGTCTTGTGACTGATTGTTATGGGCCTGATAGAATACTCACAGAGCTGATGGGTGTGGGAGAGGCAGTAGCACAGAGCTAGCTCTACAGTGCAACCATTTTACTCGCAAATGCGCAAACATATTTAGCTGTGCGACCTGGAATTTTTATTCAAGAGCACTTTTTATTTAAGAGCGCTAGTGTCCCTTGAAAAATGAAGGATTCTACCCTTATTACCCCAAATATTTTTCATTGTGCTGCTAAATTTCTTGGTGTGTGCCTACATTTTCCACACATGCTCCTAGTAAAAAAAAGGTAAGCATAGCGCCCTGTAGCAAAATATGGTCATTGGGAATACGTATTTTGGTTTGTGTTCTGTTAACTTTATAAGGGTTTTAACAAGTTTATAAATGAATCTACAATATCCATTGAGTTAGAATTATGTGTCTCACTCTTTTCATGCTCCACATGAGTCCATAGCCTGAAATATAAAATGTTTTTAATTTCTCCCTTTCTCCCTCTCTTTGCCATCTCTCCCTCCTTCACCCCCCACCCCAGATGTTTGGGCTGTACAAAGGCATCGGCTCCCCCATGATGGGCCTAACCTTCATCAATGCCATAGTGTTTGGAGTGCAGGGAAACGCTATGCGTTACCTGGGCCACGACACCCCTATGAACCAGTTCCTGGCCGGGGCCGCAGCCGGAACCATCCAGTGTGTCGTCTGCTGCCCCATGGAGCTGGCCAAGACACGCATGCAGATGCAAGGTAGGGATTATCAAAAAGATGGCCTTTTAATGTCTCGTTCAAAACAGCTGGGAACTCAAAAATCTCAGACTTCAGTGCATTCAAGACAACCGGCAACTCAGGAAAAAATAGACCTCTGACTGGGAAAAATAGTTTTGAACGCTCATCCAAATCGGAATTCCAAGCTGGAAACTCCGGCATCTTTCTAGAGCTCCAACCTGGAGGTCAACATCATAATTTGACCTCTGTTTTTTTTTCTGCTTTCCCAGTTGTCTTGAAAGCACCATTTTAATACGAGGAAAATAGGGGAGATAACTACTATTCTCTCCAACTGCTTAAAATGGTGCTTTTCTTTACGCGTGTGTCATGGTGAGGTATAAACCAGGTCATCTGACCACTAGATGTCCTTGTATGCCCATGCATGTAATAGATGCACACGTATTTCAATTGAAGTTGCTATATGTTATGAAGAAAGTCATGAACAAGTATTAGACATTTTTTTTGACAACCTTGGGGACCTTTGATAATTCGATATCATATTGATTTGAGTGAAGTATGTTGTGATAACCATACTGTTGTTGCAAGCATGCACCACTGCCTTAGGAGAGTGCAATATCATGATTTGATGAGGTATTTGTTACTTTAAGATAACAAAAACTGTTGTCAACACTTGCATGAATACTTTACTGGGCAAAAGTGTTCCATGTTTCATTCATTGGTTTCCCCAGTATTTGGTGGTGGAGCAACTTCGCTAACTAGCCAGCAAGTTAAACAATTTGTGGATTGTACTCTGCCTTTTCAAGCTAGCGACTTAGCTACCTCCTTAGCGAACAATCATTTCTAAGAAGCACATTCTGTGTAGTTGATGTTTGTGCAGATGTTTTTGTTCTAGTTAGCAAACGTTTCTAGCTAGTTGTCAAATGTTTGTCATTTTAGCTTATCTGAGCTAGCTAGCATAATGTACTCGGTGCACTGCCCCTACACTGTTGGAAAGCGTGTGTACCATAGACGGATGGGTTGTTTAGCAACAAAGCCGATGCATACTCAACTTTGGGGCAAAACAAAGTGGGTTGCCTTAGTATCAAAGGATTATTGACAACATGTTAACTATATTGTAAACTATAACACAATACACACATTTTTTCTCTAATACATATTAGCATTAGCATTGACGTGACATAAGTGAAAACACCTAAAAACAAGACATGTTATCAAGAACAACATACAACTAGCTGAAACAAGCCACCTACGATTCTCCACATGGCCGCTTCTTGTCATTGCTGCTAGAGATCTGACCATTTCAGAATCATAACAACACGCTGCCTTTTTCCTCTGCAACGCGCATGCATAATTCTGGTGACATTGTCAACCCACCCGTCTATAGTATCAGTTTTTAAAGGGTTCACTAATGGCACTAACTATTAAAACGTTTTCAAAACATGTATGGCCACCTATTTCATGTTTCTCCTAGCGTCAACTTTTCCATATTGGTACCCATCACTAGTATTTATAATTATACTGTGTTACTAAGGCACTGGGGAGAAGAAGTCCAAGAGGAAGCTCTACAAGAACTCCCTGGACTGTCTGGCCCGTATCTACAAGCGGGAGGGGCTGTCGGGGGTGAACCGTGGCATGGTTACCACGCTGATCCGAGAAACCCCCGGTTTTGGGGTCTACTTCCTGGCCTATGATGTCCTGACTCGCTCCATTGGCTGTGAACCTGACGACCCCTACATGATCCCCAAACTGCTATTCGCCGGTGGGATGTCCGGGATTGCCTCTTGGCTCTCCACCTATCCAGTGGACGTGATTAAGTCCCGCCTCCAGGCGGATGGGGTGGGTGGGGTCTACCAGTACACCAGCATCGCTGACTGCGTGCGGCAGAGCGTGAGGAGGGAGGGGCTCAGAGTGTTCACGCGAGGTCTTACCTCCACCCTGCTCAGGGCATTTCCCGTCAATGCTGCCACCTTCGCCACCGTCACGCTGGTGCTGCTGTACGCACGGGGAGTGGAAGAGGGGCCCAAAGACTGTGAGCTGGGGCCCCCCAACACAGCTCACCACACACAGCTACCGCAGCAGACCCAGGCTTCCAGCTTGTGATCTGAGTCTGGAGGTGTTACTCCCACCAAAGCTGCTCTACTGTGGGGTGGGGGAGGGAGGGAAACCCATTGGGACCCAATGCCCTTTGAATCGCTGAGTATGGAAACCCATAGACTCCTGATATAGCTGATATATGTACACTACCGTTCAAAAGTTTGGGGTCACTTAAAAATGTCCTTGTTTTTGAAAGAAAAGCAATAACAAAAAATCCATTAAAATCACATCAAATTTATCAGAAATACAGTGTAGACATTTTGTATATTGTAAATGACTATTGTAGCTGGACCCGGCTCATTTTTTTTATTGGAATATCTACATAGGCTTACAGAGGCCCATTATCGGCAACCATCACTCCTGTGTTCCAATGGCACGTTGTGTTAGCTAATCCGAGTTTATAATTTTAAAAGGCTAATTGATCATTAGAAAACCCTCTTGCAATTATGTTAGCACAGCTGACAACTGTTGTGCTGATTTTAAAGAAGCAATACAACTGGCCTTCTTTAGACTAGTTGAGTATCTGGAGCATAAGCATTTGTGGGTTCGATTACAGGCTCAAAATGGCCAGAAACAGCCTCCCGGGTGGCGTAGTGGTTAAGGGCGCTGTACTTCAGCGCCAGCTGTGCCACCAGAGACTCTGGGTTCGCGCCCAGGGTCTATCGCAACCGGCCGCGACCGGGAGGTCCGTGGGGCGACGCACAATTGGCCTAACGTCGTCCTGCTTAGGGAGGGCTTGGCCGGTAGGGATATCCTTGTCTCATCGCGCACCAGCGACTCCTGTGGTTATTCCATGCGAGAAATTGCCAAGAAACTGAAGATCTCGTACAATGCTGTGTACTACTCCCTTCACAGATCAGTGCAAACTGTCGCTAACCAGAATTGAAAGAGGAGTGGGAGGCCCCGGTGCACAACTGATCAAGAGGACAAGCACATTAGTGTCTAGTTTGAGAAACCGACGCCTCACAAGTCCTCAACTGGCAGCTTCATTAAATAGTACCCACAAAACACCAGTCTCAAAGTCAACAGTGAAGAGGCGACTCCAGGATGATGGCCTTCTAGGCAGCGTTCCTCTGTCCAGTGTCTGTGTTCTTTTGCCCATCTTAAGGTTTTATTTTTATTGGCCAGTCTGAGATATGGCTTTTCTTTGCAACTCTGCCTAGAAGGCCAGCATCCCGGAGTTGTCTCTTCACTGTTGACTTTGAGACTGGTGTTTTGATGGTACTACGCTGTATTTCTAATCAATTTGATGTTATTTTAACGGACAAAAAATGTGCTTTTCTTTCAAAAACAAGGACAAGTAACCTCAAACTTTTGAACAGTAGTGTAGAGCTATAGATTTGCAGGCTAAGACTGCACTTGACTTGTAAATATAATTTACTTGGGGGGGGGTATTTTTTGTATAATGTTTAAAGTAACTGTTATTTCCTGCCTTATTACATTTTAAAAGTTTTACTAAAATGGAGAAGTCGAAGCACTGATATCTTTGGAAGATGCGACAAAAAAGACTGAGATTGAACCCACAGTTTAATATGCCACTGTCTCTCTCAGACCATAGTATTGCTCAAATAAACCAAGAGTTATGGTTAAGTCGCTGGTACTAACTGGTACAACCACATGTATACTAACAAGCACTGTAATGGTATGGTTATGCAGTTTATCCTTTTATAGCTCTGTCTTTGCACAGTAACTATTCAGTAGTCTACTTTGGCCTCAGGAGATTCACATGTAGGGTACTAGTTGAGTTAAAGCACTTATCATGTCCTAACTGAAAAGCAACCTATAATGCACCTGAGCGATATCTGAAAGCTGAATGAAAGCCCAGAATGTGACGTTTTGTGTTTGAAGCACACAAGTGCGAGTCCCTATTAGAGTTGGCAATAATGTAATGTGTCTTGTGCGTTTTGTTTTGGGACAAGGCTTGTGTTTTACTGAGTAATGGGAAGTGTTGTCTTTGGTGTTTTACTTGTGTATAAATGTGAGATTCATTGTATTTTGTTTTTAAAGATGTGATTGGCAAAGTGTCTAAATATTGCAAATTCTAGAGAGGATTTTTGTGTGTTATTATTTGAGCCGAAATGTTGCTGTTAACTAATCTCTGTGTCTCTTGTTCCTCATAATGTAGACTTTGGTATATCTGTTACTGTTAACTCCTGTCATTTTAGAATATTTGTAATGGGGAGTTGATATACAGCATCAGGCAAAATTTTGGACACACCTACTGATTCGACATTGTAGAACAATAGTGAAGACATCAAAACTAACACATGGAATCATGTAGTAACCAAAAAAGTGTTAAACAAATCAAAAATATATTTGAGATTCTTCAAAGTAGCCACCCTTCGCCTTGATGACAGCTTTGCACACTCTTGGAATTCTCTCAACCAGCTTCACCTGGAATGCTTTTCCAACAGTCTTGAAGGAGTTTCCACATGCTGAGCTCTTGTTGGCTGCTTTTCCTTCACTCTGCAGTCCAACTCATCCCAAACCATATCAATTGGGTTGAGGTCAGGTTATTGTGGAGGCCAGGTCATCTAATGCAGCACTCCATCACTCTCCTTCTTAGTCAAATAGCCCTTACACAGCTTGGAGGTGTGTTTTGGGTCATTGTCCAGTTGAAACATCCAT
The DNA here is from genome assembly GCF_045791955.1 of Oncorhynchus clarkii lewisi. Classification (NCBI taxonomy): domain Eukaryota; kingdom Metazoa; phylum Chordata; class Actinopteri; order Salmoniformes; family Salmonidae; genus Oncorhynchus; species Oncorhynchus clarkii. Next base: position 78,797,355 of record NC_092150.1, read on the forward strand.
ATGGGATGGTGTATTGCTGCAGAATGCTGTGGTAGCCATGCTGGTTAAGTGTGCCTTGAATTCTAAATAAATCACTGACAGTTTCACCAGCAAAACACCATCACACCACCTCCTCCATGCTTCATGGTGGGTGCCACACATGCAGAGATCATCCGTTCACCTACTCTGCGTCTCACAAAGACACAGCGGTTGGAACCAAAAATCTCAAATTTGACTCATCAGACTAGAGGACAGATTTCCACTGGTCTAATGTCCATTGCTTGTGTTTCATTGCCCAAGCAAGTCTCTTCTTCTTATTGGTATCCTTTAGTAGTGGTTTCTTTGCAGCAATTGGACCATGAAGGCCTGATTCAAGCAGTCACCTCTGAACAGTTGATGTTGAGATGTGTCTGTGACTTGAACACTGTGAAGCATTTATTTGGGCTGCAAATTCTGAGGCTGGTAAACTCTAATGAACTTATCCTCCTGTGAATGTGTCCTCATGAGAGCCAGTTTCATCATAGAGCTTGATGGTTTTTGCGACTGCATTTGAAGAAACTTAAAGTTCTTGAAATATTCCAGATTGACTGACCTTCATGTCGTAAAGTAATAATGGACTGTCATTTCTCTTTGCTTATTTGAGCTGTTCTTGCCATAATATGGACTTGGTCTTTTACCAAACAGGGCTATCTTCTGTATACCACTCCTAACCTTGTCACAACACAGCTGATTCGCTTAAATGCATTAAGATGGAAAGAAATTCCACAAATTAACTTTTAAGCAGACACACCTGTTAATCGAAATGCATTCCAGGTGACTCATGATGCTGGTTGAGAGAATGCAAAGCTGTCAGGTTGGCTCCAGTTAAGAATCTCTACAATAAGATGCATTTTGATTTGTTTAACACCTTTTTTTGGTTACATGATTCCATATGTGTTATTTCATAGTTTTGATTTCTTCACTAATTTTCTACAATGTAGAAAATAGTCAAAATAAAGAAACTCTGTAATGAGTAGGTGTCCAAACTTTTGACTGGTACTATATGTTTTTACTGGTTTGTGAGATACTTAGTCGTATTAGCAGAGATTGGCAGATCTCTCTGCGATATGTATGATGGGGACATTTTGCATGCTGTTCCTGTATGAGGGTATTAATATAGTAGGCTATACACATCAGTGGACCTACAGTATGGTAGCTTTGACACAGTATTCATGTGTTATTAATGACTCTGTTCTCTCTTATTCCTTCACTGTGGAGGGGAGGGAAGAACACACACACACACACACACACACACACACACACACACACTGAATTGTCTCTAGTGTGTTGCTGCAGTAAATAACTATCATTGTCATAACCTTCTGAAACAAAGGATTCAGGAAAATCTATGATGACACCACAGTAATGTTCTTTAAAAGAGCTATGACATCATAATGGTGTTCTCTAAAACAGCGACAGTGATGTCTTAATGACAGTCTCTAACATATCCACATGTACTGAATTGTTGAATGTAACAAGATGTTACCCCCACAAAATGGTCTCTGACTTTTACCAGGAGGAGAAGAAACATGTACCAGAGACCTGTAACAATCAGCTTCTCTTCTAAATATTTTGGTTGGTTCGAGGTAGTTTGCTGCTTGGATAGCACAACCCTTGAAATACTGTTGTCCTGCAGTCTGCTGAATTGGTGAATTGTGGTTGTGGGGTAATTGTTAGAGTTGTGTAAATTTGAATCTGGTATCAGGATAAATATAACAATGAGTCACCGATTGTATACTATGTATTTTTTTTTATTAGCTAAGTAATAAATGGCAAATGCAACTTTCGTATATACGGGCTCACTGTAATACCACGCAGGGCAGAACAGAGAACTGACAGGATGTACGTAAACAGTTGTTCTTATACTGTGATAGGCCAACAGACGGGTTGGAACAATGTCTATCACCGTAGAGGCTGAGCGTGGTTTAGACTTGCTCAGCCTATCGCAGGCGCTCAGGCGGGTCCCCACCTCTTGGCGCTTCTTGGAGTCCTCCCTTCGTCGATGTATAGATTCTTACTGTTCTGGTATCGCAGCCTAGTTATAACAGTTGCTCAGTTCCTGCTGTTGTGTTGTTCAGTATTTTTCCATCTCAGTTAAACCTCGTGATGACCACCCCTCCCCTATACCTAATTGACCACAACTTTGTAAGATACAGCAAGTCACCATGTGCTCAATATTGTTACATACAAACACAAGGACAAAGCATCTGCTGGGCTGTTATCTACAGTTTTGCAACATGCAGGTCACACCATGTTACTCAGTTCTTGTCACACACACAAACAGGCAAGTAGATGTAGCAAGCAGTTGTTTAATCTCATGATGATGCTCAAGTGCACAAATGCAGATACTTCACACAGCCAACATCAGATAATATTTAATCATATATATATATATATATATATATATATATATATATATATATATATATATATATATATGCTAATGGCTATAATGTAAAACACAGAATCCCACAAATAATAAAATAATATGTTGCTGAGTGACATTCAGTATGCCAATCAGTTTTTGCCATTGCTAATTGTTCATTTTAATATCTTTTATATACTGTATCACATTGTTTGTCACCATAGTATTTTATTGGGCTTTGTTGTGATCATTTTAATGTTCTCATACTCCTCCAGTCCTGGACACGAGGCTAAAGTAAAAAACTGGCATATGAAAATTATTTGGACTTTGGACTGGGAAGATGCGAACAAAGTATGTGATTTTGTGTGATGATAATCTGTTAGATCATTTGAAAGGGGGAATGAAAGTGTAAATATATAAAACCTATATTTTTCGATCTCTTAGTTGTGATGTTTGATGTTTGACCAGAATATATATTTTTTGTCTTTCTCTTAACTTGTGGGTTTTGCTGTTACAAAGATGAGCTTGGAAAGGGAAGATTCAAAAGATGGAGACACTGATATATTTTTGTAACAAACTAACAACGCTGAGCCCGGTCAGTGTATCTCATGCTTTGGTTCATCAAGGTTGACTTGTAGAACATTTTTAAAATCAATAAACGACTGACTCAGATTAAGATCTTTCTCCGTGTCATTATACCTGTGCCTTGAAAACAATAGTTTTATTGTCATACTACATTTTATAATGTTACATAGTAAAATACACATCCCAACACAATAGATGTCTGCTGCGTTGATATGAATGTGTTATTCACTCACTTCGTCAGTAGGCGTTAGTGTAATTCTACATTTTCAGAAAAGTACTTTTCTTACTCTTGTGGGCTGCTCAAGTTATTGTATCGCAGAGGCAGTTGCCACCATGAAGTAGATATTTTTAACACGTACTCACAGGCACTATCCCACTGCTGGACAGCATGTGGGCTTTGACCTGCTTAGTTTCCAACCTGGGCTAGTGCACCCCTCTATAGCCCACCTGGTGGTACCAGACTCCCCCATGAGCACCATATCGATCTTAGTAAGGACACCTGTTCAACATAGCGCGTTACAGCCCAGAGCTCCTCAGCTCACTCGATCCACCAACCTCAGCCTCCCAGTGACTTGGATTACAGGCAGTATTTTGGATGAAGCAGATGTTAGCTAGAATGTGTGACCACCATTTGCCTCATGCAGCGCGACACATCTCCTCTGCAGACGAGTTCCTGCCCCTGGGGAGGATGGCGGGAGTCCAATCCCTTAGGTTGTGTGGCCTTGCTGTCTGCATCTGCACCGTTGCGTTGATTGGAACAGTTTGTTTCCCTCCACTGGGTGACTGTTCAGGTGAAGATGAAAGTCCCGAGCCGAAGGGACCACCACAGACCCGGAGTAGTGGTCCAGAACGAGAAGTGAAGCGAAGGAAAAGAGAAGTATAAGGTGGCAAATGTCACCTCATATAAGACTTCTTGTTTGGTATGTGGGTGGGGTCATGTGGGAGTAGGTAAGGGTCTCCATATGTAGGGGTTTCCTTTGGGGTAAACTTAACAATTACACTGTCCCCCAATACTGTCATTGGCTACTAGAGATGCCTTGTTTTCTCTGAATGAGGAAGTAAAAGCACTCACCGAGTTGGCCCTGCAAAACAGGGAGGCACTTGACTACTTATTGGCTGGTCAAGGGGGTATTTGTGCACTCATGGGCGACGAATGCTGCACTTTTGTCCCAGATGTGTCATCAAATGTGACTGGTCTTGCTAACTACATTGCCACTGTTACAAAGTCTTATTCCCGGGAATCAGAGTGGGTGTTTACTGGTTGGCTGAAGGGCCTCTTTGGAGCTTCGGGACCTCAGATAGCTCAATGGTTGATAGCTGGAATCTTTTGTTTAATGTGTATGATTATTTCTACTTCCCTGGCAACTTGAGTCTCAGCAACTAGCATGTTCAAAAGAAGGTGCTACTGATAACTTGCTGTCTCTCCAGGAACTTTCCCCCTATAATGGATGATAATATACAACAATGAGTTAGTATCCATGTTTGATGAAGTACCTGAAGGTTTTAAGGTAGGTTGTTATTAAGTCCAAAACACAAGTTCAGCACTGTGTTCAACAAAAGATGCCCAAATCATTATTATTTTTTAAATTAGAGACATATTCTGCCTATCCAGGTGTCAGACACACTCTCTATGTTCTCCAGAGTGGGAAATGACGTCAGTCTACCGTGTAACAATGTGGTTTATTCAAACTGCTCCTCAACTACATGGATCTATAACAGAGATGGATCTACTGGTACTATTGAAGAGGTCAATGGGGGGTCAGAAAAGGAAAACAAACTAACAGATTCAGTGTTGGGTCTAACTTTTCTCTACATGTTAGTGATATCAAAGCTGGAGTCTACATTTTTAAAGAGAACCTTAAGAATGGGACAAAATGTGTAGTGGGTGAAGCTTTTTATTTGTCGCTTCTAAATAGTGAGTATTACTGTTTGAATACATTAAGTTTGGTATATTAGATGTATTTGTGACAGTAAACTATCTCCTTTTCTTTCACAGTCTCCCAGTCCACGTTAATGAGAGATATAATGCCTGAACAGTGAAATTAACATGCCCCTGCTCAGCTATTATGGAAACTGTAACCCACTCATCATTAGTGGTGTTACTCTGAGCTGGGTGGATGAGACCAGCTAACACAATGCTCTCCCTGTGACATCTCTCTGACTGTGACACTCCAGAGGGAGGACAACAACAGGAAGCTGACGTGTCAGCTGACTGAAAGGGGATAAGTGAAGACCTCCATTGACTTCACCTCCACATTCTCAGGTATGTGTTCCCGTTATGCTCCTATAATCTGAATAAAATCTGTAATGATATTAAAGTTGAATATCAAACCTGATACTTTCTCCTGATATCAGTGATTGGTGAACAAGCATACAGCTCTCTACTGTATTTGTCTGATGATGAAGAGTTATATAAAAGAGGATGTTCTTCTACTGATCTAGATATTAAAGACAAGGGCACTGAAGATGGTGATGTCATCACCACAGTCCCAGGTTAAAAAAAAACTCCATCAGTATGATGTGTGCAGATATACTGTAGTACACCTTCCATGTGCCATCTTGATATGTAGAAGTTAGCAACGTTTCTTAAATGTTGGGTCAGGGTTGGTACCTTTAACGGCTTGAGACTGAGAATAGAAAATAGATGTATAGAATCAATCTTTAGGATGTTTTTAACATAAATCTTCATTAATGTTCCAACCGAAGAATTCCTTTGTCTTCAGAAATGCAATGGAATGCAGGTTGCGCTCACGTGAACGCGCGAGACTGAGCTCGTGGCTGCTGGCAGACCTCTGACTCAATCCCCTCTCATTCACCCCCACATCACAGTAGAACCATCAAACAAGGTTCTAAAGACTGTTGACATCTAGTGGAAGCATTTGGAAGTGCAAGATGACACCATAGACACTGTATTCGATAGGGTAAGAGTCGAACCTCAGATTTCCCACTTCCTGGTTGGATTTTTTCTCAGGTTTTTGCCTGCCATATGAGTTCTGTTATACTCACAGACATCATTCAAACAGTTTTAGAAACTTCAGAGTGTTTTCTATCCAAATCTACTAATTATATGCATATTCTAGCTTTTATGGCAGAGTAGCAGGCAGTTTAATTTGGGCACTCTTTTCATCCAAAATTCCCAATGCTGCCCCCTACCCTAGAGAAGTTAACTGCTAGGCTACCTTCCTAGACTACCTACCTACTGCTAAACTAATTTACAAGTTCAGGTTTTTTACTTTGCTGTGGTGCAGTTCACACTCTCATCCTGTGGACATTTCTGCTTGTCTGTGATGCCTAATACCACTACTCCATGTTTAAGATGTTATATAACTCTAAAGTTATTTAGTGGATGGTCTGAACAATCAAAGTAATCTATTAGGCATGAATTAAAACACTCAGCTAGATCGTTGGTGTTCAGACAGAGGTGAAGTTGTAGAGGTGTTTGGCTGATGGATATTGGTCCTCAGCATCCTCTATTGACCGGTGTGTGATACAAACTTTACTTTCATTTAAATCAATCTAAATGATTGACTGTGTTTAATCCCTGTCTGTCTCATTGTCCAGGTACCAGTAATGCTGTTAAGTTGCCCATCAGTCACATCATGCTCTTTGTGACACTGACCATCATGGCTGCCATAGTCACTATTCACACAAGGAGGATCCGCCCACCCAAGGCTCTGCCCCCACAAGCAGGTGAGAGTCACAGGCATTGGTCCAGTTCCATTTAGGTTCCTAACTCCTCCCACAACATCAGAGTTCACAGATCTGAAAGGACTGTATAGACCTAAACATTATGAATGGTTCCATCAATCCATAGAACATATGGAGCAAACAACACATTACATTCACATATTCTGATCTTCAGATGTGTGAACTGAAATGGAATCAGGTCATAAATAGTCCTTTGACGTAGTCATCTTGTCCATCTAACCCCCTATTAACTAGTTCATCTTTATGGTCTGCTATAGAATGAATGGTGAGACATGTTGTCTGATGTGTTGTTTTGTTCTCTGTATAGAAGAAGCCTCTGGTATTGAGATTCATGTCCTGGAGGAATGACCCCTTGTTCCTCACTCTTCTCCCTGTGCTGGACTAATACTTTCAAACTGTCTGTAGCTTTATTGATTAAGAGGACATTATACATGTTTTTTAAAGCTGATGTTCATCTATGATAGAGTAGAGTGTGTTGGAAGATGTATTTATAGTTGTATTTTCAACTTTTAGTATGTTTAGTATCTATTTAACATATTTGTTGTTGCATGCAGTAGGGGTGATGACATCACTGAAGCAACACATGGTCTATGTGAATGATAAGTTCGTTTTTTTCCCCTGTCCATTATGAAGAAAGTCAGCAAAGAGACATTCAGATTTTGTTTATCCATATGTTTTTTCCTAAACTATTATTTTTTTTTTTTGAACACAATGCTTTTCTAACGTTTAAATTAATTTATAAAACAAATAAACGTTTTTAAATAAACAATTAAAAATGTATTATGTCTAACCCTTTGTCAGTACAGTACAGAGGTGTTTTTTTTACTATACACTTCCACAATACAGTAGCCTACACAGTTTTTAGTTTTTTCACCTTTACCTGCTGCTGAATTTCATGTCGGCCTGGTGGAGCGTTCCTGGCCACTAGGGGCCCCCCGAAACCAATTTAAAAAGTAAACCCAGTGTCTCAACATACTGTTGAGAGTTAGAATAGTAGAATACACAAGGTGAAAGTTTGACATTTTAGTTGTGCATCATTAGTTTTTCTCTTGTTATGTTAGTCAATGACAGTCACTAAATTTGCCATGTCAGCTAACAATTTTTAGATTTGTAAATGAGTCTAGCCAGCTTTCTAATCTTGTAGTAATCATGTCCAAATACCGACTGGGCACGCAGGGCACATGCCAGGGGGCCCTGACCTCCAGGGGGCTTGTATTGACTTTGTTAGTCATTCTTACTCAGATATCATGAGTCATGGCAAAATGTACAGAATTGTCTTTAAAAGTTCAAAAATGAATCTCTGCCCCATGGAAACATTTGTAGAATTGCATGACATTTTTTATAAAATAGCAACATCTTGTCTCTGCCCCATGACAAAATGTATGCAACGGCCAAAATCTTGTTTAAAAACTGGAACATTTACTCTACACCCATGGCAAAATGTGTAGAATTGAAGGAAATAACTTTAATAAGTTAATGTTTCTATTCACCTTCAAGAGGGTGGCAATAGGCTAGACAGATATATACAGTGGGGCAAAAAAGTATTTAGTCAGCCACCAATTGTGCAAGTTCTCCCACTTAAAAAGATGAGAGAGGCCTGTAATTTTCATCATAGGTACACTTCAACTATGACAGACAAAATTAGAAAAACAATCCAGAAAATCACATTGTATGAATTTATTTGCAAATTATGGTGGAAAATAAGTATTTGGTCACCTACAAACAAGCAAGATTTCTGGCTCTCACAGACCTGTAACTTCTTTTTTAAGAGGCTCCTCTGTCCTCCACTCGTTACCTGTATTAATGGCACCTGTTTGAACTTGTTATCAGTATAAAAGACACCTGTCCACAACCTCAAACAGTCACACTCCAAACTCCACTATGGCCAAGACCAAAGAGCTGTCAAAGGACACCAGAAACAAAATTGTAGACCTGCACCAGGCTGGGAAGACTGAATCTGCAATAGGTAAGCAGCTTGCTTTGAAGAAATCAACTGTGGGAGCAATTATTAGGAAATGGAAGACATACAAGACCACTGATAAACTCCCTCGATCTGGGGCTCCACGCAAGATCTCACCCCGTGGGGTCAAAATGATCACAAGAACGGTGAGCAAAAATCCCAGAACAACATGGGGGAACCTAGTGAATGACCTGCAGAGAGCTGGGACCAAAGTAACAAAGGCTACCATCAGTAACACACTACGCTGCCATGGACTCAAATCCTGCAGTGCCAGACGTGTCCCCCTGCTTAAGCCAGTACATGTCCAGGCCCGTCTGAAGTTTGCTAGAGAGCATTTGGATGATCCAGAAGAAGATTGGGAGAATGTCATATGGTCAGATGAAACAAAAATATAACTTTTTGGTAAAAACTCAACTCGTCGTGTTTGAAGGACAAAGAATGCTGAGTTGCATCCAAAGAACACCATACCTACTGTAAAACATGGGGGTGGAAACATCATGCTTTGGGGCTGTTTTTATGCAAAGGGACCAGGACGACTGATCCGTGTAAAGGAAAGAATGAATGGGACCATGTATCGTGAGATTTTGAGTAAAAACCTCCTTCCATCAGCAAGGGCATTGAAGATGAAACGTGACTGGGTCTTTCCGCATGACAATGATCCCAAACACACCGCCCGGGCAACAAAGGAGTGGCTTCGTAAGAAGCATTTCAAGGTCCTGGAGTGGCCTAGCCAGTCTCCAGATCTCAACCCCATAGGAAATCTTCGGAGGGAGTTGAAAGTCCGTGTTGCCCAGCAACAGCCCCAAAACATCACTGCTCTAGAGGAGATCTGGATGGAATGGGCCAAAATACCAGCAACAGTGTGTAAAAACCTTGTGAAGACTTACAGAAAACGTTTGACCTCTGTGATTGCCAACAAAGGGTATATAACAAAGTATTGAGATAAACTTGTGTTATTGACCAAATACTTATTTTCCAACATAATTTGCAAATAAATTCATTAAAAATGCTACAATGTGATTTTCTGGATTTTTTTTCTCATTTTGTCTGTCATAGTTGAAGTGTACCTATGATGAAAATTACAGGCCTGTCTCATCTTTTTAAGTGGGAGAACTTGCACAATTGGTGGCTGACTAAATACTTTTTTGCCCCACTGTACATACATACACACACACACACACACACACAGTGCTCCTTCTTAGAATCACGTGCACCTCTGATTCGTGCAACTCTGCACATTTTTGGGCGTCAAACTCTTGACATTTTTGGAAGCTTACACTTTAACTCAGACTGAGATCTATGGACTATTTTCCCAAATGGCACCTTGTATATTTGTATATAGCTATGAACTGTAATAGTACTCTGATATAGAATGTTTTGTGTATTGGCTCTACGTTTGAATATTAAGTCATTGTTGTACATTCCGTGCAGTCAACAATTAGGGGCCGGTATGTTAGAGCCGATTTGGACATATTTGTATAAAAGACTGAACATACGGAGCTCCATGTACATTTGTGTAAATATATGAAATATTAATGTACATGATGAAATACTAGGTACGTACCTTTATGATTTATATTTACCTGATCGAGATATATTCATTTGTTAGTGTAACTCAGTTTTTGGCCCCCCCTCTTGCCCATTCATTGTACTGTGGTAAGTGTGTTAGGATAAAAGGCAGGAAGTTGGGACTTCGGGGGGGAGTCCTTGCTAGATGCGGGAGCGGTATAGTTTTTTGACCATACAGACAGGTAATATGTATTTTCCATATCAAGTATTCTATGCTTTAAGTTGATTGTAGAATCATTTCTTTGTTAGATATAAGAAGAATAAACATTTTGTTGCAACATATCCCTGGATGTCATTGAATGTTTGGCCGTTTGGAAACCTTGAGTGTGGACTGTAAGCGTACGAAACAACCCCGCTTCAGACTTGGGCAGTGGCTATGGTAAAGAGGACAGGAAGCCACTACATAGCCTACAGTACATATCGTAGTAAACATGGTAAAGTGCCTAATTCCTGACATAAGGGAGAGCAGGCCATGTCCAGACTTTCTTGGTGACCTCAAGTACTCATTAACTCTGTCTTTGTTTTTTCGGGTTGCATCAGTCATGGACAGAAACTTCGGAGATGCAGTATTAATGATGAACTGGGGATTTTCACACTTACAGCAGCCGGGCTATGGAGAGCTGCGTGTTCATTCATAAACCATGTGCCATGGAGTCTCTTCCCAACTATTTTGCAATCTTCATGGCTCTCCGACATTTTGCGGTTGCATGAGGTCTTGAGTTAGAAATGTAACACTTTAGAGTACTCAAGCATCGAATTGCAAATTGGAGGATTTTCAAACCTACAGTAGCCGGGCTATGAAGAGTCTATTGTCCTGCTAGGAAACAGGAAATATTGTTGGCATGATGGGCTACACCTGTCATCGAAAATCTCTTCCCAACTATTTTGCAATCTATATGGCTCTCTGCCAAGAATAACATTTAGAGTATTGGAGGATTCTAAATGAATATCTAAGGGGCATTTCTCGTGAGGGCAAATCTGATCTGTGAGAATATCCTGGGGCTTTTCTATAATTATAATGTATGGTTAATAATAATCGCTTTTTTTTTATAAATAACAATATTTTGGAGATTCCATTTTTAAATAACCGAGAGTGAGCCATTCTAATCTGAATAAAGGGAAAGGGGCCTTTGTTGAACATGGTATGAGACATTCTTACCAATATGTAAATAAAACCCGTTTGTTATTTAGAATTTATTTCTGTTTTTAGAGGGAGAGAAACCAAAAGCCCACCGTGCCTATTTTTTGGACAAGGACATCATGGCCGACCAAACCCCCCTCTATTCCACTGTCAACTAACCTCAGGGAGCCAAGACATAAGGAGAGACAGAGAACCCTGCTGACCCCAGCTCCCTCTACTACACTGTCAACTAACCTCAGGGAGCCAAGACATAAGGAGAGACAGAGAACCCTGCTGACCCCAGCTCCATCTACTACACTGCCAACTAACCTCAGGGAGACAAGACATAAGGAGAGACAGAGAACCCTGCTGACCCCAGCTCCCTCTACTACACTGTCAACTAACCTCAGGGAGCCAAGACATAAGGAGAGACAGAGAACCCTGCTGACCCCAGCTCCATCTACTACACTGCCAACTAACCTCAGGGAGACAAGACATAAGGAGAGACAGAGAACCCTGCTGACCCCAGCTCCCTCTACTACACTGCCAACTAACCTCAGGGAGACAAGACATAAGGAGAGACAGAGAACCCTGTTGAGCCCAGCTCCCTCTACTACACTGCCAACTAACCTCAGGGAGACAAGACATAAGGAGAGACAGAGAACCCTGCTGACCCCAGCTCCATCTACTACACTGTCAACTAACCTCAGGGAGCCAAGACATAAGGAGAGACAGAGAACCCTGTTGAGCCCAGCTCCCTCTACTACACTGCCAACTAACCTCAGGGAGACAAGACATAAGGAGAGACAGAGAACCCTGCTGACCCCAGCTCCCTCTACTACACTGCCAACTAACCTCAGGGAGACAAGACATAAGGAGAGACAGAGAACCCTGCTGACCCCAGCTCCCTCTACTACACTGCCAACTAACCTCTGTTGTTTAACCTTTATTTAACTAGGCAAGTCAGTTAAAAACACATTCTTATTTACAATTACGGCCAACCCAGGCCAAACCCTAACCCCTTGGCCAATTGTGCGCTGCCCTATGGGACTCTCAACCACGGACGGTTGTTATACAGCCTGGAATTGAGCCTGGGTCTGTAGTGATGCCTCTAGCACTGAGATGCAGTGCCTTAGACCACTCAGTGCAGCGGTTAAATGTATCATTTAACTTGTTAACTTGACTGAGAACACATTATCATTTACAGCAACAACCTGGGAAATAGTTACAGGAGAGATGAATGAGCCAATTGGAAGCTGGGGATGATTAGGTGGCTACAGTATGATGGTCAGATTGGGAGTGTAGCCAGGATACCAGAGTTAATACCCCTACTCTTACAGTATCTTTAGTGACCACAGAGAGTCAGGACACTTGTTTAAACATCCCGATTGAAAGGCAGCACTCTACACAGGGCAATGTCCCCAATCACTGACCTGGGATATTTTAGGACATGTGAGGCATCTGTTTCTCAAACTAGACAGTCTAATGTACTTGTCCTCTTGCTCAGTTGTGCACCGGGGCCTCCCACTCCTCTTTCTATTCTGGTTAGAGCCACTTTGCGCTACTCTGTGAAGGGAGTAGTACACAGCGTTGCATGAGATCTTCAGTTTCTTGGCAATTTCTCGCATGGAATAGCCTTCCTACAAGAATAGACTGACGAGTTTCAGAAGAAAGTTATTTGTTTCTGACCATTTTGAGCCTGTAATCGAATCCACAATTGCTGATGCTCCAGATACTCAACTAGCCTAAAGAAGGCCAGATATATTGCTTCTTTAATCAGCAAAACAGCTTTCAGCTGTGCGAACATAATTACAAAAGGGTTTTCTAATGATCAATTAGCCTTTTAAAATTATAAACTTGAATTAGCTAACACAACGTGCCATTGGAACACAGGAGTGATGGTTGCTGATAATGGGTCTCTGTACACCTATGTAGATATTCCATTTAAAAAATCTGCCTTTTCTTGCTACAATAGTCATTTACAACATTAACAACGTCTACACTGTATTTCTGATCAATTTGATGTTATTTTAATGGACCAAAAATGTGCTTTTCTTTCAAAAACAAGGACATTTCTAAGTGACCCCAAACTTTTGAATGGTAGTGTATATATACCCTAGATAGCTGATGCTATGTGTTCGCCAATGAGATGCTTTGAAGCCACTGGTTGGCCATATTGGCACTCCCTAGTAGGAGCAGTCTTCCATAGAAATGAATAGAATTCTACAGTATTTTCAATTAAAAGTTTCAAGGACGAAATGACATGTATTTAAGTATTTTTTTGTTGTAGTGAGGACAGTAACATTAGAACAAAAAATAAATACTTTAAGGAAAATATTTTAGCTCACATAATATACATATGTAAAGTATGCATAAAGGTGTCTGTAATAGAATAAATGGGTAAAAAAAAACAAATGAAGACATTAATAAATGCATTTCTATAGTTTCCAAAATATTTTACAATTGAGGAGGAGTGCCAAGATTGCTGCCTGTGGCTTCAATACAGCACCCCTGTCCGTCATCCAGGGTTTGCACTCATCATGGTCTTAACAAACACCCACCATGAAGCTCATTAGATTTGCCTGACATCAGACAAACTAAGGGAAGAGAAAAACCCCACCAACTTAGGTTAGGGAGTAAAAGTAACGTGCAACAAACCAAAAAATGGAGACACAAGAAAAAAGGCTTTAACAACATAGAAAGGAAGAGCTAAACAGCTGTATAGCCGTGCTGAAACTCTTACTTCCCCGTACTTACACTTACTTCCCCTTCGTATATTCTTGACGTCTATGAGTGTGCAATGTGTCTGTTTGTTTTTCTTTTTAGATATGGGATGATAGACCACCACCACAATCTTTAAATCTATGTTAAGGCCAGCTTGTAAAGCAACATCATACCAAGTGGTTAATGGACCACACACGCCATTCCGTATTCTCAGTAACTCAAAGAACCAACTTGTGCAATCCGAGTTCTGTTTCTAGTCGACATGACAGGATCATGCTGAATCATCCTTGATGACTTATTAAATCACATTGGTTGTGATCATTCATCCACAATTAAAGTGCTGATGTAGCCATCCTTTTGATGTAGCCATCCTTTTGATGTAGCCTTCCTTTTGATGTAGCCATCCTTTTGATGTAGCCATCCTTTTGATGTAGCCAGCCTTTTGATGTAGCCAGCCTTTTGATGTAGCCATCCTTTTGATGTAGCCATCCTTTTGATGTAGCCAGCCTTTTGATGTAGCCAGCCTTTTGATGTAGCCAGCCTTTTGATGTAGCCATCCTTTTGATGTAGCCATCCTTTTGAGCTTCTATTTGAGGTTGGTGATGTGGGAATGTCCAGCACAGTCAGATGCTGATGGGAGAATGGCTCATAATAGTGGCTGGAAGGGAGTAAATGGAATGGCATCAAACACAAGGAAACCATGTATTTGATGCCATTCCACTGATTCCGCTCCAGTCATTACCACAAACTCGAGCCCTCAATTAAGGCGCCACCAATTTCCTGTGATGTACAGTTATAGCCAAACGGCCTGTTGTGATAGAATTGATGTCATCATCCTTGCACATCAACTTCAAATCGAAGAAGAGGGTATTAGCCAATCTAAGAAGTGAAGTCTGGTTCGTAAAAACAAGACAAATCCAACACCACACAGAACAGAGAAAGAAACGGTTACGGAAGGCAGAGCAAGAGCAACATGGCTGGGGCCCATCACACTCTCATTCCACTGCTGATCCTAAAGCTTATCAATGCAGGTAAGAGGACACCTACTTTAGGATAAAAGATCAGCCATGCTCATTAACCATTCATGCTGTGTGTAGGTTTGCTAACAGGTGGCTAGAGACTAATCTACATAGTATTTACCACTTATAATGGATCCTTGATGAAGTTATTTGAGTAAGGATTTTACTGTGTTACATGGATACATTTTGTTTTTCTCTTTAGGTGTGCATGGAAAACAATTATCTCAATACGTCAATGAGGGGACTGATGTCAGTCTGCTGTGTGACAATGTGGTTAATTCAGACTGCTCCTTAATTATGTGGCTTCACAGCAGAGAGAGTTTTCTAAATGCTATTCAAGAGGTTTTTAACGGGAAGGTGAGCGTTAACTCAAAGAGAGCTAAAAAACTGAGTGTGGACGCTGACTGTTCTCTACATATTCACAATGTCACAGCTGAGGATGCTGGACGCTACACATGTCGAATTTTAAAACACCAAAATCCCTTTTCAGACACTGACACCTATCTGTCTGTTCTGACCAGTGAGTATTACAGTATAGTAAAACATATGCAATACAGTATTATAGTATTATAGTATTACAGTATTTTAGTATTAGTGTTATAGTATTGCAGTATTATAGTATTGGTATTATAGTTTTACAGTATTATAGTATTTGTATTATAGCATTGCAGTATTATAGTATTGACATTATAGTATTACTCTATACATGAGTGACCTACAACAATACTTTATTCCTTGAAGAGAAACCATGGTAAAATTGAATGTTTTCTTATGTCTCTTGCAGTCTCCTTGTCCACACTACTGACATATCTAAAGCCTGATAGACCAGTAACAATAAGGTGCTCTCTGCACACCAATGAAGGACCTGGAAACTGTAGGTTATTTCTCAATAGTGAAGTTCATCTGAGCTGGATGGATGAGACTGGTCGGAAGCTGCAGGGAGACTCCAGATACCAGCTCACAGGGCCTCGCTGTGACATCACTCTGAATGTGACATTCCAGAAGGAGGACAACAACAGGAAGTGGACGTGCACGCTGACAAACAAGGGAAAAGTGAAGATCTCCATTGACTTCACATTCTCAGGTATGTGTTCTTGTTATGCTCCTATAATCTGAAGAAGTTCACAAGATTTAATGACATTAAAGTGAATGTCAAACCTGATCCTTTCTCTTGATATCAGTGATGAGTGAACACGCATACTGCTCTACTGTATGAGTCTGATAATGAAGAGTTATTTAAAAGAGCATGTTCTTCTCCTGAACTAGATATTAAAGACACGGATGATGACGGTGGAGAGGAAAACGACGGTAAGAAACCATCTACACCGTAAAACCAGATAAGTTCTGGCTGTTCAAACAGCCTGAGGAAACGATTACCTCAAAAATATGAACTTAAGAAACTTAAAAATAACTGAACCGAGCAGTACTACCTTCATATGAGTAATACAAATGCAGTTTTTTGGACTAAGATATACTTCAATTTAACACCCCCACTAAGCAACAAATCCAATACTTTCCCTGTGTGCCTTGGCTCTTCGATTGAATTGTAGCTTTACCAGCCATTACTTAATTTGTTTGTGAGACATGGTTGTTGAATTCGTTCATTTTCAGTCCTGTGGCCTTCAAGTGAGTTCCTAGGTGAATATTATTATAATAACATTATAATTAAACCATTATCTATATCATAAAGTGTAATACAGTAGCCTGAAACGTATAGTTTAGGTGGGGTTGCAAAATTTCACAAACGTACCACAAAAAAATGTCCAGTAATCTTCGAACGAGAATGTACCAGAATTTTGCAACCCTTACTCTAAATCACATCATGCTGGCTTGCAAAGTGATGTGATGTGTAACTCATATTGAAATTGATCATGCATCTATCCAACAGTTGAAATTTGTATTCATCCACAACCTGCATTCATAATGACTGCCAGGGTTAAGAACAGTGGGAGGAGACTACCTAAACCATTTAAACTGGAACAACCATTTCAGTATTGGGGCAAATATTCGGTGATCGGATGAGTTTAAAAAAATGTTATTCATCTTTATGTAGCATAACTTTTCAATCAATCAATCAGTCAATGTACATGCAAAAACACAGATATTAAAACTATTTAGAAAACTCTACCCGCAGTACAGCATGCTCGGAAAATAGTTCATTTATTATCATATCTTTAAAAAAAAATTTGGTGCGACTTCTCATTTAGTTCTGAGTCAGTACCACATAAACATTTTAAGTATTAATAACTTTTCCTTAACTTTGAGTACTAGAAGTATTTCAGTTAAAAATGCCTTGGGGTTTACAGTGTACTAAGTCAAATTCAAACTTTGTTTACCAAGGCAATGCTTTTACTACTGTACCTCATTGTGCTTCATCTATGGACTATTGTGTGCCAGTCCCTCCTTCTCCTTGTTGTGAGCCAGGCGGATCTCAAGTGACACAGGTGTGCTCTCTGTCTTCCTCCATCAGGTCTTAAACAGTCGCTGCTGATCTGGGTGCCAATGGGGGTGGTGGTGTGTGTGGCTGTGTGTGTGGCTGTGTGTGTGGCCGCAGTCACCTTCAGAAGGAGGGCGTGTAAGTCAACTATAACTCTCTTATTTACCCTCCTGAAGTCAGGTTCTGTTCCATCTGAAATGAACTAATTTCCTTCATACAGTAGATATTTATAATGTTGTATAGAAAAGAAAACCTTATTTTTCTTGCTAAATGTGTATTTTATGAATGATTCATGGTCGTTTGTTCTCAGATTATGTTTCAGGAAATCAGATGGCAGTCAACCCAGGAAATATGGTGCAAGCAAACAACAGGGATGTAAGTAAATGGGTTGTCAACTAAATAATTCCTTTTGATTGTTACTGTGGATATAATGTGTGTGTGTGTGTGTGTGTGTGTGTGTGTGTAGGACCAGAGAGCAGACATTACCTATGCTGAGGTCAACCTTCCCACTAGTAGGAGGATGGTGGAGAAAGACCAACAGACAGAGTATGCAACCATCAGAACATGACCCTGAATCATAAACTGTTCCGTATTGAGGCTGTAAAGAAGTGGTATTCAAATCCTACCCTGCAGGTCTGGAGTACTGTTGGTTTTCTGGAATACCTGGTGTCCTGGGTCTAAATGAAACAAATAAGAATGGAACTGGCTTCAAGGTCCACATTTTAATTTGAGGGGCTATGAAGTGGAGATGTAAGAACTGCACGGTTCCCTTGAAATAAACTTTCTGAGTTAAGCTATACCAAAAAGTGTGGTCCTTACAACATTTACATTACCGTTACATTACCTTTACAGACTTACAGTAAGTGGGTTCATCCAGAGGTGGCAGAACGGAGCAAGTTTCAAGATTAAATATCACACGCACAAGTACAGCAAAATGCATTTATTGCCCAATCCAAACCCCAACAATGCAGTAATAAATAACAATGTAATACTAAACATAACAAGGTAGAAAAAAAACGAGATATACCAATAAGAATAACAATAAAATAATAAGAACATGATAAAGTAAGTAAGCATACTATATACAGGGTCAGTTCCAGTACCATATTTACAATGTGCAGGGATACTGGAGTGATGGTGGTAGATATGTTTAGGGGTAAGGTGACTAGGCATCAGGATATGTGATAAACAAAGTAGCAGCAGCATATATGATAATTGTATGTGAGTGTGAGCAAATGAGAGAGTGTTTGTGTGTGTGTTGGAGTGTCCATGTGTGTAGTGTGTGGGGCCCTATGAGTGTGCATAGAGAATAAGAATAAAATACAAAGGTCAGTTTAGATCATCCGTGAAGCTATTTAGCAGTCTTATGGCACGGGGATAGAAGCTGTTCAGGAGCCTGTTGGTGTCAGACTTGATGCACCGATACCGCTTGCCATCCTGAAGCAGGGAAAACAGTGGCTTGGGTGGTTGGAGTCTTTAATGATTTTCTGGGCCTTCCTTTCACACCGCCTGATACACAGTAAAGGTCATGGATGGCAGGGAGCTTGGACACACCCATGTGTTGAGGTTCTTCATGGCAGAGGTGATGTTGCCAATTCTTACCGTCTGGGGTCGGCCTGTCAGGAAGTCCAGGATCCAGTTGCAGAGGGAGGTGTTCAGGCTGAGGTTCCTAAGCTTGGTGACGAGCTTGGAGGGGACAATGGTGTTGAACGCTGAGCTGTAGTCAATGAACAGCATTCTCACATAGGTATCACACCTTGGTGGGTGAGGTTAGTGTGGAGTGCAATTGAGATTGCATCGTCTATGGATCTGTTGGGGCGGTATGCAAATTGGAGTGGGTCTAGGGTGTCTGGGATAATGGAGTTGATGTGAGCCATGACCAGCCTTTCAAAGCACTTCATGATTGCAGATGTGAGTTCTACAGGGCGGTAGTCATTGTGGCATGAAGCCTTAGAGTTTTTGGGAACAGGAATGATGGTGATCATGTTAAAATGTGTGGAGTACAGACTGGGAAAGGAGAGGTTGAAAATTACAGTGAATATACCTGCCAGGTGTTCTGCATATGCCCTGCGGCCTTGCGGTTATTGACCTGATTAAAGACTTTACTCACGCCGGCCACATGCGGCGCATGTCAGAGCCTGTGTAATATGATTCCACCTTATTCCTATATTGACCATTTGCTAATTTGATGACTCTGCGAAGGTCAAAGCGGGACTTCTTGTACCTGTTCCTGTCCACAGCCGTAGTCTCAAGGTTGTCTGCGATGGCCCTGTGTGCGGTAGCCCTATCCTGGCCCAGTGTCGTCCAGGAACTGTAAAAAATGTGTTTAGCGCCAACCTCAGTGTGAGTCCAGGGCTTTTGATTGGGGAATCAGCGAACCTTAACTGTGGGGACAACATCGCCGATGCATTTCCTAATGAAGCCGATGACAGAGGTGGTTAGCTCATCGATGTTATTGGTGGAGTCCCGAAACATATTCCAATTAGCGCAAGCAAAGCAGTCCTGTCCTGATTTGATTTGCCGATTGGTGGACAAGGGAGGGCCTTGTATGCTTGCTTGTGGGTAGAATAACAGTGTTCTAGGACTTTATCACCCCTAGTGGTGCGGGAGACATATTGATGGAAGTTGGGCTTCACGTGTCTTAATGACGTGGAATTAAAATCGGCAGCAACCAGAGAAGCGGCCTTGTACAGTTTGTTAAGTGTCCGGTTGTTATTTTTCTAGTCCTGAGGTGGAATGTATACAACAGTCACAATATTAGCTGAAAACTCCCTCTGGAGGTAAAAAGGGTCTGCATTTGACCATCAGGTATTCAAAGACGGGTGAATAATGGGTTGACACTTCCATCGCACTCGGGTCAGCACACCTGTTGTTATTTTATTTATTTATTTTTATTTTATTTTTTTTTACCTTTATTTTACTAGGCAAGTCAGTTAAGAACAAATTCTTATTTTCAATGACGGCCTAGGAACAGTGGGTTAACTGCCTGTTCAGGGGCAGAACGACAGACTTTGTACCTTTGTCAGCTCGGGGATTTGAACTTGCAACCTTTCGGTTACTAGTCCAATGCTCTAACCACTAGGCTACCCTGCCGCCCGTTATTGATGAAGAGACAAACCCCTCCCCCCCTCAATTTCCCTGAATCCACTGTCCTGTCGGCATGGTGATTAGAGAATCCATATAGTTGGATAGCCATGAGGGGTATCCTTTCCAAGAGCAATATTTCAGAAAAGCAGAGAATATTGCAGTTTCGAGAGGCTCGTTGGTAGCAAATCCACAATCGAAGGTCATCCCTCTTATTATCAAGTGATAATGGAGGGAAGATTTGGCCAGTCTTCCCTTCACCTTAATTTCGCCAGGATCCTCCCTCTCTTGCCTCTGTAACTTCAGCGTTTCCTCTTGGGTAGCCCAAGAATTGGCTTTGGAAGCCCAGGACAGATGAGTCAAAGTTGAAGCCAGAATTGAGGTTGGGGTGTACTGTAGCAGAGCCTTAAGGTAGGGAGGGGCAGTTTCCCTTGCTGCTCCGTAGGCAAGTACCACGGTCATGTTCTGGATGCAAGTTTAGACTGGAAGCCAGTGGAGTGTTCAGAGGAGTGTGGTGGCATTGGAGCATTTGGGAAGGTTGAACACCAGGTGGACTGCAACAATCTGGATGAATTGCATGGGTTTGATGGCACACGCAAGGAGCCCAGCCAACAGCGAGTTCAGAAGTCCAGACGGAGCAGGCAGGCCTTGGAGCGGGCAGGCTTTCCCCGGGAGGAAGAGCAGCCATCTTGTCGAGGTTGAACTTGAGGTTGTGGGCCGACATCCAAGCTGAGATATCTGCCAGGCACGCAGAGATGCGTGTCACCACCTTGGTGTCATACGGGGGGGATGAAGAAAAGTAGTTGAGTGTCATCCGCATAGCAATAACAGGAAAGACCTTGTGAGGATATGACGGACTTGATGTATAGGGAGAAGAGGACAAGGCCTAGGACGGAGCTCTGGGGGACACCAGTAGTGAGAGTACGTGGTGCAGACACAGATCCTCTCCACGTCACTTGGTAGGAGCGGCCTGCAGGGTAGGATGCAATCCAAGAGTGTGCAGAGCCTGAGACGCCCAGCCCTGATAGGCTGTAGAGGATGATCTGATGGTTCACGGTGTCGAAGGCAGGTGATAGGTCTAGGAGGATGAGAACAGAGGAGAGAGAGTTAGCTTTAGCAGTGTGGAGAGCCTCCTTGACATAGAGAACAGCAGTCTCAGTTGAGTGACCTGTCTTGAAGATTGGTTAGGGTCAAGATCTTTCTAAGAGACATAGTAAGAGAGTTGCTCAGAGACACAGTAGACTGATGGCCTTGCATCAGTCTACTGTGTGACAATATCCCTTGTATTCTCCACTTCCCTTTCTCATTCTGTTCCAATGAATGATGACACAACCGATGCAGATAAAAAATAAATATTACTATTAATCTCAATCTTGAAATAACTCAGAGGTCACATAGGAATCTGCATACAGTCTGACAATGATTAATCTGGACCGTAACTATATTATTTAAATGCTACTGCGTCTTTATATGGGACACACCTCCTTCCACCCACTTTTGTGTGAAAACTTAATCTGTGGTCTAAAAATAATTCACGTTTTAGCCTGTATATTTGATATTTTACCAGTAGCCTACAATAGGCTGTCAAAGCTGTTTCTGTCCAGGCCACAATGACTCACACTTGACCATGAACTTAGTTGTTTTTGCAGTAAAGTGTTGTTGCACTAGTAACATCTTGTGTCCAAAAATGTATGATAGCTCTAATTGACTGTGCTGAGAACCAGTCTGAAGATTTAGAGACTACCTTTGGATTTTGAAGGAGGGAGCAACATTCGTCCTCGTTTATTCATGCAGTCTAATCTAAATCCTTCCCAGGCACGTTGTGGCCTATTGTTTTTACCTTTTTAAAGATTGTCACTCCCCTGTCACTCAACCACAAAGTCACTAACATAGACCATATAAACTGATATTTGCAGCGTCAGTGAAGTGAAACCTTAATTCCACCCACTTAAGAACATAGCCATTGAGTAAGATTGAATTTGCTTTGCCTGCCTGCACTAAAGATGCTTGAAGTTATTCCTCGAGGTTGAGGCCCATACTCCCAGTAGGTATTAGATAGAATGTCTCGGCAACCTGTGGTTACCTACAGTAGGTTACCCCATTGGCTCATAGCAAAATCTTGACCTTTTTCAAACACAATTATATAGAACATTGTGGCAAACTGTGGTTACCTAGGTTACCCCATTGGCTCACAGCAAAAACTTGACCTTTTTTCACAATTTTCTTGTTTTCTGCTTGTTTTAGTCAATTACAAAACTACATTTAAGAAAAAGACAACATGTCTAAATACTTTTTTTAAACCATTATTTTACCAAGTAAGTTGACTGGGAATTCATTTTCATTTACAGATCACAGATTACTGCACCTGTACATAGCCCACCTATAATTTAGCCCAAACAACTACCTCTTTCCCTACTGTATTTATTTTATTTATTTATTTATTTTGCTCCTTTGCACCCCATTATTTTTATTTCTACTTTGCACATTCTTCCACTGCAAATCTACCATTCCAGTGTTTTACTTGCTATATTGTATTTACTTTGCCACCATGGCCTTTTTTTTGCCTTTACCTCCCTTATCTCACCTCATTTGCTCACATCGTATATAGACTTGTTTCTACTGTATTATTGACTGTATGTTTGTTTTAATCCATGTGTAACTGTGTTGTTGTATGTGTCGAA
Source organism: Oncorhynchus clarkii lewisi (assembly GCF_045791955.1). Classification (NCBI taxonomy): domain Eukaryota; kingdom Metazoa; phylum Chordata; class Actinopteri; order Salmoniformes; family Salmonidae; genus Oncorhynchus; species Oncorhynchus clarkii. The sequence continues at coordinate 78,820,625 of NC_092150.1, forward strand.
CTGCTTTGCTTTATATTGGCCAGGTCGCATTTGTAAATGAGAACTTGTTCTCAACTTGCCTACCTGGTTAAATAAAGGTGAAATAAAAAAATAAAAATTGACCTGGGGAATACTTAGTGAGGAGGCATGAATGAGCCAATTAGAAGCTAGGGATGATTAGGTGGCGATGATGGTATGAGGGCCAGATTGGGAATTTGGCCAGGACACCAGGGTTAACACTTTTACAATAAGGGTGTTATAACCCTTAACTACAGAGAGTCAGAACACCCATTTAACATCCCATCTGAAAGACAGCACCCTACACAGGACATGTCCCCAATCACTGCAGTGGAATCTTATTTTAGACCAGAGGAAAGAGTGCCTCCTACTGGACCTGCAACACCACTTCCAGCAGCATCTGGTGTCCCATCCAGGGAGAACAAACCCTGTTTAGCTTCATCGTCAAGCTAGCAGTGGGATGCAGGGTGGTATGCTGCTGGCATACCATTTATTTTGAACATTGCCTGCTCCCAAGCGTTCTCACTACTTAGAAAAACGTAATATTATAGAGCTTCCCTGAGGACCTTTTCATGACGATGCCAGCAGCCACCTGAGTGAGTGAGTGAGTGCTAGCTAGCTAGCTACCGACCGGAACATTAAGCTAGCCAAGACCAACAACTTAACAAATTGACTATACAGCTACAAGTAGTGAATGGAGTTACAAACGGACTATACTAAACAAGTTACATGTCTTACGTGTGAGGACTTTTTTTCCACACACATAGCTAGCTACATGTGTAGCCTACTTGGACACCGGCTCCCCACAATTTCCCACTCTCTTACGCTGAGGAATAGTGAAGCCACAGGGGTCTTCTCGCGGTGTCTATTTCCCTATGTGGGAGCATTGCGAACTGTTCCATCTACATTGAACAAAACAGCAGCTTTTCGGCTTGTTTAGTTATTTCTGTATTTTAAAAAATCAACGAGAAAGTTGGCTCTTTTACTCTGGGGGTCAATATGAAATAATGTTTGTTTTTCTCCAAATTCTGGGTGTGGTTGAAAGGGATTCCTTATTATTACGTGAATATTGACTCGGACTATCTAGTGAGTTTACCCTTGCATTCCGTTGCTAAGGGAATTTTTCAGAGGCTGTGCTTTGAACAAAGTAGTGTCCTAACTATTCCCTCCATTACTGATTATTTTCACTCCTAATGATGACTGAATTTGTCAACAAATAGTGCTGAGCCATTAACCGAAATAGCGGTTAATTTTTGGTTAAATGATCTGAATTTATTTAATTTTTTTCCTGTAAGATAAATGCTCACATTGCACAGTTTCTCTAGAGATTAATCAGATCCAGCCTGAACTGTGCCATGTATTAGGGAGGCCAGAATTTTGCTACAATAACATAATCCATTGCGCATCTACTTGTCAGGGAGAGCAGCTGTTGCTTCGGGAGGTATCTCTACCTGAAAATATATTATCATAAAAGTATGTTTTATTTACATTAAAGAACTACAAAATAGTGATCTTGTCAGACAGCACAGGCAGCAGCTCTATAGAAATGAGAGGATAACTTGGAATGAAATAATACATTCATCAATTAAAATGAATGTAATATACACAACTGAAATATTTGATTAAAGTAAAGTAATGTGAATAAATGATGGTTAAGTGATAAGCATTAATGGGCAGTCACAACCATCATGGGACTTTTTAAATGTTATTCTGTTTGTTACAGCATTCACCCCACATAATATGACGTGGTGAGGTTGGACCCAGGTGCAGAGAAGAGACCAGATGAGGAATCAGTGGTTAAGGATAAACATAATACTTTACTGAGAAACGGTAACAGAAGGATCACAGTACACTGGGAAAACAACAAACACTAACAACACTAAGTCTCAAAAACTCACTCAAGAAACACACACACACACACACACAGTAAGCAATTCAAGCTTCTGCAAAGGACCACAGAAAACAGGGACACAATCATGAAATAATAAGACACACCGAAGTCCAATAAACGTCTCTAGGGCGGTCTCCGCTGCCCTCTGGTGCCAGGAGGAACCATGACACATAATGCATAGTGCATTTTATGTTATTCTTTTTTTAATAACCTAAACAAAACTTGTGTTTGATTTGATATAAACTATATAAAAAATAACATAATCAGCTTACAATAGCGTGGAATAATGGCCACAAGGTAGGCTGCAAGAGTTGAGTGAATTGATAGTATAATGTATTTTCATCTCAAGAAGACACACCTGGGACAGATACATTTACTTGAAGGTAGTCTATTATTTGAGGCGTGTGTGCTTTAGCTTGACATTTGTCAGTATTCCATTGTTCCATTGTAAAAATGCTTGAAAGTATTTTAAAGTTTTGACAGTATTTTACTCAGGTTTAGAAGGAGAGCTCCCTACTGGCCTGGCCCACTGCCCGATAATAAAGACTTCATACCCTAGAGGCTCCTCCAGAATGTCAGTGAGGGAGACCAGCACCAGATAGAGAAGATGGTGGACATGTGCGTAAAGGACCTCTTCAACCTGACAGAGCCACGTGAGGGCACTGGCATCCTCCACCTGGCCGCTGTGGCCAACAACACAAACATGGTAAGCTTCCTGCACCCCAGTCATGTTAGCTGCTGAGTTGGGGCACGACGGCATGGTTGCCTTGCTGGCTAAGAACTATGCTGACATGAACCTGCTGGATGCTGAGGGGAAAGGGGAGAGGATACAGTCAGGCCACAGAGTAGGTGATGCTGCTGTGTGTGCTAGAGATATAATTCGGGCCACCAAATAAAATAGAATTGAGTAGAATATTCAGCCACTGAATAGAAGGACTTTATTTTCCACCTGTAGATAGAAATGGGCCTTTAAACCACAAATGTTTCAACCACAGGGTTTGTTTACTTACTATATTACTGTATGTAGCTCTTATACCAAGAGCTGTTGAATGCCGTGCCTGTTTGACGTGCCACGCTCTCTCTGTTTACATGATGATGAGATCAGTGTTTCAGGCGACTCAAATCGACTCACCCACTCCAAAGGAACCAACGCAACGACACTCATACAAACTCCTTAAAACCCAATTATGATAATAGCCTCAATTGCAGTGCGGTCCAGTCTTCAGTTAGAGTCAATGACGCTGTGCTCTTTTGAGGGGATGATTGTGGACATCTAATTACAGATCAGAAGGGATCCTCTCCCTGGTCTGTAAAGCCTGCTGGCCTACTGGGTAATCCCATTTGATCGGCTCACCGACTCGGTGTCTCTTGGCTCTTTTCCCAGGTGTGCTCCTCTGCTGCGTCTTCCCCCCATGCGCTGCCTGCAGGTGGCCTACACAGCATGGCCGATGTCAACAACGTCTCGCTTGCCGGGACACCCGTGTTCCTGCTGGCTGGCCTGTGCCTCTGCATCCTGGTGCAGGGCGCCGACCCTGACGCAGCTGATCATGACATGAGGGGTTCTGGGAGATCAAAGGCCAAATCTGAAAGGACACCCTATTCCCTATGTAGTGCACTACTTTAGTGTTATGAGGTAGAGTTTGGCGGAGTGTTACAAGTATGCCATTTTGGATTCAACTAGGGTTATATTCCTAAAATTGAACTGTTGAAATTTGGGAATGTAAATGACCTGAATGTCTGAATTGTTGACTCTCTGAGTCTCTAGATACCTGTGTTGAATAGAATAAAGTAACTTAGACTTTGCTGTGTGAATTCTATCTTCTTAATGTCATTCATCACATGACAGGCTGCACTGACAGGCTGCACTGACAGGCTGCACTGACAGGCCGTACTGACAGGCCGCACTGACAGGCCGTACTGACAGGCCGCACTGACAGGCCGTACTGACAGGCCTCACTGACAGGCCGTACTGACAGGCCGCACTGACAGGCCGCACTGACAGGCCGTACTGACAGGCCGTACTGACAGGCCGTACTGACAGGCCGCACTGACAGGCCGTACTGACAGGCCGCACTGACAGGCCGCACTGACAGGCCGCACTGACAGGCCGTACTGACAGACCACACTGACAGACCGCACTGACAGGCCTTACTGACAGACCGTACTGACAGGCCTTACTGACAGACCGCACTGACAGACCGCACTGACAGGCCGTACTGACAGGCTGCACTGACAGGCCGTACTGACAGGCCGCACTGACAGGCTGCACTGACAGGCCGCACTGACAGGCCGTACTGACAGGCCGTACTGACAGGCCGCACTGACAGACCGTACTGACAGGCCGTACTGACAGGCTGCACTGACAGACCGTACTGACAGGCTGCACTGACAGGCTGCACTGACAGACTGCACTGACAGACTGCACTGACAGGCCGTACTGACAGGCTGCACTGACAGACCGTACTGACAGGCTGCACTGACAGACCGCACTGACAGGCCGCACTGACAGACCGCACTGACAGACCGCATTGACAGGCTGTACTGACAGGCTGTACTGACAGACTGCACTGACAGGCCGTACTGACAGGCTGCACTGCGTTGATGGAAGCAGCCAGGGCTGAGGGGGGCAAACACACTTCACTGCCATGGGGGGATTCTTTGCAGTGGGTTATACAGTATTATAAACCTGAATGCTGATTGGCTGAAAGCTGTGGTATACCACGGGTATGACAAAACATTACTTCTTACTGTTCTAATTATGTTGGTAACCAGTTTATAATAGTAATAAGGCACCTTGAGTGCTTGGACATATACCACACCTCCTCAGGCCTTATTGCTTAAATAATGCATTTGAACGTCAGATGTCTGTCAGTAAAGGCTAACCATGTCTAGTTGTGGGTCTGATTCCCACATGGCCACATATACTGTATGTCTATACTCCATGGGCCGGTTTCCTGGACCCAGATTAAGTCTAGTCCTGGACTGAAAAGCCCTTTAAATAGAGACTTTCCATTGAGCAGGACAAGGCTTTTTTCTGGTCTGGGAAACCATCCCGATATGTCAACTTGTTTTGAATACAACCATCATCAGTTACTATAATTGTCCTGAAGGTGATCCAGGTGCTGTCTGCGAACTCAGATGACATGGGAGTGATGACATCAGAGGGGGACACACCTCTTCACTACGCTGCCTGACTGCTGCGGATTTTTAGCACAGAGCATAGACCTTCTGTAACGGGATTCGTCCTCCTCTGACGAGGAGTATGAGAGAGCCTGACCATACTATAACAAAAGAACTAAGGTCAGAACGTGACACCTTCACTAATAACTCATTAACACTGAGTGAAACGGTCCTTAAAACAAACACATTTACGTTATACTCAGGGAATACATCTGTTATAAATATTTTAATCAGTCTTCAGTTATATGCCACTGTTCTATGCATTTCATTTCCAGCATTTGGAATGTTTTCAGTGGGCTTTTTATGATTTAACTAAAGGGTTTAATTCTTTATTGTCTGTAACTCCAGGTTGTAACCCCAAACTGAAGAACCAGGAGGGCCTTCTCCCCCGTCAGATTGCCAAAGACAATGGCTACAATTCAGCGGTGAAGGAACTCAAGAAAGCAGAGAGGATACACAGGAAATACTCCAAACCCGGTGTGTCCAATCCCAACACTCCCTGAGCTCTGACTCTCCACTATTGGTCCCACGAGTACGAGACTGCCCTTCGGAACACCTTTTTTGATGAATCAGGAACCGAATGCACGGTCTCCAAGAAGATGTTTATGTCCGTGCTGCAGAAGCTCCAGGGCCCAGTAGAACCAGACCAGCTCTATACAGTGGTAGTGGCCTACTACAAGAGGAGAGGAAGACTAGTCAACGTCAATGACTTCTTCAATGGCCTCAAATACCTCCATAAACCATTTACCATCGCCACCTATGCCCACAAGAAGAAGAATGGTAAAAAGGCTAAATTCACCCACCCTTATCTGCACCGTCCCACCTGAGCTTATTTACCAGGGGCACAACGACGGGTCGCCCTACTTCATGATCCAGACGTACCAGCACTGCATTGACGTCACGTGGTTCGACCGCGACCACCCGCCAGGCCACCCCATCGAGGACAACTCGGCCTGGTATATAGGCAAGCCAGAGAGGGTCTAAATCAGCATCAACTACTGTGTGAAGACGGGGGACCTGGAGTCTCTGAGCCTGGCCTTTAGTCAGGGGGTCCAGGTGGACATGAAGGACCGCTTGCAATGCATTCCAAAAGTATTCAGGCCCCTTGACTTTTTCCACATTTTGTTACTTTAAAGCCTTATTCTGAAATGGATTATTGTTTTTTTTCTCTCATAAATCTACACACAATATCTACACACACCCCATGCAAATGTATTAAAAATGAAAAGTATTCAGACCCTTTACTCAGTACGTTGTTGAAGCACCTTTGGCAGCGATTACAGCCTCGAGTCTTCTTGGGTATGACACTACAAACTTGGCACACCTGCATTTGGGGAGTTTCTCCCATTCTTCTCTGCAGATCCTTTCAAGATCTGTCAGGTTGGATGGGGAGCGTCGCTACACAGCTATTTTCAGGTCTCTCCAGAGATGTTCGATAAAGTTAAAGTCCGGGTTCTGCCTGGGCCACTGGATCTTGCCTTTGTGCTTAAGGTTGTTGTCCTGTTGGAAGGTGAACCTTCGCCCCAGTCCGAGGTCCTGAGTGCTCTGGAGCAGGTTTTCATTAAAGGTTCTCTCTGTACTTTGCTCTGTTCATCTTTCCCTTGATTCTGACTAGTCTCCCAGTCCCTCATACTGAAAAACATCCCCACAGCAGGATGCTGCCACCACCATGCTTCACTGTAGGGATGGTATTGGCCAGGTGATGAGCGGTGCCTAGTTTCCTCCTCTTCCATACAGCTTCCTCTCCTCCAGACAGCTTCCACTCTTCCAGACAGCTTCCACTCAGCTTCCTCTTCATCAGACAACTTCTACTCTTCCAGACAGCTTCCTATCCTCCAGATAGCTTCCACTCTTGCAGACAGCTTCCACTCTTCCAGACAGCTTCCTCTCCTCCAGACAGCTTCCACTCTTCCAGACAACTCCCTCTCCTCCAGACAGCTTCCACTCTCCCAGACAGCTTCCACTCAGCTTCCTCTCCTCCAGACAGCTTCTACTCTTCCAGACAGCTTCCTCTCCTTCAGACAGCTTCCACTCTGCCAGAAGGCTTCCTCTCTTCCAGACAGCTTCCACTCTTCTAGACAGCTTCCACTCTTCCAGACAAGTAGCTTCCACTCTTCCAGACAGCTTACACTCTTCCAGACATGTAGCTACAGTTCTTCCAGACATGTAGCTTCCACTCTTCCAGACAGCTTCCTCTCTTCCTGACAGCTTCCTCTCTTCCAGACAGCTTCCACTCCTCCAGACAGCTTCTACTCTTCCAGACAGCTTCCTCTCCTCCAGACAACTTCCACTCTTCCAGACAGCTTCCACTCTTCCAGACAAGTAGCTTCCACTCTTCCAGACAGCTTACACTCTTCCAGACATGTAGCTATCGTTCTTCCAGACATGTAGCTTCCACTCTTCCAGACAGCTTTCATTCTTCCAGACAGCTTCCACTCCTCCAGACAGCTTCCACTCTTGCAGACAGCTTCCACTCTTCCAGACAGCTTCCTCTCCTCCAGACAGCTTCCACTCTTCCAGACAACTCCCTCTCCTCCAGACAGCTTCCACTCTCCCAGACAGCTTCCACTCAGCTTCCTTTCCTCCAGACAGCTTCTACTCTTCCAGACAGCTTCCTCTCCTTCAGACAGCTTCCACTCTGCCAGAAGGCTTCCTCTCTTCCAGACAGCTTCCACTCTTCCAGACAGCTTCCACTCTTCCAGACAAGAAGCTTCCACTCTTCCAGACAGCTTACACTCTTCCAGACATGTAGCTACCGTTCTTCCAGACATGTAGCTTCCACTCTTCCAGACAGCTTCCTCTCTTCCTGACAGCTTCCTCTCTTCCAGACAGCTTCCACTCCTCCAGACAGCTTCTACTCTTCAAGACAGTGTCCTCTCCTTCAGACAGCTTCCACTCTTCCAGACAGCTTCCTCTCCTCCAGACAACTTCCACTCTTCCAGACAACTTCCACTCTTCCAGACAAGTAGCTTCCACTCTTCCAGACAGCTTACACTCTTCCAGACATGTAGCTATCGTTCTTCCAGACATGTAGCTTCCACTCTTCCAGACAGCTTTCATTCTTCCAGACAGCTTCCACTCCTCCAGACAGCTTCCACTCTTGCAGACAGCTTCCACTCTTCCAGACAGCTTCCTCTCCTCCAGACAGCTTCCACTCTTCCAGACAACTCCCTCTCCTCCAGACAGCTTCCACTCTCCCAGACAGCTTCCACTCAGCTTCCTTTCCTCCAGACAGCTTCTACTCTTCCAGACAGCTTCCTCTCCTTCAGACAGCTTCCACTCTGCCAGAAGGCTTCCTCTCTTCCAGACAGCTTCCACTCTTCCAGACAGCTTCCACTCTTCCAGACAGCTTACACTCTTCCAGACATGTAGCTACCGTTCTTCCAGACATGTAGCTTCCACTCTTCCAGACAGCTTCCTCTCTTCCTGACAGCTTCCTCTCTTCCAGACAGCTTCCACTCCTCCAGACAGCTTCTACTCTTCAAGACAGTGTCCTCTCCTTCAGACAGCTTC